>NW_005187443.1:2363154-2374203 GCF_000239375.1 Pundamilia nyererei | reverse complement strand
TGCCATAATGGCATCGGATACCGGTACCTATCCCTAGTTATAATTACAGTAATCAAAAAGGACATTTATTATTATAATCTTGTCAACTTGATTTGTATTTGAAAGTGAAAACTGCTTTAAGAGACTGCTTCCTGAAGGCAGTTGAACCAATTTCAAAGCTCATCTGGACTCACAACACACTCACTCTAAAAAATAAGTTACTGAATGCTGGAATAGCTTACCAAAGGCAATAAAGGAGTATGGACTAAATAATAAACTAACTGAAGATATTCCATTTAAAAAACTCCATCATAATAACTGCTCAAGGTTATATTTTCAGAGAGATTTCTTATTGTAACACGTCTAAAGTTGTCTTTAAAAGTCTTTTGTCTTTCGCCCTTTAGAGAAGACTGCATCATCAGAGGTCCAGGACAACCCTGTAAACCTGTGGGAGGAGAGCCGAGTGGAAGATGAGCTCTCCCCAGAGGAAATTCAGATGGTGTGACACCTTAGAAAATATTTATGTATACAGAATAATGAATGAATAGATCTGCATGTTTCAAACGTTAATGTTGTACTTTGACAGCGTGTCGGTGCACAGGGACAACTCGTTGTTGATTTTTGCCAGAGGTTTGAAGGGTTAAAGATTTAGAGCAGCAAATGTCAGACTAATTTGGATTGTTATTTGTCATCACAAAAGCAGCTTACAGGGATTTCCTGATAAGGCAAATAAAAGTGGAAATATATTTACACTAAATTAGCATTTGACATCTGCATTATACATATTTATTCAGTACTGTGTTTATGTCTAGTTTGAGCAGGAAAACCAGAGGTTGATCAGTGAGATGAACAGCCTGGTGGATGAAGTGAGGTGAGTCTCCATCTGTGTATGTTCCCTTCTGTTTTTGATAAGTCTGTTTTAAACAGCATGGCTGTTAGATGATGGCTGAAATGTTAGATGTTGATCAAGACAGGATTAATATTACCCAAAGATTTGAGTGTTTGCAGATTAGTCCTCTGGTGGCTAATAAAACTAAATGACATGGATCTGAAACACTTGTGATAAAAATCACTAAACACTAAATGTTTCCCCAACATCATCTGGAAGGGCTTATACAGTGGGGCAAAAAAGTATTTAGTCAGCCACCGATTGTGCAAGTTCCCCCACTTAAAATGATGACAGAGGTCAGTAATTTGCACCAGAGGTACACTTCAACTGTGAGAGACAGAATGTGAAAGAAAAATCCATGAATTCACATGGTAGGATTTGTAAAGAATTTATTCGTAAATTAGGGTGGAAAATAAGTATTTGGTCACCTCAAACAAGGAAAATCTCTGGCTCTCACAGACCTGTAACGTCTTCTGTAAGAAGCTTTTCTGTCCCCCACTCGTTACCTGTATGAATGGCACCTGTTTGAACTCATCATCTGTATAAAAGACACCTGTCCACAGCCTCAAACAGTCAGACTCCAAACTCCGCCATGGCCAAGACCAAAGAGCTTTCGAAGGACACCAGGAAAAGTATTGTAGACCTGCACCAGACTGGGAAGAGTGAATCTACAATAGGCAAGCAGCTTGGTGTGAAAAAATCAACTGTGGGAGCAATCATCAGAAAATGGAAGACATACAAGACCACTGATAATCTCCCTCGATCTGGGGCTCCACGCAAGATCTCATCCCGTGGGGTCAAAATGATCATGAGAACGGTGAGCAAAGATCCCAGAACCACACGGGGGGACCTGGTGAATGACCTGCAGAGAGCTGGGACCAAAGTAACAAAGGTCACCATCAGTAACACACTACAACGGCAGGGAATCAAATCCCGCAGTGCCAGACGTGTTCCGCTGCTGAAGCCAGTGCATGTCCAGGCCCGTCTGAAGTTTGCCAGAGAGCACATGGATGATGCAGCAGAGGATTGGGAGAATGTCATGTGGTCAGATGAAACCAAAGTAGAACTTTTTGGTATAAACTCAACTCGTCGTGTTTGGAGGAAGAAGAATACTGAGTTGCATCCCAAGAACACCATACCTACTGTGAAGCATGGGGGTGGAAACATCATGCTATGGGGCTGTTTTTCTGCCAAGGGGACAGGACGACTGATCCGTGTTAAGGACAGAATGAATGGGGCCATGTATCGTGAGATTTTGAGCCAAAACCTTCTTCCATCAGTGAGAACTTTGAAGATGAAACGAGGCTGGGTCTTCCAACATGACAATGATCCAAAACACACCACCCGGGCAACAAAGGAGTGGCTCCGTAAGAAGCATTTGAAAGTCCTGGAGTGGCCTAGCCAGTCTCCAGACCTCAACCCCATAGAAAATCTGTGGCGGGAGTTGAAAGTCCGTGTTGCTCGGCGACAGCCCCAAAACATCACTGCTCTCAAGAAGATCTGCATGGAGGAATGGGCCAAAATACCAGCTACTGTGTGTGCAAACCTGGTAAAGACCTATAGTAAACGTTCGACCTCTGTTATTGCCAACAAAGGTTATGTTACAAAGTATTGAGTTGTATTTTTGTTATTGACCAAATACTTATTTTCCACCCTGATTTACGAATAAATTCTTTACAAATCCTACCATGTGGATTCATGGATTTTATTTTCACATTCTGTCTCTCACAGTTGAAGTGTACCTCTGGTGCAAATTACTGACCTCTGTCATCATTTTAGGTGGGGGAACTTGCACAATCGGTGGCTGACTAAATACTTTTTTGCCCCACTGTATATGCTAGCCACATTATTTTCATTGGATGCTTCATGCCAGTGTTTGTACCCACCAGGCAAATCGAAGGGAAGGTGGTAGAGATCTCACGACTTCAAGAAATCTTTGCTGAGAAAGTCCTGCAACAAGTGAGCTGGGTTCCTTCGGTTTCACACAGGCAGTCTGTTAAGTGCACGGTGCATTGTTGTACACAGACTTATTGGCCATCTTATTCTCCATGACAGGAAGCAGAAATAGACAACATTCATCAGCTCGTCGTTGGTGCTACAGAGAACGTCAAAGAAGGCAATGAGGATATACGAGAGGTACCTTTTACTGCACTGGGGGAAAAACACACCTCTGCATCACATATATTGGCTGTACATTCTCCGGTCACATTATTAGATACACCTGGGTGTTAGACCCCCTTTTACCTTCAGAACTGCTTTAATTTCAACAGATTCAACAAGATGCTAAAAAAAAAAACTCTAAGATTTTGTTTCATGTTCACATGATAGCGTCACACACATGCGGCACATTTATCAGCTCTACATCCATGATGTGATGCTCCTGTTTCACATCCTAAAAGTGCTCTGTTGGTGACTGTGGAGGTCACCAGATCCTGTTTTCATATTTGAGAAACCAGTTTGAGATGATTTGGAAGCAGCCATCAGAAAATAGGTACTCTGTGGACTGTGATGCTCTTTTGCATACCTTGGTTGTAACAAGTGGTCATTTGTGTTGTTATTGCCTTCTTTTTGGCTCACAGCAGTCTGGCCATTCTCTTTGGACCTCTGGCATGAACAAGGCATTTTGGCCTAGAGAACTGCCATTCACTGGACAGTGATATCAACAACCGTGCCACGTTCAAAGTCACTTAAATCACTTTTTTCCCCCCATTCTGATGCTCAGCTTGAACTTCAGCAGGTCTTCTGCATGTCTAAATGCATTAAGCTGCGGCAATGTGATTGGCTAATTCGGTATTTATATTGACAACCAGTTGAACGGGTGTACCGGTGAGTATATATGTGACTTATATTTCCACTCAGTAAAATGTCATTGTGTTTACTTCTTTTTAAGGCTATCAAAAACAACGCTGGATTTAGAGTATGGATCCTCTTTTTCCTCGTTATGTGCTCTTTTTCTCTTCTCTTCCTGGACTGGTATGACAGTTAACACGACTGCCCAAATGGACTCTGGACAACAAGAAACTGCCTGAAGCTGATACACAATGCCAATCTCAGAAGTGATTGTACAACTAACTGAGAAGTGAAGTGATGGCAACAGCGAGACTGAACGTGAGATTATGTCCTCAAGTTTAAATGGCACTTAATTCTTCCCTGATTCTATCTAGGGTAGCTTTAATATAAAAATGCACTTGTATTTTAACATCTTGCCTTTCTCAGCCATGAGTAACAATGGTTTGACTGGATTTCGATCCCTGTGAATCTCTTCCGAAACTGTTTTATGCACTAGAGCGTATTTGCATCTTGACATCACAGTCCCATGTATTCAAAAAGATTTGTTCTTTATGTAAAATAAATTACTCTAAATGCTCAAAATGGTTTGCAGATTGGAGCCGAATAAACTGTACTGGCACATCAGATACACTCAAGTAAAAGCAAATGATTCTCAACTAATTTATAGCAAATTTAACGTGTACCTTCTCTCATTAATTCATGATGATATTTCATGATATAAAACAATTTTTATAATTCGTATCTATGTGGGTTTGCAGATAACATCAAAGGCAGCTGAAGCCGCTGCCTGCCTTGGTTTGTGTCAGCTAAGGAGAAAGTAGCTGTTGACTTCTGATGTTTCTGTTAATCTGTTTATAATGATTAACCCAGATTCCAGTGACAGCATTAAAGTGCTTTGAACATTTTTTTCCTTTTAATGTCAGCTCAAGAGCAACTGGAACTTTTAACTGTGTTTATTTTCTGTGCCGAGGGAGTTTTCAGCAGCTCTGACATGACTTGCTCTCAAAGTAATGAATAAACAAATAAACAAATAAACAAATTTCCCACGTGTGGGACTAATAAAGGTTATCTTATCTTAAAAATCTTCTTTTGCATAAATGGATTGCACATAGACGTCGGTGTGAAATGTGGGCACTTTATTTGAGTTCTTCATTTGACTTTTTTTTTTATGTAGCAAATGCACTTCAATGGCAATCATTACATTGTTTGAAAAAGGTACATAATTTGTGGCAAGTTAAGTTAAATGACAAATACAGAAAGGAAACAACAGGACAAGCAACTACTGTCAGATTGTTCCACTACATCAGCCTAACTAGTATCTGTGGTGGCTGCTTTTAGCCATATATGGCGACATTAATCAATGCGAAGCATTGCGCAATACAGTGTCTTCACTAGCAATGCAAAAAACATTCAGTACAGTAGCTTAAAAGTTATGCTCTGTAAAGTAATCCTTAAATAAGTGTTGTGTAGCCAGAAAATCAAAGCACATTGTGTTCACAGAATCCAAATGAATGGAAACAATCATTCATGTCTGTTTGAGGGGAAAAAAAGAAAGAGAAACTTGATCAAACACTCAGTTTTTTTTAAAGCACTATATGCAGAGAGCAGTACGGCACAATTTAAAATATGTTTTCTGCTGGTACATTTCCTCCAAGTCAAGCCTTTGTTCACAATACCATAACACTAAGACATTTTCATACAGATGGCCTCAGTGGCAAATATCCTGTCACTTCATGAGAAATTTACCATTCGCCCAACCTCGAGATTTCCAACATGCTCATATCAGTACTTGATGTATTGGAATACAAAGAGATTCAAAGCAAACTGATTGTTATTAAGAGTCGTGCGTGCATAAAACAAGCGACGCAGACACGAGATGGTTCAGTCGTTTCACAATCTGAGTACTAAAGTGAGCTCTGTTACATATGTGTATGTACAAAGACAGTGAATGTGTGTGTCAGTGTTTGTTTCTGTGGCTTTTTTTCTACACGTTTGCCACTCAAAGTGTAAATAAATAACAGTGTATGCTATTCAAACAAACCTGTAAATCCACCCAGCTGTTAGCCTCACTTGCAGAAATTCCTCCTACTGTAAGCATCAGCTGACCAAACTGCATCAACAAGGCAGCATAGCACCTCAGCCAAGAGAAGTGGATTTTTAACCATTAAAGCCACAGGACTGGGAGGTTTCCTTGAATGGCACAACCATATTATTTATTTTTCTGCAGCAGGCGAAGCCACCACCTGATCCCAGGTTGGTTAAGCCAGTTTCTGGGCAGTCTCCGTCTCCTGCTGGGTGACCTTCTCCTCAGACATGATGGTCACCCATGGTGATACTGACCGAGTGATGGTCTGCTTGGCTATGTTGTAGTGGTTAATGAGTGTGAAGAGACGTCCGCGGCCCCCAGGGCCCTGAGGGGGGTAGTTGCCATACAGCCCAGCTGGCATGCAGCGACCTTGCTGCTCCAGAAAGAGAGAATTAAACATACTGGGAGTTAACTCATTCAGTGCACACAATAGGTGACGACAACAGAATATCGATTGGAGCAAAAGAACACAGAAAACAACGCAAGCTAAATCTTATCATTTAAACAGTTATACAGTGCTGTGCAAAAGTCTGGAGGCACAATTTGTGTCTTAAATTTTGCTTTGGAAAATTGCTGCAGTGATTTATTCTAACATGTGCAAACATGCATGTATATAAGGGGGGAATGTATACAGTTGTAATTAGCTTGAAAGTCAAAATATTTGGTATGACCTCCTTTATTCTTCAAAACAGTCTCTTAGTCAAGCTTTCTTGTCATCTATTTAAGTAGTCTTCGAGAATAGTTCTCCAGACTTTTCATTTGTTCCCTGACAAGATGACCCCACAGTGCTTCAGTAATGTTGAGCTCTGGGCTCTTTGAAGGCCAATCCATGACTGATATTGTTTCCCTCTGTTCCTATACCCAGGTATGCTTTTACTGCATTAGTTTGTTTGGGATCAATGTCACCCTAGAAAGTTAAGCCATTGACACTTTTTTTCCAGATGGTATTGCATTGTTGATCAAAATGTGATGGAACTTTGGCAAGATGGCCAACATCACTGGAGGAATACAGCCATGAACCATGAACCTCCAACCTTATTTTACAGTTGGCTATAGAAACTCACTGTGGTACCTCTCTCCTGGCCTCTGTGCATTGAGCAATTTCAACCACAAGTTTCAAATTAGACTTTCAGACTAGTTCTTGTATAATCTGGCATACCTCTACCTTTTCACCTTCCCTGAAAATGGCTTCTTGACAGCAACACTTCTACTGAGACCATTTCTGATTAGGCTTTACTGGACAGTAGAAAGGCCACCTGAGGGGCCAGATTCATCTCTCTGGTCCTGTGTCAGGTTTTTGCTGGATTTTTTTCCCGATTTCTTAAGGACACCATGTCACGATGTGCCAGGTGTTTGGGTAATAGCTCTATGGGAATCACCTTGTTGGTGAAAAAGTGCTGGAAGCAAAAGTATTGGAGGCAAAATCTAAAGAAATAAAGGGTGACTCAAGACTTTTTCCCAGCACTGTAGGTAGAGGGATCAAGGCTTTGTGGTGAGATAATAATCGATAACCACAGACCCACAGCTTTTATTGTGAGAATATGTCATTTTTGCAGACCAGCAGTATGAGACGATAAAAGCCTTAGGTAAGGACTAATCTAAACTGCTCCTGGAACAGGAACACAACTGGAAACCAGTCAACAAAATTAATAATGAAATTTTTTATTAAAAGTAGCCATGTTAAGCTATTGCGAATTGCTGACCATCATGGCTGTTTCAGCAAAGCTATTTAATGTGTTTTATTGCATATTGACTGAACATTTTGTCTGTAATATGAAAAATGTACTGTTTGACCTCTCAAAAATTACATATTTTCACACAAACAGGTGGCACTGGTAATACAATTTAGATTTATTGGGGATCTAAGGAAGTTCAGATAAGAGTTTTTTTGTTTTTTTTTTAATCCATGGTAAAAATACATTTTCTATTTATGTCAGCTTAAATTGTATCAGTGAATGTAGTGTCAGCACTCATGATCAGTTAAATCCTCATTTAAATTAGACATTTAAAATAATGCAACAAAAATGCTTTACTGCATGAACGGTGAAATGTTTTTCTTACCGTGTAAACAAAGCTGTCAGGACAAGGCTGTTCATACTGGTAGACCTTGTAGACCACGAGGAACACTACGCACATCAGGAAAGCCAGAGCACAGATCACCAGCAAGGTCACCTAAAGGAGACGCACAGTGCCATCGTCAGCAGAAGACCTACGAGACAGCTCCGTTAAAGGACACCATAAATAGACTCCCTACATCTTGATGAAAGGAAGCGAGTGGGCAGACTGGAGCAACCTGTAATAGCTTCTTTGATATTAAAGGTTGAGCGAGAGTAAAAGGTTGCCATATTGAAGCAAAAGGGAAAAAAAAGATGTAGACAATTATGTGGAAGGTCATAAAGTAAAACGGTGACAGTAACATCCAGTCAGGTCTACAGAATAATCTGAATAAATTAACTCGACAAGAACACAGTTTGTGCGGCCACCTGTACAGTTCAGCTCCCACCTCTCAGGGGAGTTATGTAACACCTACTGGAGCTACTGGGCAGTGGGAGTGAGCGCGTCATTATTACCCAAGATGTAACCCCCCCCCAAAGGTGTGCTTTATGCAGCAGGATAAATGAATATGCTAAGTTATTTGGAGGGAGGGAAAATTTCTATTTTAAAGCAATGTCAGTGAAATGGTTCTGTATCTGTGAAATTTCACAGTTGCAGCAGAGAAACAAGACTTCACATATTATGAGCAATGTGCCACACATCCAACAACTCTTTGAGGGGTTGTTGTTTTTTGTTTTTTTGGCCCACTGTGTTTGGCTCAGATTTGATAAGATTCTTAACAGTGTGCGTCGATATGAATGACAGTATTTGCTTTTTATTTGTTTGCTTGAATTGGACAGTTACACAGCAGAGCACACAGTGCAGCGTGCACAAAGCAGAGCAACAGGAGCTTATTACAGAGACTCTCTGTGATGAAAGGCCCGCCTGCAACATTTCAAAGCACCGACGTGAGGATGTAGGCTGTGTTCTCTCAGGCAGTGATGTGCCTCGGTGGCTTTATGTTTGAGAATTAAAGCCCTACAAAGAGAGCCTGGCACTGCTCAGAGATATTTTTTCATCTGTTGATTATGAATGTAGAGGGAGGATCGCTCAGTGTGGGCACAGGACATGCGGAGATGGATTTATAGGGAGAAAGGGCATCTTTTACCCATTCGTTTCTTATAAAAGCAAAACACGCGTTTCAATCATTCTATAGGTGTGCACAGAAAAATCTATCATCTAATCAAAGGAGCATTAAAAGGTGGGAGAGATGCTGCCATTTGGAGGCCATCACCATGGCAGCAGCTGAATTAATGAGAGTCTCAGGGCGGGGTTAAGTGAATCAGTGAGCATTATGTCTCTCTGTATAGCCGGCCAAGATTACAGGCAACAAGGGAGGCGAAAGAGGGCTGAATGAAGGAGCCAAAAGGTATGAGCTGTGCTGGGGAGGAAATATTATGATTGGAGGGGGGATGAAAAATGTCCTGAGCAGCAGGCAGACACATGTCTGCTCTCAGGGATGTGCATGTGTGGGAGTATACTGGGAAATGGATGATGCATGAAACACAGATTGTAGCAGCTCCGTTATTCTTACTTTGAGTCGCTCAGAAACGCCTTCAATGATGCTTATTGAGAACTCTGCGATTTTGGGAGATCGTAGCTTTCCCTTTTTGCTCTCACCATCATAATCTGCCTTTGTCTTCACCACCACCTGGCAGGAAAATAAAACACAGCCGCTTCATGAGAAGAAGAAAAAAAAACATGACTGGTAAAATCGGCATGTTTATTTTTAATGCAAGTGATACAGTTATAAGCAATATGACTGAAGTGATGTGTAATACTGGAGAGATGTGTAAGACTGGTTACCCGTCCCCCCCCCCCCTAATTAGAGTGATGGCAATACCACTAAACGCGCTGGTTCCCTCACTTTGAATCACAAATATCAATGGACATTTTGGTAAATCAAAAAGCATACCTTATCCGGTGGGGGGAACTGCAGCTGACTGGCATCTAATGGTGTTATAAGAGGGATGGTGTCAAACCCGTCTTCAGAAACCACCTTCCCGTTGGTTTTCTCGCTGAAATTATTGCCCAGTTTAACCATTTTCCCTGCACGGAAAAACGCCAACCTGAGGGGGTCAAAAAGCAAAAACAAAAAAAACAAGCACTCATTAAACCTAAAGGAAAAGCATTATCCATCGTCCTCTACCCCACAAGATTGCATAAATATTCCAGGAATTGTGCATTATGTTTTTGTTTCTCTCACAACAATGCAATCCAATCAGTGTAATGTGCAAGATGTGGGGCGTTTTGTGGGCCACGAGAAAACCCGTTGAGCACAAAAGCGCAGGAGAGGACAAGCAAAGCTCCGGCTGATGCATCACCGTGAATGGGGAAAATATACACAGAAATACGCGTTAATGCATCCAAGCACTTACCAGCTCAAGCGATACAGGGGGTTGATCCGTGAGCCTCTCGCAGTGTAGTGGTTTTATTCCTGCAGTACTGCTTTGTGCCTTCTTGAGGTGTGACGCAGCCGATTTGCGGGGAGCTGGTGCACAATATGGCCAGCTGGGTTTGTGCGCCGCGTTACCTCCGAGCTGGATGCTGCTGCTGGTGTCTGGCTGCACTGCAAGTGATGTAACGTCCTCATTACATCCATCCATACACACACACACACACACGCAGGAACCCACTCCGACCAGCGGCTGTAAACCCTCTGCTCTCCAACTACAGTAAGATTTACAGTTAGGATGAAATGTCACTTTGCCCAATCATAAGGCGATCCAGGTGAAAGAAAAGAGCTCTTGTTTATGGGCATCCACATTTAAGTTTGCTGTAGTGGTAGTATATGTACATAAGATATTTGAAAGGGAGGAACAAACTTAGATGCTACTTCATCCTTTTTATTATTCATTTATTGGTGATTAGTTGTTTGGATTTTAATATCAAAGGTTCTCAACATGAAGCTTACACACCGAAACATGTGGATCAATGAGAAAAAGACACCTTATAGATACACCCTGTGTCTATTAACAAGCAACACGCGATCCACAATTACACGAACCTTTTTCATAATATTTTTTATTAGACTTGGTTTATTCTAGATCCTTATTATGCCGCCACCCTATAAAAATCCTGGAGTGAAGCTAGCATGTTTCTTTATTGTATCCAGTAGCTTGTTGCCTGGCTACCGCGTGAGTAATGGGTTTAAGGACAGGATGACAATGAGCTCATCTGTTTTTGAGATTTGAAACACACACACACACAC
>NW_005187443.1:2353751-2363107 GCF_000239375.1 Pundamilia nyererei | reverse complement strand
ACACACACACACACACACACACACACACACACACACACACACTGCAAGCTATATGGCACTCTGCTGGTTCTTCCAGGTGATCACCACAGTTTCAGGGGCTCACTGGCTCAGTGAGGTTCTGCTTCCTTATGGGTATAAAAAAAACCTTAAACTGTGCTGGGTTTGATCTGGTTCTGGTATGCTGCGGGAGTCAGTGGCAGATTTAGAAAATTTTACATGGAGGTGCGAAGGAGGGCCAAGAGGTCTAGGCAGGGTGGCGCATACCTCTTCAGTGAACTATGTGAAAATCCCCTGTGTATAAATAAAGTCAACAAAATGTCCACAAAAACAACTTAAAGCTATGTATTGTGTCATCATGCCACCCCTCTTGCCCCTGTCCCGATGTTGAGAACCAAAACAAAATACTAGAGGCCCAGAAGGATGCAATCAAACAGATGAGTTTATTGAACACATGCGTGGGAAGGTGTACACTGCAAAACATCAGATGTAGATCTCCGCCCAAAAATACACTTCAGATTGCTTTTATAACGCCCCTTCTCGTGTTTTACAAGAACGTAATTTGTATCTTAAAAACATAATTTGCATCTTTTACAGACAATGATCATTTTAAGAGATAAACGCAGACACCGAAATTCCCCCTCTCTAGCATCTTCATCCAAATATGGCCCTGAAGATCCCCAGGGACTTGTCCTCCTCTTTGGCCCATCTTCTGTCACCTGTTACTAAGCAAACTCAAATGCAACAAGAAGCTGAATACATTCAGGCCTTCACTCAAGCCTGTTTCTAGATTATATGTATTATATGTGTTTTGTAGGCATGTATGCAGTTTTAACCTTCTATAGCTTCAAGTCACTTGCACAATAGATCGTCCGGATATCGCGCCGAACGAGGCTTACAACCTCCAATTAACTGACTGAGCTCCAACTCTTTAATAAGCACAAAATGCAATGTGTATAAAATGGTCATAGCTGCACTTGTAATAAAAATGTTAATGTAATGCCAACAGTTTCACTAAATGTTTTAATGAAATGATGATTAATTTGATTAATGCAATGGTAATGACTTAATGCAAAGTTAATTAATGCACTGGTAATATGATGAGTATGAGTAGCAGTAAAATATTTTCCTTATTCCACACCCCCCTGCATAACAGTTGTGAGGACTGAAATATACAAAGGTCTGTGTGACTCTCCATGGATATGACTCTCTGAAGCATCCATGACCCACTGTCAAATTACATGTGCTTTTTGTGAACATGCTCTCATTTGTAAAGAGGATTCTGGTGAATCCCACTCAAGCTGCATATTGCTGGTCTGTGAGCAGAGATCCACGTCAGGCCCTCATGGAAACCTTATGGACTCTGACAGTTTGGTATGGCAGGATAGTATGTCCTATCCTGGAGAAGCTGGACTTCCGGTGCAACCTGAATGGGCTGCAGGTGCCATCTGATGCTACCAATAGTGACAAGAATACTAACAAAAAGCGATACTAGAGAAAATTCAGTCAGGAGGGATAAACAGAAAACAGTGGTCTGTGGTCACCACCTGCAACACTTTTAATTTTTGGAGGTTGTCTTGTTGCCCCTCCAGTGCTCCTGCTGGCACTTTCATTTGCACAGTGTGAATACATGTCGGCTGCCGACATGCATTCACACTGGTTTCTGCTCCCTTACTGGACAGACTGTGAAAACACAAAACCACAGCTCGCTTTAAACAACATTTTTTTCTGGTCTGGCAAAGATGACCAGAGCTGCCCTCAGTGCCAAATGATATCCTTCGAAGTTCCTTCCAAAGCTCCACTCTCACCACTGCTCATTATTGGCATCCCATCCCACCAAATATCCTGAGGTTTTCCCACTGAAATCCATCAAGGCAAAATCAATGGCTTGTACAGCTCTTCTCAAGAGTAGGGTTTCCATGGGAAACACTGACCGACCAGAGAACTAACTTTATGTCAGGCGTACAAGCTGCTGGGTATTAAAAGCCTGAGGACCACTTCATAAAACCCTCTGACTGATGGACTAATGGAGCAGTTTAATCAGACTCTAAAGCAGATGCTTCGAAAGGTGGTAGATGAGAATGGAAGGGCTTCCTTATCTTCTCTTTGCCTACAGGAAGTACCACAAGCCTCCACTGGTTTCTCTCTGTTTGAACTCTTGTATGGTTATGAGTTTCAGGACCTCTAACCTTCTTAAGAAACATTTGGGAGGAAGACGAGGCAAAGTTGGAATCTGTTAACATTGTTTACTATGTTGTGCAGATGAGGGAGTGACTTCAGAAAATGAGTGTCCAGTCGAACACGACCAAAATCCTGCAGAAGCATAAGTTCTGGTATGACTGATCAGCCCGGCAGAGGTCCCTTAGTCCTGGACAAAAAGTGTTGGTGCGCCTCCTTACTAACAACAATAAGCTACTGGCTAAGTGGCAAGGACCCTTTAAGGTTCAGAAGAAACTGGGTTCCACTACTTACTGGATGTCTACACTCCAGCCCCAGCAGGGTTCTGCATATAAACCTTTTGAAGGAAGGGGTGCAGAGGAAGGGGAGCAATACTTACATTCTGCTGCTGTGGCAAACTGTGACCTTAGCCATCTGCCAGAGGATAAACAGCTTCAGGTGAAGGGTGAGTGGAACTCTGAAGTATATCAAGTGAATCCGGGTAGAACAGGTATTGCTGAATGACAACTCTGTCATTAAAGAGGGAGCCATGGGAAGGCGTCTGAGTTACAGGATTCCTGAATGTCTTTTGGCATCTCTAAAGAAGTAAGTTGACTTAATGTTGTCCTTGGGGATCATCGAGCCTTCAAGGAGCGTTTCACTGCATGTTTCACTGCTCAGTGACAAAAATACTTGTGAGCCCCTGAAACAAGATCAAAGACAATGCATTTACCAGACCTCATACCACAGGATATACCCAGGGGAAGCTACACTAAGTGTGTATGGTTCACCGCAGATATATAAACAGGGTGTATCTTTAAGACCAATTGTCTGTATGATCAATTCAGTCACTTATAACATCTAAAAGTTCTGTCTTCAACCTCAACTCGCTGGTAGGCAGCTCTAAACACCACATCCAGAACACCTTGGATTTTGTTGAGAAGGTGAAAGATGTCATTATGGAGGCTGATGAAATAATGGTCTCGTACGATGTTACATCTCTCTTCACTTGTGTTTCAGTCACTGAAGCAGTGGATGTAGTTCATAAGAGATTACAGGATGACCCCAACCTCAGCAACAGGACAACTCTCAGCACCAACCAAGTGTGTTTGATGTTGGAACTGTGTCTTAATTTCATATAATTCACATACAAGGGTCAGTACTACAGGCAGTAACATGGGTTTGCTATGGGTTGTATGCTATACATTCAAATAATTCACCTATTATTGGTCATTGATCAATAGTCACTGATCAATGTTCATCACAGTTTGCATATTAATGATCCTGAAACTGACCTTACAGGCCATTGTTCAACAGTGGTGCTAGTTTCAGTCAAATGTACTTTTTTATAAAGTTGGGAAAACCCGCAGTCAGCTGAGACTGAAAAAATCAATTTTGAAAACATCAAAACATTTCATATTTTTTAAGATGTTGTTTTTTGTTTATTAAGTCCTAGGCCTGCAAGTGCACAGTGCAGTGCAGCTGTGTTGTTCAAGTTTTTAATGCCTCAGCAGAGAAGTCGTTTTTGCCTTTCCAGGAAGGTTCTCCACAGAGATTACCAGCACAGTTGAAAACTCAGCAGGCTTGTATGGATGCTGATTTCCTTTAAAAGCTCTGACTGGCAGAAACGCAAAGTAGCACATAATGAAATCACATAATAAACTCCATCATATATGAATGAGGCAAGCGTTTATTTACTGATTTACAACTGTAAAGGGTCTGCTGTAGTTTTTGCTGAACACGCCACTTTGTTGCAGATGCCTTCTCGCGAATGAACACTAGAGGGAGACACCAGCTCACTGATTTCTTAAGCAATCACTGCGCTAAAGAAATCAATGAAATTAGGTCAATAAATAAACAAGTTTTCTTTTTTTATTCACACTTTTTTATCTTCATGTGATTTTCTGAGTGAGATAAAAACAATAACGGACTAGCAAACGAGTTTCTACTTTTTCCAAAAATAACAAAAACTTAGTTCTAAGCACCAGATTATATAAGAAACTACTTATTGTAGTCTAAATTTACAAGAAATAAGAAGCAACTGTGTTATATATTTTGGGTCTGTACTTTAATCATAAAGAGATCAGTTAAGTGTCATCATAATCTCAGTAAGAATATGAACTTTTAAAATGATCTAAAGTTATCACAGAGTGGTTTTAAAGCAGTGTTTCCGCTCAGTTGTAGTGTACTGTAAAGTGTGACTCAGCCTCATATAGCACTGCTACGGCTGTGTCTTTAAAACCCTGCTCTTGGCTCCTTGCCCAGAAAGTTTATTTCCCATTTCCCATCCAGCCACATGGACTGATCACCACCACGCAGAGCGAACAAGAATTTCCACTCTGAGAGCGGCAACTCCAGCAGCTGTTCTGAACACAGGACTTTAATCTTTGACCAGGGATTTCTACATCCACGGCTCGGTGAAGGACTTAAACCTCGCAGCAGATCTGCCACAGCTTGTCAGTCAACAGAGATTTGAGGTATTATTTAAAAACTGAGAGCTTTTGAACAGTTCTTTTTCTCCTGCCAGTCAGGTGCACCGTTATTCATGTAAGTAAGTGGTCTGTGTAGTTTACATGCTTGCTTTGTTAACAGTGTGTTTTCTGGTACTGATCAGCTACTTTTTTGGACCGTGTGTCAGATGACTCTTTGAATGTGTCGTGTCTGTTTCGTTCTGCTGCCATGTGAGCACTATTGTCTTTTTCTTTTCTTTTTTTTGCATGAATACAAAGCCTCTTTTCACAAATCTATAATTCCCCTCTCCTGTTGACCCGGCGGTTTTGTAGTTTGTGGGGCTGTAAAGTAGCTCTGCTCATTAGTGCTTCTCCTGTGAAGGCTGTAACTGGCAGGTTGGTGAAAGCTTGCACACATGACATTTAGTCGCCTTAGAGGAGGAATTAGGCACAAAGATTTAAAGGCAAACAATGTTGGCAAGGACAATTAGGTTAAGATTGACTGTTTTGTTTGTTCAAACTGTCACAGCCAGCAGTAAACAGGACGCTTGCCTTCACACACTCACACATTTACGCACAGACAGTGATGCTCTGATTGACTGAGCAGACTAAGGCACAGACACACTACCGTAAGAGATGACGTGATAAGCCAAGTGAGACTCTTTTAGAGACAGACTGGTTTGTTATTGCCGGTGTCTTGCACAGGGGCTACATCATGTGCTGCTGAAGTTTCTGGAGAATTTTCTGGGAAGATGAGGTCACAGGGAGACACACCCAGAGGGGCCTTTTCCAAGCAGGAAAGGCCACGGGTGGAAGACATTCATCAGTGGCTTTGAGTGAGTCACTTGCCATGAGAAAGCTGCAGTGCTGTTGGAATTTCCTTTCAGCGTGGAGCACAGAGGTTTTAACCTGGATATTTAAACTGAGCTGGATGGCGTCACATACACAGACAGTTCTTATTCAAATACACAGTTAGAGGCTGTATGCTTTAGTTCTACACAAGATCCTATTCTGTTAAGATGTTTGAGTTTCAAAGAGTGCAGATATAAAAAGGAGTAAAACAGTAAGAGCTGGCTCCAGCTGCTGGAATGTGGCTGGAATGAGGTTTATTTCCTCTTGGCTGAAAAGATCAAGATGGATGACCTGTGGATATTTAACCCCCCACATCCCCACCTCTGCTCTCCTCGTGATTTTTTATGTTTACATATACCAAGTGGAATTTCTTTTTGAGTCACAGTCAGGTTTAAAAATAGTAATATATTGCGTCTTCAGCTTTGCTCTGATGTTGAGAGGCCCAGAGGCTGAGATTTTATGCAAACGGATATGGCCGAGAGGGCACACAGAGGCGGAAGCAGAAGTGGGGGTTGTTGAGTCACTGCAGTACTGTTCCTCCGACGTGTCACTTCTGGTCTCATGCCTCTCAATAGGCTCACATGCACAGACGGAGACTGAGATAACACAGTGTTAGATTGGGGCAGACGGTCATGGTGTGGCCAAAGGGAAAAAGAAAGTAAGCTGTTGCAATAAAATAGCAAATAATCATAAATTTTCATCATTGTAGAAACACACACAGACATACTATAATGACAAGAGGACTCCCTGCTGTATGTAAAGGCTTCATTTTGTGGCTGTGACCCTGCTCCCTCTGCTCACTGCTGCTTCTGTTGCATATTACATACAGTACAGCGGCTTTACTTTGGCACACAGCCGCTAGAATCCAATTTTAACTGTGTTTTCTTACTGCTCCCTGCTATGTAATACACCACACAGACTTCAACTTATTTTCTAAATAATGAAACCCTGGTGTCACGTTACTCACTGAACTGTATTTCTGACATATATTTACCGTAATTCATGTTGCTGTCACCCGTGCTTGCATTGCGGTCCTTAACTATTATGGAAAGCCACAGAAATGATTTACGTCCTGCGACTGATGATGGAGGGAGGAGTTTTTCTCTCATTAAACCCTGTGGTCATTCCAACAAACACTAAACTACACAGATTCTGGTTTCATACCAGTCTGTCACATGAGGTCACTCAAAGACAGATGATTATAATTTTATGTCTGCGGCATTTTTTTTCACTTGGGTGTGAGAGATTATAATTCTGCAGATTTTCTCCCTCTCTCTTTTTTGTTAACCCTGAACAGTCCACCGAGTTTTCTCAACAACTTAGAGATATCAGGCCACATGTTCATCTTCATTTTGCTAATCTATGAAAATTAAATGTTATTGAGGCCATTATTGAGTAAATTTCACAGCTGAGTTCATTCAGTGATTGGATTTATAGTTTAATAATTACCTTCCATTAAAATAACTGTTTCATGTACTAAATGTAATTTGTACCATTTCATTTCATCCAATTTTGTTAATCCTAGTTAAATAGCATAGATAGTTTCCTATAATTAGAAACTTACTGGGTTATTTCAAACCCAGCTTTTATAGTCTTTTATTCTTGTTTACACTTAAAAATTATTTAACAAAATATATTTTGCTTTCTTCATTTTAAATATCCATATAGTACATCAAATAGAAAATTACTGCAGGAAATACTCATCTAAACGATCAAGATTGGAGGTACGATACACCCAAATACCTGACACACCCTTCATAGTGCCCTCTGTCAGGCATATGGGAGTCCTTTTGTTTTTTATCAGATACTAGTTGAATGAATGTCTGTTTTTTGCAAGTCTGTGTCGCCCAGTATATTCCATGTGATGCAATGTGTGGTATGAAAACTGGCTGACCTTTTCATGCTCCTTGGCTCTTGACAGAATTTACAGCTCAAAGCATGATCGGCCGCAAAACAAGGCATCTTTGTGCAAGGCAGATATCAGTTTAATAATGTTCCAGTTGTTTCAAAACTACGGCTGTGGTTCCCTCATTTATGGCTTGTTTAACCAGCTAGCTAGGATCACAATATTTAAGGTATCTTCCTTGGGCCACACCACATTTTCCTTGAAACTTTCCACCCTCTAAATACTTACTCCATGTTTGCAGATTACTGTCACATAACTAAGATACTTTTCCAGCTCCAGGGACTTGAGGAGACTTGTTTCCACTTGCTTGTGATGGTGCAGTCCAATAAAGAGCTATTGCGTCAGGACTAATCGTAAATCAGCCACAACTAATATACGACAGACAGTTGAGGTAAATTTAAAAATTGATCATTTCCTCGCAATGCAATCCCCAGATAGGTAACCTTGGGTGCTGGTGTTCATATTGACATATATTATTATTTATTAACACATCCAGTCAAGTAAAATATGCCTCACACAGTAACCTGCAGCACTCAAAAGGATCCACGCTGAATGTTTTGATGCCTGACTACATTACGGGTCAGTGCCATTTTAGCAGCATTAACTCACACAGTGCATAGTTTCTGATAGTCATTTGACATTGAGCATTATGGATTTTTTACTTTTCCGAATGATTTTCACTGGCACTGATTGTGTTGTAGAGATGGGAAAATGCACTTCATCAAAACACCCAAGACATTTTCACAGCACCAATCAAAGCAGCTGTTTGTTTCCGATTGTACTAAGAGTCGTTTCACACAAACTGCATAAAAACTTGCAAAAAGAAAATAGAAATAGAAAAGCCTGCACTTCAAAGAACAGTGGCTCTGTGTTCTTCTGAATACTCTTTCAGCATCGGGAACTGGTCAAGCCAGATCTCTCAAAAGCCCTGAGCCACATCCCACTTTATCTCATGACTAACAATATCTTTTTATGCCTTAGACTTTATACACAAAACAACTGAGCAACACAAGACACAAGCAGATCCCTCCCAATTTTATTACAGTAGTTTTACAAATTGAACGTTTACTCTCGGTGAGCGCAGTTAAACTGAGGGAGGAGACTTGCGAAAGTAGCTGAGCAGAGGAGGGAGGACCTACCTGTCAAGAAAGAAATCTGACAGCAGTGCACCGATGAGGACGATGACTGCTAGCTGAGGGAAATAAATACAGTAGTGGAATGTGTCTGTTCATCTGTTGAAGAGTGGAAAGCTCAAAATGGGTGGCACTCAAAGTCAGAGGAAGAACAGCAGGAGATCCAGCTCAAGGAGTTACACCAACACCGTCACGTGAGTCCAGCCTCTCAGCTGTTTGATAATTTTACGGCACTTTGAGCTGATACAGAATGAGGATTTCCACCTCTCCTACAGGACTAACTCATGCAGTTATAACAGCATCAGCAAAGACACTTTAAACGTGCTAATGGCTTTTCATGGGCTGTACTATACAAACTAAAATACAGACCTTGTGCTAGATTTCCCTTCTCTTTGCGCTCGGTGTGAGACTGACTTGCGCACACATGCAAATATTCACACACCCTAAAATGAACCCGTAGATAAGGTTGCATAGAGATGGGACTGTTAAATGTTTGCTCACTGTAGTTCCAAGTATGTGGATGTGGTTGTCCCTCTGCTTTTAGCAAACATAGAAGTGACAATAAAAAACGCAACACCACAATATGTCAAAGTAAATCAAACAGCACAGATAAGTTTAGCTTGTTCAGAATATTGTTTTTCTTTTTTAAAGGCTTGGGGGGGGGGGTTGGGGACAGTAACACAGAGAAGTTGTGACTTGACATGGTGAGCTTTGATTTGTCTGAACAGATCCTCAGTTGTCATCATAAAAAAGGAAAGAAAAAAAGATCTCAATGCGAGAAATATTGCTTCACTGTGTCAATGTTTGCTTGAGGTTATTCGCATCCTTGTTTGTACTAGCAGGAACAGTGGCACCTCTGCC
>NW_005187443.1:2333098-2353686 GCF_000239375.1 Pundamilia nyererei | reverse complement strand
TCCAGTTCAATCCTTCAGCAACTCTTATTGTGGTCTACATTAAATAAGAGTTACCTAACCACTGTAAGTGAGGATATAACTGCACAGCACTGAAGGACAGGTCAATAATGTTTATTTGTTTGTTTTTACGGTGGCAGTAAAATAATGAGGGCATATCCTGTACTCTTAAGAATAGAGGTAAAACTCAATTTAGTCTCAACTGGTTGCATGACTCTTCACAGCTGAGGAAATAAATGAAAACGACACATTTCCTCTTGGTGTCAATATGCGTAAGTGCCCAGTTTTTAAATCTGTGGAAATTCTCTTCTGACTCCTAACTTTGGCCTTCTGTTTGAAAGCTGTTCGGTGTGGTCTCCGTCTCTTCCGATCTGACCCAGGCTTTGGGTGAAGTGTTCTTCTGGGTTTTGGGCACGAGCGAGTCAGGCTGGCGGGTATCAGCGAACCTCTCTCGCGCCTTCTCCCAGTTCTTTTGGGACTTTGATTTAGTCAAAGACGCGTCGTCCAGAGACATGGCGGCAGCTGCTCCCAAACCCGACTGGGACTTTCGGATTTTCAGTTGAATCTGTGAAGACGGGAACGGAAAAGGAAGACAATTGAATCACATTGCTGTTTTGCACTGAAACAAAGGAGAACTTCCACCAGCAGAATCAGCGGATCGTCTTACCGGGTCTTTCATTCCGGTTCCCATTTTACCCAGTCCCTCTCCTTTCTTCCAGCCCATCTTTTCCAGCATCTTCCGTCCTTTATTCACTTCACTGATCTCCCTTTTAGAAAACAGACACAGTGAATGATCAACACTTGAATCTAGCATTTCCCATCAGGTGGAACTACAGCCATTTGCTAACACTTACTCATGAACAGAAGCCGGTGCATCATCGCGTTGGAAAGCACCCTCACTGCCCACTGTTTGCCTTCGAGATTCTGCTCGATCCTTATATTTGGGGTTCTTCAAGGCTTTCGTCTCCTCAAAGTCACCGCTCTGTTTGCAGAAAAGCAGAGAAATGAGTGCCTCCATTATTATAAAAAAGGAAAAGAAAAGACAAGAGGGTTAAAACTTATGACTGCACCAAGGTTTGCACTCACTTGCAGGCCATATTTGGCCTTCATCTGCTTCAGCTCTTTCTGTCGCAGTGATTCTTTATCCTCTTTGGTGAGAGCAGGACCTTTAGAAAACAACAGCAGCAAACTCAGGAGTGTAATCTCACACTGGGTAAGAGCACAGCTTTTACAACAAGAGCAGGCTCACTGTTGTTTCATGAATCTATGCAAAAAAAAAAAAGAAGATATTCCCCTCTCTGTGGACGTGTTTCACTTTAAGTAGCTCACCAGTGTTGTCTTCTCTCTTGTGCTTGCTGAGGTGAGCCATCACCTGACCGGGCTCACAACCATCACAGGTATCGTTCCCTGAATGGATATGGAAGGACAACACAGTCTCTCCCATCTTCACTTCATCGCCGTGCATCAGTGCATGTGGCTCAGACTTGGTTTTGGGCTGCAGATGAAAGTATCATTGACGTGGTATCGGCTAAGTTCAGGTTTTGTTTGCTTTTTTCTTTTCAACTCAAACGTAAACAAAATGCTCACCTGTAAGATGCGGTTGCCATTGATCACCGTTCCATTCTGGCTTCCCTGGTCCACCAGCATGTAGCTCTGCTGCTCCTGTTCAAAATACACCTCTGCATGGAACTGGAACCACAAACATACTGGCATTTAGAAAGATCACATAAGCCTGTGTTAACTAAAGACAATCATTCATAACAGAGTAACTTCCATCCCTGCAGGAAAGCGGAAAGGAGAGGTACCTTGCTGACTCCCATTTCTGGTATTCGGATTGCGTGGTTCATATCTTTCTCTCTGAAAACACAAAAGACAGCATGTTGTCTTCACTTGGCTATTATATGACAGAGAGATCAATTTAACCTCTTTTTACTGACTACTCATAGTTTTAACAACGGCTCTGAAATCTTGTGAGTGATTTAATTCAAACTGCAACTAAAGTGCTAAAATTTCCCACTGTTGCAATGTGTGAACAAAATACACTTCTGCTGCCATGCAATCACCAAACAGCAACAGAAAACAACCCCACAGACCTGCCAATGGTGGCTGGAGAGTCGGCTGTGATGATGAACAGAGTGCCCACCTGCAGCACAGGAGACCTGACCACAGTCACTCTTACACAGGGAGGCCAGATGTCTTTGACTACAAGGAAAAAAAAATAAAGCACCACACACTCATATTCACAAAAATATGACAAGTCTCAGACAGCTACAAGCATTACCAAAAAGTGACGGGTCCATCAAACAAACTTGCCCCAGATAAAACAAACTGTGCACGCCATGTGAGTTAATTCAGACTACTCTTACTTCTCACCTTCTTGACTCTGTGTGTCCATTTCTGATTCAGGACTTTCCATTGAGGCTGCGCTCGAGGGCGACGAGAACGAGGGGGTAGACTCCCATTCTTCCCTCTCTGACTCTGTGATCTCACCCTCTTCTGGTTCACTGTTCCCCTCAGATCCATCACTCCGAGTGGCCTTCTTTTTCTTTTTATGTTTTTCCGACTTAGATTTCTTCCTTTTCTTCCTTGAGTCTCCCTTATCGTCATGGTGCGAGCCGTTTTTCTGCTTTTTTCTCTTTGATGGATATTTGTCGCCGTCTTCTTTGCGTTTGGACGAGTCTTTTCGCCGTGGAGCCACATCTGGACTGCGAGACCTTCGTTTCGCTTTCCGTGATTCTGTCTTCTTCTTAGTCGTTTGCCTTTCAACCCAGTCGGCCTCGTCTTCTTCCAGCTTTACATCGTCATTTTTCACTTCCTGTCATTAAGACAGTGAGCAGTGAAACTACCATCTGCTGTGAAAGCTGGACTTTGTACTGTGGATCCCCAATCTTTTGGCACAGAAAGCTTATAGACGGTCTCAGTCTTCAAAGAGAATACACTAAAGACCTTTACCAGGTTAAATCAGGCCTGACAGCAAATTCTAAGTGTTGAGCTGAGCTTCAGCAACCTATTATTTGCGTCCTTTGAGGTTCATGGGTTTACTTTTTCACTTCACTAACTCTTTATTAGCCGTATCTCACACAACAGGATTGAATGCAGGCAACACAGAGACCAGGGTCAGTGTTTGACTCACTGTGTCACCTTTAAAGATTGTTAAGGTGCTGTGTACAATAAGAAGCTAATTTTCAGTTTTTTAAAGAACAAAAAGCAAACACATACTTTTAAATCTTTTGCACATTAATATTAAAAAGGTATACCTCTGTAGGAAGGAGTTTTCCAGTAAGAGGAAATCTTCATTTTAGCCAAAGAGTTAGTCACCTCTTGCACCTAGGTCAGAGGAATAGTCTTTAAGTCAACTAGCTTCATATAGAAAGAAAAAAATATCTATTTGAAGACTGAGACCAGCAAAACAAATTGGATTTTAAAGAGGGAACTGAAAGGTCAAAGCCAGCTGTCAGCAACAAAATGTAACATTTTTAAGGAATGCATAAATAAAATCTTGCACTATTACATACCCTATCATCCTGTGATGTTTTCTTGACTCCTTTCTTGAATTTTCTGCCTTTCTTATCAGCGTCTGTTTTTTCTTGATACGGCTCTGCACTACTCTGCACAGCAGGAACCTCAATCCTGGAATGAAACTGGTATCGTCCACTCTCTGCATCGTAGTAGTAGTAAATGCCAGAGTTGGCATCGTAGTACAACTGACTGGCCTGATGGACAGGGGTGAAAAATGTCAGAAATGTGTGCCAAACTAAACTTCCTCTAAAATAATTTCTATTATAAACTGCCAAACTTTACAGCTCACACACCGAGTCGTAGTAGAAGCCCGTGCTGTGGTCATAATACATCCCAGAAGTCTCATCAAACACAAACCCAGTCTGTGTCATAGCTTCCTCAGCAGTGGCCCTCAACATATCTGCTATAGATCCTCCATCGCTCCCCTGAAACACAAATAGTTTTATAATGGTGACTATAAATGGAATATGACTCTTTTTATAAGTATAGGAATGCTAACATAAAAATAAAAATAAAAAGACACACATGGATACCTCTGTTGTGACCGCTAAACTGGTCTGGTCTGGCTGAACTGACACATCTGCAGCTGTTGCTTGATTTGTTGTTGAGCTCTCTGCTGCCTCATAATCAGCTGGCACCGTGTTCAGGCTTTCCTGAGTGTCTGCTCCCTCCGAGTTCAGACCGTAGTCTCCATAGTAGTAATTATAATAATCTGAAAAGGAATATTAAAACAGCTTTAGGCTGTTTTTAAACTTAATGACACAATGAGCAAATTTCATTCATGCGCATGTGAAAGTAACACACCAGTTTCTGTCCATACATGTTCTTCTGTTTGAGTTTCACAGTCGACTTTGTCTTTATCTTTTTTCTTCCGTTCATGAATCTCTGCACTCAGCTGGTCGACCTGAACCAACACACATTGAGATAAAATTCAGTGCGCAAACATTCAAAAATTCAAATTGATTTCCTTTCTTGGTTTAAACCATAATGCAGAAAAATAGAGCACAACTTAGGTTAAAAAAATAAATAAACCTTGGACCCTTTTGCCACTTTAAACATTAAACTGGCTCAAGATACACCTCAGAACAAACAAAACTACTATATGACATCATTTAGATCTAGACTGTCTAGATTATCTGCATTAATGCCGGTGTAGATTTTTGCATCATATTAAAAATGTCATATCTCATTATCATTGCTACAGTAATTCAACTCGTTTACTCGGTACGCAACAATAAGACAAGCCTGGTTATATCCGAGTGCTAGCCTCCAGTTACCATTTAGTACCTCCAACAAAGCAAAGTGACAAATTTGTTTGACCACCACAAAAACACACCGCAAAGTATAATCAGGCTGAGAAAGAGGAGATACTGGCAACATGATAGTAAACATTTGACTCCATCGAGCATCATTCAGAGCACTCACTAGTTACACTCCATGTAACAGGAAGATCAAACACAAATGGAAAACAACGATGAAGTTATTTGGTGGAGAATCAAGACTTTAAGCAGACGGTTTAAATACACAAAGCAGGTAGAGATTATTTTTCAATGTTTGTTCTGTGATAATATTGTGCAGCTCCTAAAGAGTTAGACAGTGAAGTGATTCTAATTACCTTTAAAGATTTCCAGATGAAAACACCACTTAGGCTAATGTTGTGCTGTTGTTTGATTAATGCTGTGCCACTGCTATCTCACTGTAACAGTGCTGCTGCTTTAAATTAGGAAGTCGGTAATCCATGACAGTAGCTCATTGGAAAATAAAATCGATCTCCATATTGTGAGAATTTCTTTATCGCAAAATCTTTTGTTGCATCGTGATATAATTTGGAGGATATGTCTCCCATCTCTATGATATGTTTGGCTTCTTTTCATTTGAACTGACCTGCTTCCTCAGGTCTTCGTTATAGCCCTCCGTGCTCCGCTGCAGTCTTTCGGAGTGGCTCAGCTGCTTCTGTAACTTGGCCAGCTCGGCTCGGCACTCTTTGAGCTCCTGTTTCAAAGATTCGACTTTCAGCCGGAGTTCGGCCACTTCAGGCTCCGTGTCTTTTTCTTCGTGACTGTCGTCGTTCTCCATTTGTTAACCTAAAACAAAACGATAGCGCTTAGCAGGCAGCAACGGGTATATGAAAAAACCTGTAGACCTGTCCGCATATGTAACACACGGGGTGTTTATCAAGTCATGTAACTGCACGCGTGTATAAGCGAACTGAGCACAGATATTAACACCCGTTTCTTCTTACCGTTTCTTTCGTTTTCTTGGTCCTTTTAGTTGTAAACTTCCTCTCAGCACGGAGCATGAGCCGACCTGAAAGTTGAAAATAAACATCTTATAACTATCCTGTATGTGCGATACAGCCGAGTACATGTTTTGATGATAATTAGACAGTTACAGTTGGAACCGTGGAAATGTTTATAGTCCGGCCTGTTGGTGACCGCCATTTACTACTAACGATTGCGTCACGACGGAAGTACGTCTTCTTTAGGTGTGGCGGACTTCTTTCCCTGTTATGAGGATCTTTACCGCCACCTAACGGTGGACCGCGTTCATAGTTACACAAACCACTAAAATGAACAATTAATTTAACTGTTCGTCTTTTCTTGTCTTTCCTGTCTTTTTGTGCGTCCACATTTCATTTTTGATTTGTTTTGACTTACTTTGTAGGTGTCTGCTTCTCATTTAAATTACTGTTTTAGTTCAATTTTACATAAGAGGGAACAGAAACCCAGCAAAAGGCTGGCCCTGTTACCAAGAGGCTAAGAAAATTATTGCTAATGTTAATTTGCAAGCATTAACTATCATAAAAAGCATAGATATAGTTATTTTGTTTTGTTATGCTACGCTATCACATTTATCTGGATTTTCTTGAATGAATATACTGGCATTCAAAAGGCTTTAATAGGTTGCAATGCTGTGAAAAAGCATTGCCCCTTTTCTGATTTTTTTATTTTTGTATACTTGTCACACATGTTTCAGATCATCAGACATTATAACCTAATTACATAGAATGCAGTTTTTAATTGTTGATTTCGGCGGGGGGGGCTCCAAATCTACTTGGCCTTGTGTGGAACAGTAATTGCCCATCTTGTTAAATCCTGAATTAACCATGATTAACTACTTTTTTTTTTAAACACTAAGTTCAGTGTCGCTAATGACACCTAAACCTAATTACTGCCAGACCTGTTGAATTAACCACAGGAAGAGCTGTTATGGACAAATGGAGAAAACAAGAAGCAATTTTCTCTATTTGTGGAACAGAAATGTTCAGCTTAACAAAATTATTCCAAGAGCACATGAACGGCTCATCCAGGAGATCACAAAAGAATCCAGAACAACATCTGAAAAACTGCAGTCCTCTTTTGCTTCAATTAAGGTCAGAGTTCAACAATATTCAACAATAAGAAAGTGTGAATATATCATCCACCGGAGAGCTCCAAGGAGAAAACCACTGCTGACTGAAACAGCGCAAAGTCTCACCTCACATTTGCCAAAAAACATCTTGATCCCCAAGACTTTGGGGAAAATATTCTGTTGACTGATGAGACAAAAGCTGAAGTTTTTCAAAGATCTAAGTCACATCTGCACTAAACTAACACAGTATTTTAGTAGTAGTGGTAGTGTGATGGTCTGGGGCTGTTTTGCTGCTTCAGGACCTGGACGACTCACCTTAATTGATGGAACCATGAATTCCGCCGTTTACTAGAAAATCCTGAAGGAGAATTTCTGAATCTCAAGCTTACTTGAGTTATGCAGCAGGGAAATGACCCAAAACACACCAGCAAATCTGCCTCTGAATGCCTCAAAAGAAGAAGAAAAAAAGTGAATATTTTAAGCGACCTAATCAGAGTCTGGAATAAAATCCATTTGAGATGCTTTGACCTTAAACCATTCATTATCAAACCCGTCAATGTGGCTAAATTAAAACAATTCTGTAAAGAAGACATGACCAAAATTGTAACGTCAAAGATTCATTATCAGAAATGCTTGATTGTAGTTCTTGCTCTTAAGGGTGGCAACACCAGTTATTATGTTTAGGGGGCATTTATGTCTTTACACAGGGTGAGGTAGGCCTGAACATAACAGAAAAAACAAAACAAAAAACAAAAAAGTGTGAAATAACTCAAAACATGTTTTATATTTTAGATTCTTCAAAACAGCCACCCTTTGCTTTGATTACTGCTTTATCTCTTGGCATTATCTCGATGAGCTTTCATGTGCTCGTCACCTGTAATGGTTTTCCAACAGTCTTGATGGAGTTCCCAGAGGTGCTGAGCAATGTTGGCCCTTTTGCCTTCACTCTGCGGTCCATCCCAAACCATCTCGACTGGGTTTAGGTCAGGTGACTGTGGAAGCCAGGCCATCTGGCGCAGCACTCCATCACTCTGCGTCACTCAAAGACAGGGCGAGTGGAACCAGAGATCTCAAATTTGGACTCATCAGACCAAAGCACAGATTTCCACTAATCTGATGTCCATTCCTTGTGTTTCTTGGCCCAAATAAATTTCTTCTGCTTGTTGTTTTTTCTTAGTAGTGGCTTCTTGACCATAAAGGCCTGATTCGAGCACTCTCCTCTGAACAGCTGATGTATAGGTGTGTCTGCTACTGGAACTCTGTGTGGCATTTATCTGGGCTCTAATCTGAGGTGCTGTTAACTTGCGATTTCTGAGGCTGGTGACTCGGATGAATCTATCCTCAGAAGCAGAGGTGATTCTTGGGCTTCCTTTCCTGGGGCGGGCCTCATGTGAGCCAGGTTCATCGTAGCGCTTGATGGTTTTTCCAAATATTTTTTTCAAGACAGAGAACCAGTTTAACAATCACTTCCATGAAGTTAAGCACGTCATGGAAAAAGTCACATCGAAAGGAGCCAGTTGAGGTGGCTTGGACATCTGACAAGGATGCCTCCTGGGTGAGGTGTTCTGGGTATGTCCCACTGGGAGGAGGCCCCGGGGCAGACCAAGGACACACTGCAGAGATTATATCTCTCGGCTGGCCTGGGAACGCCTTGGTGCTCCCCCAGATAAGCTGGAGGCTTGGTGGCTGGGGAGAGGGAGGTCTGGGCTTCTCTGCTTAGGCTGAGGCCCCCGTGAACTGGCCCCCTGGATAAGCAGAAGAAGATGAATGGATGGGAAAAGTCAGTTTTCTGAGTAATACACAAAAAAATACCTTCTTAGCAATACTGAGCCTGTTGACTATGAACCGAGACTTTACTCTATGCGTGCTTGTCATATAGCAATTACGGTAAAAAAAAGATAATGCATGGTTTTTATTAAGTTTTTCACCTGATGAAATTTTGTGAAGTTTTTCTGGTTGTTATTATGCTTTTTGACCACTAGATGCCTGTGCAGTCGACTGATTCTGCAGCTTGCCAGCTCAGAGGAGCAGATTACTGAGGCGTGGTGTGACATTTGCAGTAGTTTTACTTGCACTCATCTCTGGAAGAATGTGATCACATCTTGTAGTTTTTTCTTCAGCTAGCTGTTGAAAGTGCCATGTCACATTACTGCAAGTGTGTCACTTAGAGCTTCACACATTTGCTGGCCTGACGTGTTAGTTTTCCTCACAAGGCAGAAGTAAGAAACCATTGTGCTAGCATGGGTTATTTATTTGCAGGTTCTTCCTCTCCCATTTCTGTTCCTCAAACACACACACACACACACATAGCTACTGCAGTCCTGTGGCAGCGTGCTCATTATTTTCCTTCCTCTTTGTTTTCCTTCTCCTCGGCTCTTCATCCTCTGCCCTTTATGTCCCATTCTTTTTACATTAATTAATTTCCGGGAACATTCAGTTAGTTTTCTGGGATTTGCTGAGACCAAGCCATCTCTTTGTGTGTCTGCACTTATTTTAGGCTCCACAGGAATGGCTGTTATATAATCACATGGTTCCTCTATTGTCTCCCACTCTATTTATGGTGATAGAACATTTAAAGTGATGACTGTTGACACAGCCTGAATACAGTTTGTACATTTGATCTCCGCATTGTTTCCAATATCGGTTGCAGCCATATTGACACAGAGACTAAACATAAGTGTGCAGTTAGTGTATTTGTAGTAGGAAAGTCAGAATTTCAACTGATGTGTCAGCTTAGAATAAACATCACAGTAGCGGGAGAGGCCAGATTGTTATTCTGTCTGTTACTAGTGACTTTCTGTTTTCTAGAAAATGCCTGTTGGCTACCTCGTGCTGGGCTTGAAATCTGAGCTCTTTTGAGTTGTGTTTGGATTCTGGTGGTGCTTCAGACTCCTTGGCTGAAGCTTTCTGGTCTGTGGCTGTGGCAGCCGTTAAGTATGGGGTGGTCTTTTATCTGGAGACACACACACACATTCACACACACAGCTGCCTCATGCTGATGTTTATTGATGCCGTTTTTAGATAAGTAAAGCACTGGTCCACAAACCTCGATGGTTTGTAAATGGCAAACAAAAGATATTAGTACTCAGTTCAATGTTATTTTCTGGCTTTTTAAAAAAAAAAAAAAAGATCTCAACGTATAGTTCTCATTTTATATGTATATTTTTTAGTAGGGGAAGTCATAGGCACCTTTACTTATATAACATGCTTATCCCTGTCTCGCATGCATCTTCAGAGACCCCTCACCACCGATAGAAGGAGCTATTTATTAGGTTTATAAGGTTTAAATATGCAGACTTCCTCTTCTGCACTGAAACACACCTTTGTTTCTATCACGCAAACGTGACGTAAATATCGATCAGTGATCAGGATTACCACTCGTGTAACTTGTGGGAAGATGCTAATCTATTCTCCTAGTAAAACCCAACCCAAGGTAGGACTTTGCTGCTACTCTGTGACTTAAAAAAAAAAAGTAAAAATGTTGTCTTTCACAAACAAACATTTCACAGGCAAAAAAAATAAAATAAACAGATACCAACTCAAAGATAAAAGCACAAGTAGTTCTTCATGCTTGTGAGATGATGTCTTTAGTATGCAGGAACAGTTTTTGTCCTCACTCCAGGCACAATCTTTACCAGAATCAGACTGTAAATAAGCGGGTAGAAAACTCCACCCTTTCTGGTCAAATGTGGAAACTTTGAGCCTGACTGAAGCACGTCTGTGTATTTGCTCCTCGATGGGAACTTGGGAGGAGTTTAGCAGCTCAGCAGACGAACCAAGCCTTGAAGTTTCTGGCACCTTAATACAACAAGACTACAGAAATAGGATGTATTATTGTGCTGTCTGTCTGGGTAAACACAAGAAGCTTTTGCTGTTGCAGCAGGTGGTTGAAGGAGTGCAGAAAATCTACAGCAAAAACTGCTGTATAGCTCTTATTAGCCAGTTATACATGGATATGCCACTGCCCCCTGTTCTGTATGTGTATTGTGAGTGTTTTTCTTCTTTACTGACATCATTTGCTTGAGATTGTCTCTTCATGTGATATATTAATTTACAGACATTGTCTATTTCTAGACTTCTCTTGTATCTAGAACCACCTAGATCAACTTAAACTATTCTCCAGATGATCTGTTGCTGTGTTTGTCTTGTGTAAAAGTAAATAAAGGTCTGATATAATTGGCAGGATGATAGATTTTCTCAACTTTTAAGAAGTTCACCTTTTATTGCATGTAATAAAAAAAAGCACATTTGAAATCATTGTCCTAGAAGCAAGCCACTTTTGGGTTCTCTGTAACACACACACACACACACACACACACTCACACACACACACACGTATATATTTTTTTTATATTTTTTTTTTCTGTTGGTTTTCATGGAAATGTAGTGAATGACTTTTTTGCTGTATTTAGAGGGCCATTTTATTGCTCTGTTGAGAGATTTAAGACCCAATTTTCTCCTTCTAAGTTGCTACAGTGGGGTGTTTTGTTTTTTTTACCACCCGTTCCTGACTGCGTTGAAGACTTTGGTTTCCTGCCAGTTCAGTGGTCTGAACTGCTACCTCAGACAAATTGAATCCAGCCAGGTATATCTGCTGGGGCTTTCCAACAGAAATGCAGAACTGGTTCCCCTGGTCATGCATGTCTGGCTGCCACTGGATGGGAGAAACAGTTAACTGTTAAACAGTCTACAAAGGAGTGGGGGTGGAGGGGCTTTAAGATCCAGCCCCACATTCCTAACCTCTCTCTGGACTATAAAATGTGGAGCCCCAAACAGCTCTGCTCCTCCTCTACCTCCACTCCCTAGGCCTTCTCCTCCTCCTCCTCCTCCCTCGGTGTGTGTTTTGTGACTCCCTCCTTCTGCTTCAGAGTGGAAGAGCGGCCTGACAGGGACATACCATTCTTCAACCGTGGGGGAAGTCATGTAGAAGCCTAAAGAGAAGCTGCATTCATTCTTTGAGCTGACAGCTCACTGCCTTCCCCCACTGCATTTTCTGTCAGTGAGCTGTTCCGAGGTGGAGGGGAGAGTTTGTAGGGGGTTGAGAGGAGAAGAGAGTGAGCACAGCATTTGATAAACCAGCTGATCAGAGCTGAGGTATTCAGCCACAGAGACAGAGGGAGAGAGAGCGACAGAGACGAGAGCGTGACTGGAAATAAGAATAAGAAGGGCAGAGAACGCAGCTCAAGTCTTTGTAATTTTGAGATTAGTGATATAGAAGTTGGGTAGTGTAAAAATGTGTAGTTCCCTTCATGGGAAACTGAGAAGTGTGAGAAGTGGGAACCTCTATAGAAAGATGTGAGAGCTGTTGGTTGGGTGGAAACCTGAGGAAGAATCAGAAAAGGATCAGTCAAGTGCTGGAAACCAATCCACGGCTATCGGTGAGAGAGGGTCAGAGGACCCTGCTGGAATAAAGAGTGATGTCTTGGCTCTCACCCGTGTCATGGGCTAAATGGACATGGACGGCAGTGCGCGGGGGAGAGGGAGAGGAGGATGAAGACGGGCAGGAGGCCAGCGAGGAGAGGGAGCAACGTGGAGAGAGAGTAGACGAAGACGAGGAGGAGAGATCTCAAGGCTGCAGGCAAGTGTTGCGCTGGAGCCCCCGTGACTACTGATAGGGTGGCTCACACAGTTTTATTTACCTGCTCGTCGGCCTGTCAGGTTGAAGAATCTCTGCTGTTTTAAGGGTTTGATGAAATAGGCCGAGGAAAGGGAGGAGGAGAAAAAATATTGGTGTCATTTTTTATATTTCGCGTGCTGCGTTGTCCTGCAGGGCGGACACATTTGTGGTGTGGCTGTGCTTTCGATTGTCACCACGTTTGAGTGTTTTTCTTAGACTCACTGGCACGTTGTCAGATCTGTACAAGAACGCACACACTCACACTGCACAGGCAGGTAGCTCAACGAGGTAATCATTGCTCAGATCACACAAACACAACAGGCTCCCAAGTTATCAGGTCCTCGTGTACCTGCTTTGACACTATGGATACTTACTATTGCTCCAAGTAAGCTCACAACTGTTTCCACTCTTGCACACTCAACTAGACACAATATCCTGTCATCGGGTATCAAGTAATCAAATGACAAAATCCATGTTTACTATCCTGTGAAATTAGATTCAACCAGAGCAACAGCAATTCTTACTGCTAGATCTAATCGAATGATGCAATGTTATAAAATCACACATCATTTTATTCTGTTTTAATGTTCATATTCTGATTTAATACATCATTTACAGCTTGGATGTTACAGTTTCATACTTCATACCCCATGATTCTAGCAATGTAACAGGAAATAGTGGGCTGGCTTACTTGCACTTCCTCTTCCTCTATATATCTTTCACTTTATCTGTATTTCACTCCTTCACCAGTTCAGATACTGAGTCTTTCCAAGGCATAATGCAACAGCAGAGGATAATAGCTGGGACAGTGGCACATTTAAGTTGCAATAAAATGTGATTTTTATATTTGATTTTTGTTACTCAGAATCCTCTAGATGTCAAACTTAATTTACATCATGCGTCACTTGTGAAATGGCTCTTCCTTTCAGTGTAGGTTTAAATATGCATTGTCACTTGCAGATATCTTTATATAAGAAAAACATGTACATTTTCAATATTTCATCTCAGCTCATTAAGAAATGCTGCTGTAGTAAATGAAAAGACGTCTGTCAGCACAATTCTTTGACCTTAAATTATAAGCAACGAATGCTTAAAATTTTAGAAAGAAATTCTGGTTGCTTGTTGCCCTGACTGTCCTGTAATTGTGAAAAGGAACAAAGAAAATGAAAAAAAAAAAACATGAATTTTTCTCTTATTTAATTGTTTATCAATTACTTAATTACTTTGGTGTGTTATGATTTTCCATGGAGCAGTTTTTTATAAGTAAAATTAATTTTAACAATTTGTTTTCCCTCCTTTACATCTCCCAAAGACCGACAATGCGCAGTTTTTGTTGGGCCAGTTCTGGTCCCAGGCCTAATGTTTAATACCCCTGCTCTAAATCAATATAGAAATCATTATTCTGTAGTACTATTAACCCCCAGGTGGTGATGCTACCACCAGGGGGTTGCAAGATGTTGTATTTTCACCTCTTCATGCTTCTAAAAAGTATTTATTTATGTAGCACAAGAGGCGAATTCCACCCTTGGTCTGACCTGGGACTATCTGTACATTATGATACCAGGAATCAATATAGTGCATCTGTTTGTTTTTGTTTTGTTTGGTTTTCATTTTTATTTGTCTTTCATTTTTATTTTTGGCAGCAGGAGTTTTTCTGTCTCGTGCTCTCTGTTTTTGTAATATGATCACTTCTGTGCTCCTTTCTAATGTTTTGAATGTTTTAATCTTTCTCTCTCTCATATGTATCTCTCGCTGACTACCGCAGCTCTGACTCAGAGGGTCATTTTGGCACTCCTGAGGCAGCGACTCCTGAGGCAGCGACTCCTGTCCGCGCCCCGCCGACCATCCCAGGAGAGCTGGAGAACAACAACTCTGATGCAGACAAAACAGGTGAGGCCAACAGCAGACAGACAGAAATGCGATGATGAGAAGCTGTCCACTGTAACATCTTAACAGCAGTAGCTCTACAGTATTCAACATATGAGAAGAAATGCTTGTTCGAGTGCACAACACAAAGCAGTAGCTTCAAGGTTGCCATGGAAACAAGGGTAGATGCTTCACTAAATGCTCAGGTGTCACATTTGTGTTTATCTTCATAGTCAACAAGAGGGACATGTGTTTAGAGTGTGTCAACAAAATAATGTTTTTTTAATGCTAAAATGAACGTTTGTGTGATTGAGTAATGACTTACGATGTGGGGTACAGACAAGCAGTCAAATGCAGAATGCACTTCATTAAACATAATTAAGGTTAATACCTGAAGGTGGCCAAATATGCTCTGCATGCTTGGTATTTAAGCTGGTTTGCAGATGAGGAAGGATTTTGGGTGTGATGAAGCCTTGACTTTGTCCTTTGAATCACCAAAAGGAGGAGCCTGTAGCAGAGTGTGGGAAAGGCCTTTGCTCTGGAATTCAACAGGTTCAACAAAAGCTTCATCTAAAGCCCCGCCCTGCTTTGTAGTAGTCACTGACAGAGGTCAGTATGAAGGGAGCACAAAGCAAGCCATGGGCCCAAAGCTATCATGCTTTGGGCCCATGTTGATTTTTAGTAGTTGATTTTTAGTAGTCCTCATATTTGTGTGGCTGTTGTGGTTTTCGTAGGATTAAGTCCATCCTGTAAAACAGCTCCAACAACATTTTATAAAAGAGTAAGTTGCAAAGGTCAGAAAGTGTGGAGAGAGGAGGGAGTTTCCATTCAAACTGCAAACATCTCTCCCTACAGCTGTTTCTAAGTTTGATCTCGGGCAGGGAGGAGCTGAAGCATCTCTGGAAACATCGTTGATAGTAAACATGCTAATGCCAGTGTTTGCCTGTGTCCATCCAAAGTCTCCATTACTACATCAGCATCTGCGTGATGACAGTTTATAACTATTTTATGGGTGTGCAACTCACTTTAGATGACGGACCATATAAGCCCAATTTGATCTCAGCGGGGTTAAACGAATCACTACTATATTATAACCTATTAAACTGTTTTCTGTTGACAATGTAACTGAGATGCAATCTCAGGGAAATTTTCTCCACACTGACTCAGTGGGCTTTATTTACAAGTGTACAGATCACAGTCGATCTACAAGAACCGAAAACCATCACGTGTAGAGAATTTTGGATCTGCATAACAACAGTTTTTAATACTACTGTAGCTTAATATATTACTTTAATCTTTAGGATTCAAACAGCGTCTATAGATCAATAAAAGTAGGATTAATTAGGGTTATGTATTAAGTATTAATGAGGACCTTTTGGTAGTGTGGTTTTGCCCTTCTCTCTTATCTGCAGAGTTAAAGGTGTGGTCACAGTTAGAGATGTGACTGACATCTGCCTGGGGTCACTACAAGTACAGATCACTGCCTATACTATTTAAGGCACATATGACATTTTATCAGATAGATAATTTTCATGTTATTGGTGAAACAGGCAGTGCAGCTTAGTGAGATCTATCTGACATGACAAGCGCCACCAACAGAGTTTATATTTGTACTAAAGGAGTCAAAAGTGACACTTTGGCGACATCCGACTGGAACTGGGTAGAAGTATCGGCAGGCTTTGCTTGTTTCCTGGCAACATAATGTTACATGAACACGGCGAGTATGACAGGCGTGCTGAAATATGCTGTGGTCTCAAAATCTTCCCTGGAGCTAATGATTGCGCCACAGCAGCCACCATCACTACTGTCTAAAACACACACAACATGATAAACCACTCCACCTTTTTAATTTTATTTTCATATGCATGAGTTTGTACAAATGTCATGGCCCTCATAGTAACATTTTACCATGGCAACAGCAGCAATTGGAACAGTTGGCTGGTGACTAACCTGCTTTCAGAGAGCCAATCAGATATCACTGACATCTGAGCTGGCGTGTTATTAAAGAGAACAGCACTGGCAGCAGGAGTGTGTATTAATTTTTAAGACTTGTTTTGGTTTTATGATTAATTCTGGTGTTTTGGGTCTCATTTCTTCCACAGAGTTGGAGCAGGAGGAGAACCTGATAGTGACTGCTCCTGTCAGGGATCAGGACACTCTGCTCAGCCACAACATGGGTCAGGATGAGCCTGCAGTCCCCATGGGTGGCCCGCTCGAAATAAACATTCAGACCCTAGAAGAAGAACAAACGGTGAAATTTCCAGCAGATTTGGGCTCTTTGCCTGCTGCTGATTTATCCACACAGAAGGAAGTGGCTCCATCCTCTGAGTCATCCCAAGTCCCAGCTACTCTTCTAGCAGCTGATCCAGTCCCAGATCTGGCTCCAGCTCTGGGTCCTGCTCTTTCCTCAGAACCAGATTCAATCCTGAGCAGTGAACCTGAAATCCTCTCAGCTCCAGAGCCCCTTGAGGAGAAACCTCCTACTGAACCAGAGGCACAATACAATGGCCTGTCCAACGAGGCAGAGCCTACTCAAAAGAGTAAAACGAGGAAATCCAAACCTCCATCTCTGAAAATGAAGTCCTCGCTGAATAACGCTGCTAACACAAACGAGGAAGAAGAGCTTCCTGTCCCTAAGGTCACATATAACTTTGACCTTTTGGATGAGAGCTTTAACCCATTCACCAGCGGCGGATCAAAAATCCAAAACTCTCCCCCACCGTGTGAACCGGGCTCTTTCCCCAGACTCGAGCCGCTCGGAGAGGCCAGCTCAGCAGCACAAGCACACTCGGAAACAACAAATCCATCATCTGAGGTTAAGCCCGTGATGATGGAGTTTGGCCTGGATGAAGGACCAGCCAGCAGACCTCCTCCAAAGAACCTAGGAGGGAAAAAGACAATCAGTAAACTTGCTACAAAGAAGCAGAAGCCCAAAGGATCCGAGGCTTCCTGCAAACCTGAACCAGAACCCACAGTGTTAGAAACACTTTCACAGCCAGCACCAGAACCAGTCCCCCAGTCTATACCAGAGCCAGTTTCAGAGCCTGATCTGGAAGTTTCTCTTCCAGTTTCAGACTCTTCTACACCTTTGAACTTGGACGATGTTCCTATTCTTAAGACAGGATCATATAACTTTGATCCCAGTCAGTCAGATGACCCAAACTTCAATCCATTTGGTAGCAATAGCAAGGTGAACAACTCTCCAGTGCTTCCTAGAAGCTCCTACAGCTTTGACCCGGACAATATTGATGTTTCTGTGGACCCTTTTAAACCTTCAAAATCTCTGAGCAACGAGGACACGTCCAGTACCTCGTCTCTGCCGGAGAAAAAAGTAAAAGAAGGAGAGAAACAAAAGGCAAGGCAACCTCAGGTGGAGAAGAAAGGGAGGCAGATTCCCAAGAAAAACAAAGAGAGAACAATCAAGTAAGTCTCAAAAACATGAAAACCTTCTTTCTTGCCCCATGAGCTCGAAGGTCTGAGGTCATAACATTATCACCGATACACTGGATATTCACACAGTTCTCAAACGTGTTATATTCAGACTCTTAAAGTGCTGTTACAGCTGTAGCCGTTGGACCAGTTTCAGCTTTTCCATGTCTGTTGGCATCTTGTGTTTATTGCCAAACTTTATCTGCTGATTATTAAAAATGCTGAGCCAAGCACCTCCAGTCGCTCACTTGCTCTCCTTTGTCTCTTGTTCTTTGTTCCCTTATCAAAATCCCTCCTTCACTTGCTTAATCCCTTTCATCCTTCATCTTTCCTCCCCCTCGTCTGTCGTGCAACCCGCAAACTTTTCTGCTTTTGTCCTATTCTATTGGCCTCAGGACATCTGAACAAGTCAAGTTTCTCTGTTTTCTGTTGTAAGTACTGATGCACGTTTCTCTCACGCATGCTTGCTTCGCATTTTACTCTCATCGTGGTATGCGCTGCAACAGGACCGGCTTACAAAGAAGCATGTGAGGGCAATATATGTCTTCCTCACTTTCATTTCACATGTTAGAGATGTAGTATGTTACAGCTTGTGAGCTCTCCAGATGTTTAGCAGCACCAGTATGATTCTACATGTGTGTATGTGCATCACTGGTCTTTCTTTGATATCTGTCTAAACACCAAAGCAGAGAAATGCTCACAGCTCAATGGTTGTGGAAACAGTGTGTGCTAATTAAAGTGTCACAGCACGTTTAGTCTATAGATTGTAACTTCTTGCATTTTTTTTGTGCTTGTTTTGTAGGAATTCCTGTAAAGTAGAGAAATACGATGAAAGCCAGTCCTTGGTCCTTGACGTGTGTAATCAGGTAATATAAGTGTTTGTGAGGATGTGTGTATGTGTGTGCGACTGCTTCACCTTACTGCAGTGACACCGCAATGTTCATTATTCAGCAGCTCTGTCCACCATCACCTCTGAACACACACACACACACACACACACACACACACACACACACACACACACACACACACACACACACAGTGAGAGCGAGAGACAGAGAGGGAGTCACAGAAGCATCAGCAGTGTCTCCAGCTCTGCAGTACTGTCTTGGCATGCTGACAAAATTGTGACTTATAACTCTGCAGTCAACATATTAGTCTCCTGCTTCCACCTGTCCTCAGCAGCAACACCTTCATCATCCTCAGGAGAAATCCTGAAGATATGGCGTCACTACAGAATACTTAACTTACTTTAACAATATTGTGAAGATCTTCATTGTTATCTCACTGGAACTGCTTGATGCTGACCTAAAATATACCGTGTAAAAAATGCCCATGGAACGGGCTAGGATCTGTTCCTTTGTACAAGGAGGAATGGGTGGAGAAGTGCCAGAGTCCTGTGAAAATCACCTCCATCAGGCCACTCATGATGATGTTTCTGACCAAACGATCAGTAATGTGGCATGGCTTCAGGGCCCTAAGAGCAGTCAGGGTACTGTTAACTGGCTAACGCGTGGAGGTCTCTGTTAACCCCCATGTTGGCCCTCTCTAGCTCTCCTCATGTAAGAGCCCTTCTCCTGATAACGCCTCCACACACTTAAGACTGTGCTAGGGGACACAGCAAACCTTCCTTCTGGACTACCCGTGGCAACTGAATAAGCTGCAGGTATTGTTTCATGGTACTGGTAGTGAGAAGGACAAAAAGCAAAATAACTAAAATAAAATACAAATACATGGTAATGTGTTTTAGTATCTATTAGTTTTATGAAAAACTTGCCTGATGTCTGTGAGTCAATCAGTATCTCTACTAATTTTCCTAAATCTTCCCTCTGATATGCACACTCTATAAACTAATTACAAGTAAACTACTACTACTATAAGTAAAGTGAATACTGAAACTATTAACAACTAAACTAAACTAAACATTTTCAAACAATAAAAGCTAAATGGAAATAAGCAAATCAACTCTGGAAACTAAAGTGAAACTTAAGAGCAAATTAAAAGCAAAAAGTCAAAGAGAAAATTTACAAAATCTAATGAGAAAATGCAAAACTACAACAATTCTGACCTATGACTCATTAAAGCATAAAAATGCACCTGATCCGGTAGATGAACCAGTGTTGTGTCTATGCATAACAGAAAACAGACTACTAGCAGTCTTTCAGAGAAAAATGTCATTTGTTCTCATTTCTTTAGCTGAATCTACAAAAAATGCCAAAGATACCACAGTTCAATGAGCACGATAATATACTGATTAAATAACATTTTGGCACCAACACAGTGTGTCCCAACAATCAGTTACCCCCAAACTTGGCACATTTCATCATGGTGTGCAGCTTATCCTTAAAAGAATGAAAGAAACTGGACAAATGGAGAACAAAAGAAAAGGTAGCTGCCCTAAAAAACTATCTACAGCAGATGAACGTTCTTAAAAAAACAACAAGACTCCAGCAAAGACCTGACACAGGAACCGAGAGATGCATCTGACGCTTCAGTTGATCGACCTACAGTTCACTGAATCCTTGTTAGAAATGGACTCAGCACAAGGGTGGCTGCCAAGAAGCTGGGAAACAGGGAGAAAGGCTGAGGCATGGCAAGTTGCACAAGAACCAAACTGAACGGGTCAAAAGGTCTGATTGAGTGATGAATCCAAATGTGACAAATTTTTGGTCTTAATAGTTATCAATCATTACTAATCAGTACTAATCAGTACTAATCAGTACTAGTGCCTAAAGTAATATTTTGTGCCCACGCATTCACCAACAGTGCCTTTAGGCTGTGTGTGTGTGTGTGTGTGTGTGTGTGTGTG
>NW_005187443.1:2331134-2332932 GCF_000239375.1 Pundamilia nyererei | reverse complement strand
GATGAGGAGAAGCTGGCCTCCACTTGTATGATGGGACAGACAACAGACAGCCAGCAGGAAAGAGAGGAGCCAGAATGCAATAAAGCACCTGTAAAAAAGCAGCTAAGCAGTGACAGAGCTATAATGGATGGTAAGCTCTACAGTGACATTTGTACAGACATGGCCTATTTCTGTTTAGAAGTATGAGTATTTAAGGATTTAAGACGGTAATATAGAGTGAACGGAGGCTTTGCTTGGATAGAATTTGGCTAAAAGTTAAGGTAACGTCTGAGGACAATGTTTTTAAGTCAAAAAGCACAATATCTTAGATTTTCTTTTAAATCAGCCTCAGTGGAAAGGATGCTTACACAGCAAGTTCTATTAATAAAACTGATAAGACGATGTGAACGAGGAAGGTGATGCGGTTACATAATTTTCTCAACAACTACTGCGTCACGCTTAAGGGAGGGGAAGAAAAATGTACCAGGCATGCTCAGCAGTATTCTGTCCTGGATAAAAGAAATGTATAAATACTACACTGGGCAGTATTTATACTGCTCCCCATATACTGCATAAGGACCAGCCATGCAGTCTTTTCAATAAAAAAAACCAAAACAAAAAGCACAGAACTAGACAAATAGTAAGTATGAACTCTTTACTTCATGTGCATTTGATTGTTTTTGAAAACTGTGATATGGATAGTTACAGTAGTTTTTCTTATTGAGTTACGTGTTTGATCTTGTCAAAGGTTCTGAGACAAAGGTTGCAGACCAGCTGGAGGAGAAGGACAGCTTCAGCCTGAAAGATGATATAGTAAGTGGACTATAGGAACAATAGCAAGGGGGTATAAATATTTTAGCATGACAGGATTGTTTTTCATTGTCAGCTGTTCTTCGGGTTAGCAATAACAGGTCCAACTATGCTCTCATTCATAGCTATTTCTGCTCAATGAATCACAATATTTGTCTAAGATAACATCACTTGCACCTTATGGCCAAACCAGATTTTGTAATATTTATTGTAGTGTAGCTACTTGCCTCAAAACAGCCTCAAACAATATGTTTCCTTCCACAGAGTGCGATGTCCACAACAACAAAACTGACCTGCAATGAGGGTCCTGACACAGCAGCCCTGTCCCAGGACAGCGTGCCTCTGAGCGAGATGGACAAAGCTGCAGTGCTAACCCTGATCAGAGAAGAGGTAAAAGGGCCGGTTGTTATTATGCTTAACTGTTTATTTTAGATCATTGCTGGGTTTTTAATTTTATGTCTCTCCTGTCTAAACAGATCATCGTTAAAGAGATTGAGGTCAATGAATGGAAGAGAAAATATGAAGAAAGCCGAGCAGAGGTTATGGAAATGAGGTACGAGGCATTTGTTTGTCTGAGTGCTCCTGTCTATGTTATATTAAACACAATTGAACATGTGAAAACAAAGCTGACAGTAACTGCTTTGGGTTTTTATTCTGACAGGAAAATAGTTGCAGAATATGAGAAAACAGTCGCACAGATGATTGGTAAGTTGCTGCCACCTAGTGGTGATTTTGCTCTCCATGAATTTGTTATTATCCACTACGTTACTGCTCCAACAACTGTGTGACTTCTTCAAACAAACCCCCGAATCAGATGTACATTTTGTTTCTCTGATCTATGTGGATATTTATACAAAAAGGAAACAATCATGTATCCATTACACGTCGTTTTTGCGCAACCGCCATCAGACTATTCAATTCATAATGTACATCATAACAGATGCATGGATGCAATGCAACAGCTGAGCACACTTCAGCTGTGCATTTTATTTTGTATATGTTTTTTTTT
>NW_005187443.1:2270381-2321476 GCF_000239375.1 Pundamilia nyererei | reverse complement strand
TGTGTTGAGCGCTCAGTGGATCTGCGCTCGACAGTGCAGCCTAGGCGGAGTAGTCAAACGCAGATTCACTGAGCGCTCAACACAGACAGCATCGTCAGAAGGAAAGTTGATAAAATAAATTACAAATTTTGTATTGTTGATACATATGCGTACCGAACCGAAAGCACTGTATCGAACGGTTCAATATCGATACGAGTATCGTTGCACCCCTAGTAAGGCTGTATTACAGTTACAGTGTGGTGGAACAGAACAGCACAGTCAGTGGCTTCAGTCTTTTTTGGGGGGTTTTGCCTTATTGGTCAACGGCTATAAAAAATAAAGTGTCAGCTTTCACTTTAGACCTGTGCTGCTATCAGCTCGACCTTTTACTTCCACCTGCAGTCTGACATTTTTCACCAGCATGACCTGTTGTTGACTTTCAAGCCAAGTACATTACACTGTATACCCATATAAATAGCCTGTTGTTTTCTATGTTACTGTTGTTGTTGCACTGACCTTAAACTGAGGACCAGCACTAACCAGAAAAGCTAGGAGTCCAGCCTGGGATTAATCTTGTATTTATTAGTTACTTTGGAAAAAACACAGCATTGTCATAAACCATTATTTCTACACTGTCTATTCTGCATTTTTATGTGCACTCATGTGTTATCGCACTACACTGTTTTGTCTCACAGCTGTTGTGTGTTTTTAGCCCTTATTTTATACTCTGGCTCATTTATTTACAGAGGATGAGCAGCAGCAGAAGACCCTGTCATGTAGTAAGTCAGTGAGACAGCTGACCTTAGAGAGAGATCAGGCCCTGGCTGACCTCAACTCAGTGGAGCGCTCCTTTGCTGACCTCTTCAGGCGGTATGAGAACATGAAGGGAGTCTTGGAGGGCTTTAAGAAGGTCAGTAGAGTCTCAGTATGAATCACATGAGAAGCTGTGTGGGCCACCTTCGCATAACTTGACTAGACCTGTTTTACATGTGTCTCTCCAGAACGAGGAGGTGCTAAAGAAATGTGCTCAAGACTACCTGATGCGGATCAAGCAAGAGGAGCAGCGATATCAAACCCTCAAAATCCACGCTGAGGAGAAACTCGACAAGTAAGTCTGCAATTTAGGCTTCCAAGATTTCATTTCTATTCAAAAACTGACTCCTGAAATTCCATTTACATTTCAAAGCTAGGCGTCATTTCTCATTCTGACATTGTCTGACATCGTTTCTTCTGTAACAGGGCTAATGAGGACATAGCCCAGGTACGTGCCAAGGCAAACGGTGAGAGTGTGGCCCTAAACGCAAGCCTGAGAAAGGAGCAGATGAAGGTGGAGTCACTTGAAAGAGCTGTCCTTCAGAAGGTAGGATAAGAGCAAATTTAATTAAAATGATCTGACTGTGTTTAACTGTATTAGTGATGGAAAATTGTGCTGAAAAACCTAGGTAATTAAGACTGAAAGCTCTACTGGGTCTTGTCTGTGTGCTGAACACACTTTTCATTTTCTTCTGCAAAAAGATGTCAAACAAGATGAGTTTAAGCACCAGTGTCTGACTGTTGAATGAACTGCTGTGTGCAGTCATTTTTTCTGGAAGTTAAACAATTAGCAGTTTTTAGTCACTGCTTCACGCAAAACCTGATGTTTCCTGTCACTTCTTTTTTGTTTGGGTTTATCTTCAAGATAGTGAAAGAGATGATTTCCTGTTTTCCTTATTTTACTTCTATAAATAGAACACAGTCCAGCAGAATAGTGATTTTAAATGCACTTAATTTACAATGATCTGAACTGCCCACTAGAGGGCAATGTTCTGTTTACTTAAAGCAAAATCGTCAAAAGAAGGACAAACTGCAGAGTCCCACTAACTCCATAAATTCTGAATGGCTTATATGTTTAAGTTTTAGCACATTTAACTCTAATTTTTTTTCTGTCTTTTACAGAATCAAGAGATTGAAGAGCTCACCAAGATCTGTGATGAACTGATCGCCAAACTAGGAACAGAATAGGACGCCTTTCATCAAACTCTGTGGCTCTTAATTGCTTCCTCTTCAGCTCCAGATTTTTCTCACAACAACATCTGCTTTAAATCTTTTACATGATCATAGATCAGGCACATTGCAACTTTCATTGCTTGTTTGTTTAAATATACAGTATATTACTGAAGGACAGTATGGTTGCACTTGCTCATTTTCTGCTTTCAGACTGAAATACGATGAGAGTACAACTATTGTTGTGTTAATCATGTCAGGACCATTGAAGAAGCACACAATTATAACAGGATGTAATGTTGTTGTTTGTTTTTTTTAATAAGTCACTCAATGATTTGTAAACCTTTGCTTCAGGATTTACAGTAAAGTATCATTTTACGTTTCTGGGATTTACCCATTTTCAAGTGTTGTCTCATCACGTCTCGCCTCATAAGGATTTTCCACCCCCATTTTACACTGCATGTGTGCAGGAGCTAAGGGAAAAGATGACGCTGGCAGGGATGCATGCACATTTTCTTTACACCAGAGCACATTTATACTGCAATTAACTGCGTTAATAATACAATCCATGTGCTGAGTGCCTAAATGGATCATTTTGTATAGTTTTCAGGTCATTTATCTCAGATTAAGTAAGTTGCCTTTCAGTTTGTATTTCTTATTTCACAGGTTTACACAGTGTGTCCTTCAGTTATACGTGGGTTTACATTAAGCTGTTTTTGAATCTTGGGGATTGTTAAATATAAAGAGCACTTCAAAAGAATCAAATATTAAATCCAAGTTTTTAATCACTTTGATGATACTTTGACTTTAATATTGTAAAACCTGCTTTTATTATGCTGTAGTACAAAACCATGTGGCATGTTTCATTTTCGACTGCTCTGCGTTTGAGTGTGGAAAAGTTACCAGTTGCCATAAAAATTTTTTGGGGTTGTGTCCATATTTTATTTATGAGCCAAAACATTGCTTGTGCCTTTTGAGAGAAAACAAAAGAAAGACAAACAGGTTTATTTTTTTTTCTTTGTGCAGTTGTTTCCAAGCTGTTTGCAAAGAGTACTGTAGTCAGTGTATTTCTTGTATGATTGAACTGCAGTCAGTTGCAGTGGATTTGCAGTTTCAGTGCTATCACCTTCAGCAATAGATCAGCGAGGCCTGTCGGGTTCATTGTACATCTTTTGCTGTATCAATATTTTCTGGTCTGATTTCACTTGAATAAGCACACGAGTGCATTTTTGGTCCGAAGTGTATAAAAGACACATTTTGTACAGTAGCCTTCATTACATCAGCACAATCAATTGCCAAATGTCACAGCAAAATGAAGTGGGTTTCAGTGTGACCTCATGTCCCGTCGTGGTGGTGTTAACATTAGTTGGAAGGTGCTTTTAAAATTCACAGTTATAGTACATTTTATACTTTATAAAAAGAGTATTCATAATTGTGTTGCTAATGTTTGTAAAACGAAAGAATTACGTATACTCAGATTGTATGTCAACTGTTATATTTTGTGCATTCCTTAATAAATGGTTAAGATTTAATAATATGCCACTCTCCTTCTTGGTCACAATCATTTAAGCTCGTTTAAATCATCAGCTTCCGTTGTAGCAATAAATAAATGAAAACAGAGGCAAGCTAAATAGGAGTCATTGCCTACTTGCATGGCCAGTCTGTCGCAGGGCCAACACACAGGGACAGGCAACCATTTGCACTCATATTCACTCGCACATTCACAGCTAGTTGCAATTTGGATTATCCAAATAACCTATCCCAAGCTGGATGTCTTTGCACGGTGGGAGGAAGCCGGAGGACCTGGAGGGAACCCATGCAAACACCGTGAGAACATGCACACAGAAAGACCCCGGCCTGATGGTGGAATTGAACGCAGGACCTTCTTGCTGTGCGGCCACAGTGCTAACTACCATGCCACCGTGCTGCCCTAATTTCAACAACAAATTGATTTAGATGTGTAGACTACAAAAAAAAACTTCAGTCACCTATGTGAAATGTGATTTACATCCCCATGTTATGTTGCAGCTTGAATGAAAATACAGCCTGCTTCCTGTTCCTCTGGGCTCGAGTGGGGCTGTCAATCATTTACATGTAACGGAATCTGTGGAAAGCATGTCATTGTTACCCAATAATCACTAATTTTGCTTGTTTGGCTTTGTCTTCATTAAATCCCAGTTTCCCTGTTACATATATCCTTTTCTGATTCAACTTGAGCTGTTAGGAACATTAGGACTTTGCCAAATGTTGCTACGGATGCCATCAGATTCACTGTAGAAACACAGTATTTCTCCTAGTGAAGCAGTTATGAGGTTACTGGTTTTGTGGGATCAATTAGGATCGAGTGTCACACTAGTTAATTTCTAAATTAGGCTCATTTCTATCTGGAGTCTGGGTTTTTAGATAGCAGAGAGAAGAAGAGAGAATTTGTGCAAGTTTTTTTGATCAACATACTATAATTTTTAGTATCTGACATCTGATGATGACTGATATGAAGACTTGCTTGTTATTCTGAATTACACTTCTTGCATAGGCCAACAGTACATACATACCTTATCAAGCTGGCCTGTTCCAAGCCTGGCACTTCAGTCTTTTTTACTACACATTCTTTCCACATGATGGTGTCCTTAACACCAGTGTGCTGGGATACCCTCATGGTTAAGGCACATGCCAAATAACCAAAATGTTCCAGGTGTGAAAGAGCTTGCTTGACATGTCATTTTCCTCTATCTTAAGTCAACCAGCCTCTATTTCCACACTGTCCTGTCTAATTAAGGTATAAAAAAAAAAATGGAAAGCCCAGTAGAAGCAGAAACTCAGCACCACCCCCTTTATTCTAATTGACCAGCCATTTCACTTTCTCGCAGTCAAGATCATTATTAAGTGGACAACACCAGATGTGTTCAACAGCGAAAAATAGGAGGAAATCATCATCATTATCAGTTATATGTCCCTTTATTGACAGTTTTCTGCTTTTCTCTTACTTTGGCATGTTGAACAATACGTTGGAGAAAATTAGTCAATCATAGAAGGCATGAATTGACAAAACCATGTTAACTAATATTATAACGCAGGGCAACTACCATTTAAAACTCCTAGAACGAGTAAAAAAAAAAAACTCAGTCATTTCCAGATACAAAGAGACCAGGACCCTTAGATTTTGTAACTTCGGTAATCGGGTCTGAGGGGGGCGGGTTTAGGATGCTGAGGCACCCTCCCATTGGCTGCTGAGTTTGTGAAGAGTGGGACGGGCGCGCGCTGCCAGCTGTGAGGGGAGCAGAGGAAACGGCCCGCAGAGTACTAAAGGGACAAAGAGCCCCTGCTTCACATGCCATCCTGTAAGACAGGTTGGAAACCTCAGCGTCCTCAAAAGACTGTGCTGACTGTCCTCCGTCTGTCAGAGTAAGTCCTTTCACTTTGGAGACAGCCTCCCTCCCTCCTGCTGTCCGACTGGATGTTGTTTGGCACGTGCATGAATGTGTGAAACTTTGAGATATCACACTTTGTTCAGACTGAGTTTTGCCTAATGGGTTCTCTCTTCGGAAACTTAAAAACCTGGCAGGATTTATATTTGCATGTTCTGTCTCTTTTATATTCATTGAAAATGTATTTTATATCAAGTATTTTTTCTTTTTCCCTATTTATGTGTCGAAGCGCGCTGGGGTTTGCTGTATCAGAACACGAACTACAGTCCTGCTAGTAACAAACTTTTATCATGCATGCTAACTCTGGTGATGACAGTAGACAGCTGTGCTAAGGACCCTTCAACACCTACCGATTTTGTAGTCGATCTTTCTTCACTCTGGTCAGGGCTTAATATCTCTTTATCGGTGACTAATTCAGATGAACAACAGACAGCACAAGAGCCCTGATTTTGCCTGAAAAAGCAATAAAAGTATGTAGGATTTGAGAATTCCTATTTTAAAGGGCAAGCAGTATTTAATTATTGTTTGATCCTATTGTTTCTTTGCAACTACGGTACACGTTTTAAGCTTTGCATGACACAGCATATGATGTAAAAATGTCCATTCACCACCTTTCTGGGACCACAAGTTTTAACTGTTAAGAGTAGATTCTTCTGTAACATATGGGTGTGTCTACAGAAGTGTTGCCTATGACATGCAATATGTAGAAGTATTTATTTAGAAGTATTGTTTACTCATGGATTTTGTATTAAATTTTATATTAAATACAAAATCCATGAGTATAGTAAAACGCTCTACAAATACAGGCCATTTACTATTTTAAATACACCATAATTGTACACGTGCTGGTTGGAGTATAGTTTGTGCACGCACAGCTGTTCAGAAATTCACTCAGACTCTGACTGACTGATTTAAAACAATTACAGTGCGCTTTTTCACTCCCTTGGTTTAATAAAGTACAAGACTGAATACTGAAAAGCCAAATTAAAGTGTCTCTGTACTCATGCTGAACCCATGTTCATTTCACGGGGAGATTGACCAGATGTTTCCGTATCGCGAAACATATGCTTCACAGTCTGATAATTTATAGGCTGTGTACTCCAGAGGAGGTTTTTCAAGTCTGAAGTTTGTTTGGTTACCATGACGTCAACACAGGAATCCCCCCCCCCTGCTCCCAAATCCCCTCCCAAATCTCCTCCCAAATCTCCTCCCTTGCTATTCAGAACAGGATGATGTGAAGGTGTCCTAACGTTCCCTCTCCTCCATCCCTCCCTTTACTCCCTCAGGGCTCATTGTCCCAACATTGAGACATTCATGGTTTGCCATGAAATAATGATGCACATGGAGTCAACTTTCTTTGTGAATACAGGTTCAGAGAGTTTACCTTGGCCTCCAGGCATAGATCAGCAAATAAATAAGACGGGCAGCCCCCTCCCTGGAGGAGCCCACATTTGCTCTCCATTAGGCTGTCAGACAATGGAGAGAGAAATTCTTGCCACCTAACCTATGTTCTTTCCCAGATTTTCCCCAAATTTCCCTTTTTTTGGCAGTCGTGTCCATACGTTTGCTTAATATACTGTGAAATTGTGGTAATTTCTTTTACTATACTTGCGGTTGCAAAGTTTCTAGTGTCAGTTCTCTTGAAGCCTGATATGAGAGCCAAACCAAGCTCAGCATTTTATACAGATACCGCTTACTCTCAAATAAACTGAACTACCACATGCCACAAAAGACTGTCTTCCTCGGCCTGTCTTCAGATAACTCTCCAGGTTAAATCCTTGGAATTGAGAAAAGCCACTTATAAAAATGCCAAAAACACACTTTATTGCAGTGTTATACAGCCGATGGTCACAGTTCTTTGTCTCTTTGTATCTCTCTTTAGGGTATTAGTCTTTTCCCTCATCATTCTGCATCATGCTGCTCCTGGCTGTTTTCTGCTGTCTCCTTTACACCTTGCTGGTGCCATCCAGCGCCCAGTCAGACTCTAACCAGCCTGTGATCCAGCTACGTCTAGCCGGGGAGAAGAAGAAACACTACGAGGGTCGGGTCGAAGTCTTTTACAATGGAGAGTGGGGGACGGTGTGCGATGATGACTTCTCCATCTATGCTGCCCAAGTGGTATGCAGAGAGCTGGGCTTCACGGGTGCCGAGTCCTGGTTGCCCTCAGCCAAGTACGGAAAAGGGGAAGGTAAGAAAAAAACGCACTAAGTTAATGAGATGTGTGTGTTAGTCACCAGGACAACCATCTACAACTTCATCTAATCAAAACCCTCCAAAGTTCGACTTCAGATTGGTGCAGAAAGTGAGGTTCAAGTTATAGTGAAATAATCTGAGCATCCCTGAGCTACTCAACCACATCTACTCAGAAATAACCTATCACTACATGCAGTTTCATAATTTCCATGAAAGACAGGTTTCCCCTTGTCTAAATGCTTATACCCTGAGGTACTGGTTTTCCCATCAGAGGAGAACTGAGACACACCAATCAGTTCAGAGCACTGGAAGAAGGAAAGACTGGAAAGATTTGGAGCGTTAACCAGACGCATACACAGACGTAATCTCATCTCCTCTTTTATAGCCTTTGTATCTTATGATTTCCACCATAGCAGTAAAAATACTAACAAGATTCCCAGCTCTGTAAATGTGTTAGCTGCTGGAGGTGAATGTATGTATAGCGCTAAATGAACTCTTATTAAAGAACTCTTATTAAAGAGTTCATTTAGAGCTGCCAAAGCATGTCTTCACTCAGTGAGCCACTTCAACAGTTAGGTTAACTTTTCACAGCATTGCTGTCATTATGGAAATTTCAATTCAAGTGTTTTGCAGTTTTATGCATATACTATTATATACCTATAGTGTTTTATAGGAAGCATTTAACAAATAGCTTGTACTATATAGCTGTGTGTGCATCCTGTGTGAAGCAGTTGTTTGGGCTCTATTTTAGCAGTGGTTCGCTATATAAAGATGATGTCCTCTGGGACTTGGCTTTGGGAAGGGTGTGCCCCTCAAATGTTTTACAAACTCAGTGAAATGGCAGTTATGAATAGGAAAGCTGCGAATTATATTTTGCACTGATATAAAAAGTTGCACAATCTGAAATAAAATGATCTTTGTGTTGGTCAAAAAGAGAAGGGGGTCCTTGTTTTCCTGAGTGGATGTCAAATTTGCAGTGGAATCACTTTAAAAAGACGTGTTCTCACATGTGTTTATATGGAAACTAGCTTTATCTGGATTTGTTTTTTGTTTTTGGTGGAGACAGATGGCTATAAAAGTGATCAAGAGGATTTCAAATTTCCCATCGTGATGACTAATGTGCTGTTGAAAGCAACCAAATGTTTCCAATTGAAGACATAACAGCAGAACAGTTATAAGGACATCCTACTTGGATGAGCGTTTTTCCTGCAAGGAGGCAAATCATATCCCCAGCTGCTGTTGCACAAATGCTGTTTGCAATCCCAGTGTGCCCCCCTCCTCCTCCCCGCCCCCCAAAAAAGGGGGAAAAAGACAGTGTGCAAATGTTACAAAGGTTTTGGCTATGATTTAAATTTTCTACAAAATCCATTTAATCCATGTTATGCAAATCCCTTTAGGTTTGTTTTGAGCTCTTTGGCTATGATATTGACATAAAGTGCTAATAAAGGCTTAATTTATACATTTATAGCCCCATGTAGACTGTCCTCTCTATTTTTTTCAGTGCTTGTTAAATCCCCATAAGGCCTGCAAATGATGTTCCTACCAATGCAGTCTAGGCTTAGAACAGCTGGCAATGCTGAGTATTTGCTTAGATAAAGGTGTGCTGAGACTGAGCGGGTTCTCCCTCTGCTGTATTCCAGAACCAGAGTGCTTGGCTCTTATTATAACGACGATCCAGGGGTAATCACTTCTCTGCCAGGAGGAAGCTACGTGACCATTATATCCAGTCACTTTCTTGGTATGATCAGGATGTTCCCTTGCAACATGTTGAGACTGCCAGAATAATGAGTTGGTGGTTTCCCTCACGGCTGATTCAGAACAGCCAGCTGGACAACAGATGATTCCCTTCAGCCATGACAACATTTATTAGGCAGGTTTTTGGCTGAAAAAATGCACCAGGTTATGTCAGAGACCAAACACATCTCCAGGTTTACTGTGTCTACGGCTAGACTTCAGTGGACATGCTAGAACAGAAGCCAATAGGGCATGATTTACAACGCCTGTCAGGGTATAACATTTAAGACATTCTTTCATTTGCATTTTTTTTTAAATGAGGTTGACCCATGTGAGGGAAAGCTAGTGAAAACTCAGGGTTAGGAGAAATTGTGGCTCAGGATGAAGCAGACATAATAGTTGCAAACAGTCAGAGTATAACAACATATTCTAAAACAAATAATGATTATGTTATGATTGATTGTTTGTATATTAATTGGTTGGAAAAACAGTTAATGATTAGGTGAACAAAAAATGAAAGCCAAGACGAATGGCAATCTTTTGTACTTGCTGCAGTATACACATATAGTATGTATGTTAAAGGGAAAATATAGTGTTATTGTTTAATATTTTTTATAAATGTACTTAAAAAAATGATCTTGACTGTGCACCATTGTCTGCTCAACTGCGATACTCTTATATGTGCTGCAGACACGGCTGACAGTATTGTTGACAATTTAGTTGGAACTGCTCTTTTGGACTAATTATGTGATGACACCATTTCTAAATACCGCCAAGCATCTTTCTCTGTGTTCTGATCTGTTAAAGATTTTCACATCAGCCTGTCACGAGATAATGTTGGCCTGTGATAAGCTGAATACTTGTTTTTTATAAAAAATAAATAAAATTCCTTCAAAAGCACCGTCATCCCTACCATCCAAGAAAAGCCATCGTGGGCAAAGTGAATCAACATCTGAACACACATCCATTAGTGTGTTTCTGTTTCTGTTTGTTCCAGGTCGTATCTGGCTAGACAATGTGCACTGCACAGGTAGCGAAAAGAGTCTGGCTCATTGTGAGTCCAATGGCTTCGGAGTATCCGACTGCAAACATTCAGAAGATGTCGGCGTGGTGTGCAGTTCGAAGCGCATTCCAGGATTCAAGTTCATTCGGAACCAGGCCAACAGCCAGGAGGTAGGACCAACATATTGACAATCAAAATACATGCATATGGTACAATTGCAGTACAATTAATATGTGCATATTTGCATAAAATCTTTCACAAATGTTAAAAAAGGCTAGTGTAACTTGATTGCAGTATCACTAACACTTTGGTAGAATGCACACATGGTTAAAGCACAGACATGAAACCTGAAATGATGTTCTGCATCAGTTCAGGTTACATCAGGTTAGGCTTGGGATGAAAGAAAACCTTATCATAATTTATTGCTTCAAATGGCTCCAAGTTTCTTTTTTTTAAAGCAGCTGAACTGTTGAAAGAAGGTGTAACATAATATTAAAAAGGTTTAAGAAGCTAAAGAATATACGACGCTTACTTATTGGTGTAGCATTGTTTTTTTAAATGATTAGTAACAACTAATTACAATCTAAGAACAAATATATACGTTTTTCATTTGAATTTTAAAATAGTAACAGGTAAATCCCCATGTTTCAAACACTGTGTTATACTGTGATTATGCTAAGCAAACACCAACTTCCAAATGCCTCATTTGAAGAGTTTGGATTAAAAGGATACACTGAGGTAAGCCCTTCTGTGCAAGAAGTCACGTCTGCTATGGCATCATGCAACTGAAATGATCCATGAGTAAGCCAAGAAGTCCTTCCAGCCTGGCTGCTGAAAATGCCTCAGTACTGGATGGAAAGTCAGTGTGGGCTTGTGCATGTGACAGGAGAAAGGGAGGGAGATTATTAGAGGAAAGCATTCCTTCGGCTTGTCTGAAAGCAACTTCCTTTTAATAATGAGGTTTCCCTATTTAAGACCACACTGATAGAGATGAGTTTTATTTGGCAGTCTTTAATTAGTGCTTTACGTTCTTTGCAATTGGACGGAGTACAGTTTCTTTGTTTGCTCACACTACGTGTGGGGTGGTAGAGTTGGCTGCGTTACAGGACTCTGTACAGCAGCCAGAACAGGGACTGGATTTTTCACCGGATTTAGTTGCGATAACACGCCCGAGGATAGCATCTTAAGTCCTTCTTTGTTTTGTTAATGTCTTGTCCAGTCATGTAAGAGGGCTGAAAGTAGAAGAAGAAAGGGGAAACTGAAATGTTTAATTATGGACTGTTGAACCTTACAACAGTAACAATACTCTTATTTATATAAGTTTTATATATAAGCACAACATCTTGTTTATTGTGTGTCTTGTGTATTTAGGGCCTCTGGGGTGTTGCTTTAGTTCAGTCCCCCACCCTCTAAGTGTTTCCTTGGTTTGGCTGAAGCCTTTTAAGTCACAGGAGAGAGGAATGGGAAAAAGGTGTAGCTACACCTCTGAACTATACTTGAACTGACACCAGCAAAGAGCAGCACTGTTCCTGAAATCTGTTTATTCACAGCATGAATTGACATTCTGTGTTCAGTGTGGAAATTCTAAGTAAGGGCCAATGAAGCACGGTGTTCTTTATAACTATGTGGATGCTATGAAGAATATTTCCTTCAAAATGACGAACACTCGTCTGAAATGTGAAGAGTTTCCTAGGACATTACATCTCCTTTTATAAACACTGTTTTGGTGCCGTGCCTGCTGATTTTTAAATAATTTAAGTGAGCGTGAATCACTAGCATCACTACATCACTACATCACTAGCACTGCAAGCAATGTCTTGATTTATAAAATTAAATAGTGCATCTCTACAGTGCACAAATTTGCCACAGACATTAATAATATTGTCTCTGTGAGGAAAAAATCCTGAGATTGCGTTACACTTTATCAAAAATGTCTCTCTCTCTATCAAGTCCTGCTTTGACTACAAATAATAGTATGTGTCCTGCTGCTGGCATGGGTTGCCCAGTTAGTATTTTTGCAGTGTCAGTCAAAAACATAAAATCCTAAAAGTAGCATTTACAAAATATCAAGTAACTTTGCTGAAAAACAGCTTGACAGTCCAAACTCAGTTAACCTCAAATATTCCCAAGCTCTGATTTGTGGAAGCCGGGACCACTTTGCTGCAGTCTGCCAGTGCAACCATTCTCAGCTGGTTATGTAATGCTCCTGAAACAATAACACAACAAACATTCCACTGTGACTGAATCATTATAATATTAATTATTTTAGCATGCAGCATATAATGCACGCACACACACACAATAACTGTTTTATTGTGCATGATGGATACTTTTGCTTTTGTCTGTCTAACCCAACACAGCCAGTTTACTACTAGCATGTGTTTGTTTCACACACGGATGGAACATCCTGCAGAAGAGATCTTTCTAACAGTACAGTGGTTACAGTCAGAAGACTTTGTTTAATCTGTAGTTAGTAGTGATAATTACACAAGCTTTGCCAGGTTCAGGTTTTTATGTGGGAATGGGACAGTACAGATCGTGATGTCTCATACGAAGATAATTATAGGTTCGTGACATTGGCATAACTTTGTGCTGAACATTGGGGGGGTCAAGATGTCTGTCTAAATAAATAAATCTGGGTAAATTCCCAGATGATTAAACATGCAACTATTTTGCTGGTAATAACTGAAATGAGTAAAGAAAATCAACAGCCTATTTATGCAAGATAATTTATAATTTTATTGGAGGGGTTATATTGGTTGGGTTTAATTATTGGGGGAGTCATAACCCCCCCTAACCCCCCTGGAAATTATGCCCCTGGTTCATGGTAAGGATTCATAGGAGTCATTGCAGGATGTTCTTTACTTTGTGTTTTCCAAGAAGTTGGCACTACTTGGTACATAATCATGCAGACTTTCACTACCGAAAAGGAAAATCCAATGAAAATGTACGTAAGATGGATTTGGTTTTATATGTATCTCTTTCTAAGTAGTTTTCACATAAAGAAATCGCACACCACTGCTTGCAGAACATGATTATAAACAGATTCTACTCTATGGTCCAGCGAGCAGAGATTAACTTCTAACTTCCTGAAAAGAAGGAGTAGCTGTAGGAGCAGCTGTAGTTGACCAATAGACTATTCATCATGTTTACTTCAAACAAACACTTTCATCAAGAATCAAAACCCAGCCTTTCTAATCACAGAATGCGGCACTTAAAAACCTTCCGATCTTTTATACAAGTAACAAGGGTAGAGGTTGCACTTTCCTCCATCAGATGAGATGGGGCTGGCTCATGAGAATTTCAGTTATTCACACAGTCTGCTGTAGGACAAAAAGAAGGAAACCCGAGCCAAAGTAGGATAAGCCTATTCGGGATGATGTATAGCAGAGGCTTTTGAGGAGATGAGTGATCAACGGGAGAAAAGGTCGATGCCTGTCAGAAGGCTGAAGTCAGTCTCTCTCTTGCAGATAGAACTGTGCAAGACATCTAACACATGTTCAGCAGCTGGAGCCTCATTTCAGTTCTGGGTTGCACAGCTCCCAAGTTCTGATTTTTATTATTTATTCTTGAACTTCACGTGCACATTTCGCTGACTCATGTGAGCCTCTCGTTTGAATGTAACACAATCTAAGTGTCTGTTTTGTAAAGTTTACACAAATGAGATCGTTCTGAAACAAGCTGTGAAACAGTCGTGAAAGCGTGTTTATTCTAAGATAAACTTGCCAGCTGTAGATTTGTTAAGTGAAAACACAGAGTGAATCGGCTCTTCTGATTTGACTCTGTCAAAGATAGCAAGTAAATATGTTTTCTACTGAATGTTTTTTATTATATTAAAGCACTTTGACTGGAGTTTATTAGTATAGTTCCACAGTCAATCAAATGCTTGTGTTTCATTTCCTATATTTTATATTCAGCACAGACACCTGTAAACATGTGTGTTGGTTCTGAGATGGGGGGCGGGGGGTGTTCTTTTTTCCTATCGCAGTGGGAGAAGTGTACTCTAATAGGTATTCCAGATGCAGTGACCACTGAAACTCACTCTCTTTCTTTCCCCACACACACACACACTCGTTATAGTCAGTCAGACAGAAGGGGGGCCAATGAGGCAGAAAGTTAGGTGGGGCAGATGTAAAAGTCGTTTCAAAGAGCCGTACTGTTCCTTTGCTTTTTCAACTAAACTTTGGCTGATTAGCATTCATACTTGCTGTGTACCGTTGGGCGGGGCAGGCGGGGGATGAGTTGGGCACGTGTAGATGAACGTGCAGCAGGATCTGGAAAGCTGATTGAAGTGAAAGAAGTGCACAGTAGTGGAAGCATTAGTCACCGGCTAGACCACAGGCTCATGTCCACACATTTACATTCTGAGAGGGGACCCAGTCAGAAAAACAGTCTGCTCCCCAGCTGGAAATAGTTCAGTAATGGACAGAGCTCACTTCACAGACTAGCACCGAATAGATCTGAAGGAAGGATGTTCACTTTTTTCAGTTGTTACTTACAAGCCAAAAAACCCCTATATGAATTATTATTTTTGGATTTTAAAAAAAGCTGTAGAATGAGTAAATCATTACAGGAAGTTGGGAAATGAGATGAGGTAACCTTGTAGAAATGCTCATATTAACCTCAATGTAATCGGTAGGAGGAAAAGCTTTCACCCAGTACCTATTTGGACTGGTCTGTTTGTCACGTCACACTGATTCAGATAAAATCAAAATATAAATCCTACTGAGCACTTCAGGAATATGTTGACACTTTAGGAAATATACTTATTTCTTTTCTTCGTTGTTGTTGTTTCCTGTTTTTCTTTGACTTTCTGGAAAGAATTACATAAAGTTTACTCAAAAGTGAAAAGTTTGAGACAGCTAGTGGAAATAAACAAAATCATCTACAGTTCTTTAAAAAAAATTGCCAGTCTCTGAAGCACATCGTGTTCTTAGTTAGATACAAACCATGCTCTTAAACAGATCCAAAACTGGCTGTAGGCTTTGAACTGACTCATATTTACCACACCAGTGGTATTGATCTTCTCACTTATTAAAGTATTTCCCTCTGTATATTTTAGGGATTCTGTATTTTCTTCTGTTGTAATGGGATAATGCATTTTTGTAGCTGTGTAACTCATAACAGTTTGTCTTATTCCAACACAGGTGCTGAAATTTATTTATTTATTTCTGGCTCTCTTTGAAAAAGTGCTCAAATGTGGCCAGTGTATCGAGTTGGGCCTGTATCTGTCCTTTTCTCTTCAGCTCACACTTTCAGAAGGCCAGTTTCCTGCCTCCGAGCCAAATGCAACAATGGTCAGATGTGTCTTAATAACATCATATCTCAGTGATTTTTCTTACTATTTATTTATTTGGCTATTTATTTATTGAACTTGGTCTTTTTTGTTTTTGTTGTGGCACGTTCTTTTATTTTCTTTGTTTATTATGAATTAAAAAACAATCTAAAATCCTAAAAAGACTATGATTACATTTTAATTGGAGAGAGACAGCTGCGTGATCATAGTCATGTCTCCTCACCTTCCCCTGCTAGACACGGAAAACACTCTGTCATGCTATGGCCAGCAGGAATCTTCTCATGAAAGAGTGGTTTTTACCCACTCTAACCACTGCGGTCAGAGGGAGGACCAGGGTCACTGCTGAAGCAGTGTTAGTGGAGGCTCCTCCTTCCCTGCAAGACCCTGAAGCCTTGAACATTCCCTGAGGCTGACGCCATCTCAGGAAACCACCCTGTGGGCAAACATTTGATATTCTGGGAGACATGCCTGAATGTTGGGGTTTTTCAATGTTGAAGAAACTGGCTGTTATAAAATTACTGAGTTCAGCATACCACAGAGCAGCTCAGAGTTTTGGCTCTTTTTGGCACCCTCAGTGCAACTTCGCACTCAGTCAGGAACAAACGGCAGCACTTGGCTCATGGAGAGAAATGAAGGAAGGCAGAGTTATTAGGTAGCTGCTAAAGCCCTTAGGTCAAAGGGTACCATTCTTTGCTGTATTGGCACACATGATGCTAATTGTGAGCACCGGTGGCCTGCGCTCTGACCGGCATTTACAGCCCTCAGTAGATAGCTTTGGGCTATTCTGCACATTCTCCAACCTCACTTTTTGCTCGCCCTATCTTCTGTCTTTAGCCTTAACTTGCTTAAAATTGAATTTTACAAAATGTCATGGATTGCATGGATTTTAAACTTTTTGTTTCACTGCTTCCCATTTTCTGATACTTCTGCAGTCATACTTGCTTTGTATCGCACGCAAGTATGTTCATATCTTATGAGATATGAGATGTGAGGTCTTTTAAAAATACATGTGACCTACATTCCTTCCAGATTTGGCCAAAGGGAAAAGACTTGTATGTATCTCTTTGTGCTCTGCCTGTTTCATCTTTGCTTCTGACAGAGAATAGTGACATTGATAAAAGACCCAGCAGCTTGTCACGTATGAACTATTCCCTTTCAGCGCTTTTTCTGAGGAAATCCAAACACTGTTTGCCAGTTTTGACAAAACTATGAATTGAAGTGTGTGCCTCACACAAGTCATTCTGTTGACAGACAGTGATCTCAGAGCCTTGTGATGTTTTGAATAACTGCTAATACCTGATGCATTTCTCCTGTCAAGGGGGGACTTGACTCCACTTCTAGACCCATAAGCAGACAGAGTTAAAGCCATCTGTTGGTCTGAGTTTAACTTAGACCTTAACATTATGGTGCATTTGCAGAGACACTAGTTTTTCTCCTCATTGTCTGTGTGTCAGTGAAACAGAATTCACTCTTGATGGTGGGGTGGTGAAGAGGCTTATGCAAAAATATCATTATGCAAGTTGATGGGAACTTTATATAATAAATAGAAAATATAAGCTAAGCTTGCCAATATGTGCGAATCCAAGTCTGGGCAATTAATGTTCCCAAGGGGCCACAATTAGAGCCTAATTGTTACATCTACTCTTTCTTGTTTTGTTTTGTTTTTTGTTTGTTTTTTGTGGCCTATTGGGAAAAGTAATTGCTCACCCCTATCCATCTACAACAGACCACAGCCATCTGTTACAAATTTATTAGAAATTCTGGAAAACTTGCAATATTCAATTAAATAAAAAGTCATACTGTAGTCAGAGGTCATTTTTTTCCATTGGACTAAAAGTATAATACTCTGTGTTTTTACATGTGTTATATACAGGAGAGCATGAAACATTATCTCTGTTCTGTTTGTCAGGGCTTGACGGTACAGGTGGAAGAGGTGAGAATCAGGGCCACATATTCTCACAGAAAAAGGATTCCCATTACTGAGGGATTTCTGGAGGTAAAAGACGGAGGCAAGTGGAGGCAGATCTGCAATGAGGATTGGAACCAGATGAATAGCAGGGTCATCTGTGGCATGCAGGGCTTCCCTGGGGAGAAACGCTTCAATACCAGACCCTACAAGTGAGTAATGTTGCTGGGGTCAGCATTAGGGTTTAAACAATTTCAACTAGATGTAATGAAAAAACTAGACTTGAGTTAAACATTTAACATTTAGTCTGGCTAAATACAGCGCAGGTTATTGCGGCGCTACATATGAATCCTTTCAATTTCACACTGGTGTAAAACATCAAACCAGACATTCTTATAGGCTGAACAATCCATTTATAAACTATATCATATTATTTTCTGGCAGGAAACATAAAACTTTATTACTGCCTAGTTTACTTAAGAATGTTTAGCCTGATGTTATGAAACGTTACATAATAACCAGGTTTGTTTACTGTGGCCGTCACTCACGCCTTCATCCATTTTGTACCAGAGTAAACACACTCGGGCCTGTAGATTCCTGACAAGAAGCCAAACACCACCAGAGGAAGCTTTGGCATATGCAGGATGAGTGCAGTACATTATGAAACAGTGGCTCTTCTGGCTCTATCTTTTCCGCCTCCGTGGTTTTATCACAAAGCTTTTCAAGTGTCACAGGCAACATGCAGTCTGACACAACGGAATACAGATGTTTTGTAGCTGCTGCACATGAGAAAGCAATCACAAGAGCAAATCTCTCTCCCAGTCTGTGTGCTGGCATCTAAAGCCAAAAAATCTGTGAAATCGAGACCTGAAAGACACAAGAATATATTTACAAGTACTGCCGAGCAGGTCTGCAATTGGATTTTCTCATTGATGTTTCTGGGTAAGGATATCAATGATCTGGTAAGATCAAAGCAAAGAAGGTGGCGTTCATTCAAAGAAAATCATGATCATTTAATTTGATAGTAATGCATTTCAACCAAAGGAAATATATGGAAAATGAAACCAGCGTTTAACTTTATTACTTGAGATGATAAAGCTGATGTGGTTGTAAAACATGTGATTCTGCTGTGGTTTCACATGATTCACTCTCTCAATCTAAATTTGGCATCACTTTAAAAGGCTGTGTATTGCCCTCATGTTCATACCAACTTGAATTTAAATTTAAGCTTCTAAACAAGGTTTAAGGACTAAAAGGTTGTAAATAAAGCTCCTGCTGGTTTCACTACATGGTATGCTGCTTCAGGGTCCACTCTTGTTGGCTTCTTCAGTGACCCCTAGTTGATTACCTCCATTCAAGTTTGGGGTCATAGGAATGTTAAGGTATTTTCACAATACTCCCATTGTGCTTCACAGCAAAAAGGAGAAGACTGCTGAATTCCTCTCACTAAAAAATAAAAATGTCCATTCCCCAAAACAGCTGCTTATGATTTTAGTAATGTGTAAGAAAGAATGGTGAAATCTTTTATTTGTCTTTTAATATGAAAGAAGTGATGTGTGACTGTATAGTTCTCCCAATCCAACTTTAAGCTTTTAAGCAGTATGACAGAACACAGCAATAGTAGTGAATATAAATATAAATATTGACTATAATTATCCCATAGTCTGGGGTCTACTAAAGGCAGGGAGTGGACCTGTAATGAAGGACTTGGCAAACAGAGGTTTGAACTGAAAAACAAAAGCAGAACGACACCGGAACGTGGAACAAACAAGCAGACTAACTACAAACTGAACAGAAGCTAAACTAACAAACAGACAAAAGTAACACCCACAATAAGGGAGAACACGACAACGAGCAGAGGGCGATGCAGACAGCGAATACACGGGAGGGTGATTACAGGAGTGGAGACAAATGGGAACACAGCTCAACAAAAGCAAAACTAACGAGACAGGAGAAGCTGAACCAAACATCAAACACACGAGACAAGAGATTATCAAAGCAAAGCAGCAAGTAACACTCGCACACAGACTCAGACTAAGACACGTGAACTTGACACTGGAACGGATATTAAGGAGATATGACGGACTGGGAAGACCAAGGATGAAACACAGAGAAAAACATGGGAACATGACTGGAAATTGGAGGTAAACAAATACTGGGGAAAAGAGGACAGGGCACAGAGATGAGACAGTGACGACTGGACATGTAGGAGAACAAACAACAAACCGTAAATTAAGAACTATAAACAACAAAGTCAGATGCACTAAAAGAATACAACAATCAAAGAGTCCAGAGCAACCTCAAAAGCGGAGTCCAAGACCCAGGACCATAACAATAATGACGTTCCTTTCCCTGGAAAGTTACAAATCTGTTATTTTTGGCATCAACTAATACCAGTGGTTGGAAAAATGTTGGCATGTGTCATTCTTCAACCAAAGAGAGGAATAAATATGAAGTGTTTTCTAAGACGGTTCGTAAATCATGCAAAATTACCCAAAATTTGACATTATATGTTGTAATAGTTTGTTTTACTTTATGATTCTTTCTCAGATTGCTGGCCAGCCGTCGAAAGAAGAACTACTGGGGCTTCTCTATCAACTGCACAGGCAACGAGGCTGACCTTTCTGATTGTAAACTGGGCCGAGAGATAGAGAAGAAAGGCAACAGCACCTGTGGAAAGGGCATGCCTGTAGTGGTCAGCTGTGTGCCTGGACGGGTCTTTGCTCCTAGCGTCAGCATCGGGTTCAGAAAAGCCTACAGGGTGGAGGTTAGTCAGATTAAACACACTATACAAAGTCTTCGTTTCAAAAGTCAACATTCATTCTTGATGTGTGTATGGTGCATATTACATTACTTGCTTTTTTAACAAGGTACAAAAATTGGCCTTGGTTGGATTGTAAAAGGAAAGACATCTTTATACTGATCTACATTCATGACACTGTCTATTATAAACTCTACAAAGAGAAAAGATTTGTCTGTGGGACATCATGTGGCATAAAAAAGGGTAGTGTTTAGTTGGTTTTCTTAGACTAAGTAGTAGTACATGGAGTATTTCTTATATACACGTCACCACATAACTACCATACATAATTAAATAACTACACCATGACTACACCTCGTTATGGACATGAATGTCTTGGCTATTAATGTTAGCTTGTTTTGTCCAATCCAAAACGAGTTTTGATGTGTGTTTGGGCTCATTGTCCTGTTGGAGAGCCCACTTTTTTTAGCCATCTAGCTGTTGTTGGAGGTAGTCTAATACATTCCCAGAGAGATGAGGCTACCACCACCATGCTTTGTAGATGGTACAGTGTTCTTAGGTTTGAAAGCCTAACCTTTAATCACATCAGCTTCATATTTTTTGAAGGTTAATCGCTTCTGGAAGACTTCCTTGCAGGACAAAAATCATAAACTTTACTTAGGTTTTGTTTATGTTGTCACATGTCTCTGTCTGTAGTTGAAATTTGTCATAATGCAAATGTTTGTATTTCTTCTAGATTAGCCACAGTTACTCACTTATCTTAAAAGAGAGACATGAAAGCTCAATTTAGAGTCTGTTTGCTTTACAAATAGATCATACTGCTGCATGTTTACACTGCATTATAAGACGCACAAACATTTCTTGTTTGTCTACATAGTTCAGTATTCACATAGAAGTCCAGTAATGGATTACAACATTTACTGGGTACTGGTATTAATAGCCAATCAACCATCGTGTTGCTTCACTGGGTGCTGAGATCATTAAGAAGGTCTAGTTTTGTAAACTTTTCAGGCTCACTCTTAGTGTTTTCAAGCTAAAAAAATAAATATATGAATTCATCCAATCATTCATTAAACTGTTTTAGTTTTCTTCCAAAATGTAATAACAATTATAATCCTTAAGGTCATTCTCTGTAAGATATCCACTAATTTTAGCTTTTTTATTGTACTGTTTCCATAGCAACCCCTAGTACGTCTAAGGGGTGGTGCCATGATAGGTGAGGGGCGAGTGGAAGTCCTGAAGAATGGAGAGTGGGGAACAGTGTGTGACGACAACTGGAACATTCGCACTGCCACCGTGGTGTGTCGAGAGCTGGGGTTCGGCAGCGCCAAAGAGGCCCTGACTGGCGCCCGAATGGGACAAGGTACTCACAGATTTGTCACTAGCATATTATTGATGCATATAGTGGTACACAACTATAGTTGTAGGTATAGAATACTTTTCTTTTTTAATGGTATTACTCAGCAAGAGCCCAAATACAGCCTGACCAGACCTCATTCCCAGCTGTGAAAATGAAAGGTGTGGGACTCGGGACTGGAGACCTTCCACCTTAAATCTGATCAGTCTGTTTTTTTTCTCACCTCAGTCAGTCTAGACCTTAAGTCAGCACATCAAGGCATTAGGGAATGTATCGAGCAGCACATTCATGTTTATACATTGACCCAAGACCTGATTCTGTGAAATGAAATATACCACAGCCTTATGAGAATCACATGTTCACTGGAACAGTTGCCTTTTTCTCTGCCTGATTCTCATAGCAAAACAGAAACGTGCACAAAATGTTCCAGTACAGAGAACAGCTTTTATGGGTTACAGAAAAGGAATTCTTTGTTGGAGAAAATACGAGGTTATGTGAGGGATCGTTTTTTTTCTTTCGTTTTTTTATGAGCTGACCACTGGATCCAAAGATGGCACCACACACTCTTGAAATACCTTGTTGTGTTTGTTTTCAGAAGTCAACAAAGTGGACTAAACAAGCATGTTGGTAGATTTCCGGATTTGTTCTACTCTATTGAGGGAAGTGGATGAAAAGAAGAATTTCTGGATGCCATATTTACTTTTTTCAGCTGGTAGAGGATTTCGCTCTTTGTGTAGCAGTTTTGTGTTATGCATTGATGGGCTTAATAATTTCTAAATGTATCCTATTTTGTAATTTTTTAAATGCATGTTATTATAAAATAGATTTCACGGATTATAGTCATTTGTCAAACCTTAATATTGGCTGCATGGTTACAATGGCACTGTGTTCCTGCTGTTCCACTAAATTATACCTCTCTATTGGCTCCCTGTCACTATTTTGCAAGCTTATATCACATTCCTGCTCAATCTCACGGGAAGAGTAGCAGCATAAAGTTAGCACTCACATGTTATTGTGGAAACTGCGCCACATGGAGAGAGAATTTGTTTTTTTTACAGGCCTTACGTGTCTCATTTTCATTTGACATAGGCGACTGCTTGTTTCCTTTGCAGTATCTAAGTACATATCTTTGGACAGACAAAACACTCTGGTAGGTAAGACAGCTGCTGTTTTAGTCTGTAGTAGTTGGCAGTAAAAGCTTGTGTTTCCTGCGGCTCTAGTTCCCAAAAAGTTATGATGCCGTTTAAAGCAGAATGCAATTCGAACCATAGATTTAAACTGAAGAAGTGCAAAGAAAACATGTCAACTGTTTCACTTGAGAAATTTATTGCTTTATTAAAAAAAAATTATTATTTTAAATTAGCAGAAAAATGTAAATAAAAAAAAACAGAATAGAGGCATGTTTATCGCTGTGTTGCATCACAGGTTTGAACAAGTTCAGGCCTCCTTTATCGTTTCCATCAGGTTACATGTCTAAACTGAAATTTAGCACCTGGACTCTTTCTGTAGGGACATGTAATAATACATCTTCATTGTCTTGCTAAAATATTGAAGAACTTCTCTGAAAAAGATGCGAATGTCAGCAAACATTGCTCCATAATCTTTAAGTGTTGTTTAGTATTAATGGAGCCTTCACAGTAAGTGCAGTAAGGTGTCACAAGACCATTACAGATGGTGGCCTTTCCTTTTTCAGTTGTTTTTAGTTTGCCCACAGGACAGTTTTCCACTTGATCTCAGTCCATTTTAAATGAGCTTGGACTCAGACAAAGCAAATGCGATTCTGAATCTTTTTCAAGTTCTTTCCTTGCCTGGTAGAATTTAAACTTGCATTTGAAGTGCCATCTAAACACTGGATTTGCTCACGTTGTCTTTCGGAAATTCCAAATTCCCACTATAAAACTGGGTCTGTTTTTAATGTTAATGGTCCAAAGAACACAGACATTTAATATTGGTTTTTGGCCTTGCCCCATACAAACAGACATCTCCCCAGAGTGCTTTTTAATGATACTAAGTCCTGCGGTCTTTCACAGACTTATTTTAGTCATGTTGCTAATTAACATCATTAGTCGTGATTTCCCAAGAGTTGTTTTGTTTCTTTGTCTGTTTTGTTTTACATTGCACAGCATGTCACTAAAAGGTTGGGACAGGTACAACAAAAACTAAATATTTTCCTGGAATCCATTTCAATACAAAATTATATTTTTCAAAATACGATCAAAATCCAATAATCTACTATTTTCAGTAAATTCATCCAAACATTTTTGGAAACAGGGTTGTAAAAACCATTGTGTGACCCAAATTGATCACGTCTTCTGTCCAGTAATCTGAAACTAGCTTTTCTCCTCTGTAATGTACACAATATGAATACCTCAGCAGGGAGTTTATGACAGCAGTACTCTTTGTTAATGTGCCTAATGTGTACCTGTAGGCATTGGACCGGTCCACATGAACGAGGTGGAGTGCTACGGTTTCGAAAAGTCTCTGACCGAGTGCTACTTCAACCCTAACTCTTTGGGCTGCAGCCATGAGGAAGATGCAGCAGTCAAATGTAATGTTCCTGCCATGGGCTTCCACAATAGAGTGAGTAAACTCTGTCTGCCATATAGAACAAAAAACTGTGTGTGTGTAACAGTTCAGGAGATGCCTAAATGTATATATCCCTTCCCTCAGCTTCGGTTAAGTGGCGGCCGTAACCCATATGAGGGCCGTGTGGAGGTCCTGGGGGAGAGAAATGGCTCTTTGGTGTGGGGCACGGTGTGCAGTGACAGCTGGGGGACTATGGAGGCCATGGTAGTGTGCAGACAGCTGGGCTTGGGCTTTGCCAGCAATGCTTTTCAGGTAAGGTTTTCCTTTAAGCCCTCTTACATCCAATAGTTTTTAAAATGAGCTTATCTTTGCAGCACAGACTTTCAGCATGCTCAAAGTCAGTGAATACCATTAACTCTCACTTTAATAAGCTTGAGCTTTATTGATCCCTGAGGGCAAAAGAAAGACATCACTTCCTTACAAACATCAAATGCACACAGTGAGCACAGGAGGGCAGGGAAGCGGTGAGAAGGAGCTTGATTTATTTTGTTTGAAGTTTAGTGGACGCTCCACCAGTAAAGCCCCTGGCATTACTTCCTAGCGTTACTCTTGTCCTGCTTACGTTTCCTTCCTGATTTTTAAAGAAGACCCCAAACTCCCTTTACAATATGATGTGAGAGATGTGTTAAGACCTCTCTTAGGTTTTTTATTTTTCTGTTTAAAAGCATTTTGCATTTGTGGTTTAAAATCTTCTGGAAAGTATGTGTGTGAATCATGGGGAGGTGCATTTATAGCAGCAGGGGGGCTATCTGACTAAAGTGTGCCTATCTATGCCAAGTCATCTAGTCCAGTCCAGGCATTATAATAACATGTCCCCTTTATTACCGAAAGCTGTAAGTTATCATTACGTAAGGGTTATCGTGTTAAGAGTAATAGATGACTAACTCTTTGCTATCACAGAGCAGGACCTCTGGCCCTCTAGAGCCTCTTTCCTGTCTGACTTTTAACTGCTTCTCCAGGCAAACCCCACCACCAGATGGAAAGAATGACACTGAGCTTACAGCTATACAGCTTTATGTCTGTCCTTCTCCTCAGCCCACCAGCAAATACTCCCACATCCATATCCCTCAGCTTAATTTACTTCTCATGACTTCTCCACTTCCTGGGTAGATGATGGAAAGTATGAGTTTTCCTAACAGAAGGTTTTCCCTGTGGTCTGCAAAATGTTGTAATAAGGCTGAGTCAGGCGTGAGAGGATAAGAGAGCATCTCTCCCTGTGTGGGTACTAGATACTTTGATTAGACTACATTTGGCTTGTGGGACACCTGGTATGGCAAGTCTGAAAATTAAATACAGGAGGACAAATAAGATTATGTTGTTTCCACAACACTTTGAGGAGGCTGATCTGTTTGATTGCAGCTAACAGAAAGAAGTGAGCCTAGCTGTATATGCATAGCTTAGCAGCAGTAAGTTTTGTATAGATTAAACAAACATACAGGACTGTAGTAGATATGTTGCTGGAGAGTTTTGTTATAGCCAAGCTCTGTTTTTGAACTTTTTAACAGTAACACAGGGGTATCAAGCTTTGCATCAGTCTTGATGCTGTGTAGTGTATAATGTGTTTCCTGTGCTTCTCTTATAACAGGAAACATGGTACTGGCAAGGAGACTCATCAGCTGATGCTGTGGTGATGAGCGGGGTGAGGTGTTCAGGAACTGAGCTGACTCTGGAGCAGTGCCTGCATCACGGGAAACATGTTGTCTGTCCCAAAGGAGGTGGACGCTTTGCTGCTGGGGTCTCTTGTACAATGAGTAAGAAATTGCAGAAAACCATAACATATATATTTAGAACCTTACATGGGTTAGAAGCTATGTTTCTAAAGTATTTATTGTGGAAATTGAAAAATAGTTTGAGGACATTGGTATAATACATGCTGACTGAGGGTTGTGACTGGGTCACTTAAAAAGAATGAAACACTTGTAGTTTTGTAGCTGTTCAATATAAATGTAATAAAAGTTTCAGTGTAAGTTTCTGTGCACCTTCATGCTCTAAATCAGCACGATTCCTTGTTGCTCGCAGCGGCCCCTGACTTGGTCCTGAACGCTCAGGTTGTGGAGCAGACCACATATCTGGAGGACAGACCCATGTATGCTCTGCAGTGTGCCCATGAAGAGCGTTGTCTGTCCGGCAGTGCTGACAAAGCTGACCCTAGTTCCTACCGCCGCCTTCTTCGCTTCTCCTCCCAGATCCACAACAATGGCCAGTCAGACTTCAGACCGCGGGCATCACCTCAGTCGTGGGTCTGGCACGACTGTCACAGGTGACGCATCTGGAACAGATATGTGCAAACGGAAAACTTTTTGCTTTTTCCTGTAAAAATTCAGAGGAAGCCAAACTTATCTGACAGGAAAGCTACTAGATAAAAGTGTAAAGGTTACAAACATTTATATTAGTGTGAAATGATTTTTTTTTTTTTTTTTATAATCAAGGCATTACCACAGTATGGAAGTTTTCACCCACTATGACTTGATGAGTCTGAACGGCACTAAAGTGGCAGAGGGCCACAAGGCCAGCTTCTGTCTTGAAGACACCTATTGTGATGAGGGTAAATACAGACACTCCTTATATTAGCAAATTATACATTCAAATACAATAATATTAGTAATCTATTGTATGTTTTTTAATTAATGAAAGAAATGAGCTTACTGGGCTGTATAAGCGTGACCTCATCACAAAATTTGTAACCTTTTCCTATTCCAGGAATTCAAAAGAGGTACGAGTGTGCAAATTTCGGTGCACAGGGCATCACGGTTGGCTGCTGGGATACCTACAGGCATGACATTGACTGCCAGTGGATCGACATCACAGACGTGAAGCCCGGCGACTACATCTTGCAGGTAAAACGTCTGCTGTGGTTGTCTGGTTGTAGTCCACACGGCACATCTGCTGCTGGAAAAATGTCTCATCTCCAGCCAGCAGAGTCTGCTAGATCAAACAGGCACGAACAGTTTCCACAGCTCTGCATCTGCCTGTTTCTGGCTGTAAGCCCAAGAAGCCTCTGATTGCGGTTCTAAACCAAATGAGCAGGAGTTGGTTAAAGTCAAACTTTTATATTAGAACAAATTTAGTCCAGCATAGATTTATAGTATCTAAGATGAAGGATGAACTCTTTCAGTCTCTTTTGTGCATTATCAGTCATTCTATTATCATCTTATTCTATTGCTGGTCTTTACACTTGTGTTATTTGGTTCTCATATAAACTAATTAAAGACTTGAAATGTGTCAAGAGAAATGCTTTAACAACCATTGTTTTTCCTTCTTCCAGGTTGTAATTAACCCAAACTATGAGGTCGCGGAATCAGATTACACTAACAACATAATGAAGTGCCGCTCCCGATACGATGGGCATCGGATGTGGACATATAACTGTCGTACAGGTAAAAGGGATCTTTTTACCCTCTGCATTAAAGACAAAATATTCTTCAGTAAAAAAAAAAAAATAGTGGTGCTTGGGACTGTACTTTAGAAAGGTCTACATTTAAACAAACTCAGTTTAATACTGAGGTTTTCAGCCGCAAAGAGTCTGCACCTGAATAGTCTGAGCGTTAAATGCTAACTCCCCTTCTCCTAACCTTATTTGACCATTTATAAAAATAACTGTTCTACTGTATCTGTGTGATGTTTAAGTGCCCAGTTCACAGCAGCCATAGTCAGCAGTTTTAACTTTGGGATCGTGCAGGACAGGTCTACATAATAAAAACTTTTCTTATGTCATATAAAATATGACATTAAACTTGTAGTTTTCCTGTTTTCACAGAATTGTGCAGAATCGTCTTTAGCACCGAAACGACTCAATAGATTTAGATTTAATTGACTCACAGGCACAGAGGATGATTTCAGAGGAAGCCTCCTTTTTATGTAGAACTTTTACTAAATACAAACTTTTACAGTTTCTCAATGACATTTTGATATTTTACAAACAGGAGATGTTTGATGAGACATCAGTGACAAAAATGGCATTAAAACAAGCCAACATAACATTAGAGGAACAGGTAACACTGAACGTTTCAAAGCTCCTTACCAAAGCTTCCTGTAATGTGAAGAACTTTATACTTTAAGTATTTGTGTGTTAATTACACAGGTAATAATCTATTATTATACAACTTTAAAAAAAAAGTGTTTTTTAAAACAGAAACGGAAACTTAAAATCTTAGAATTAAAAAAAACAAATAGTGTTTTATCTTATTTATGAAATCTGTTTGTTAGTGGATCTGCATTACTCTTATACACAATGTACTTCTCTGACCAAATCCTGAGATACTTCAAATGAAGTTAAAAAGGAATGAATACTTCTGTAGAATTACACAACCAATTCATCACCTGCATCAGCAGGGTGAGAACAGGGGGAAAAAAAACACATACATCCATCCATGGATCCTTCCAATTAATCTGAAACAAAAAACAAAACAAAAAACTGCCTGGAAATCAAGCACCCTTGAAAGAAATTTCAGGTTCTGAGTCAGCATGCAATAAAATCAAAATAAGCCTCCCATCTGAAATCACTATGATAATTGCATTATTAGTCAGGCTAACAGTGAAAAAGAGGCACCACCGCAGTAATGTACAAAGGTCAGAGGTCAGCTTCAAATACAGCACAGCAGCTCCTGCTCAAAGATCATTCAGGATGGATGATGATGGCGGCATGGGCATTAAACTCTCAGGCCTCTTCTTAACTGTGCCTGCTGTGCTGATCAGTCAGGGTGAGCAGTCATCACTCAGCATGGTCACTGATTCAAACATGGCCACTTTTGAGTCTCTTCAGAGAAAGGAAAGGAAGTGAAAGGAGGGCAGACCTCTGCTGGACCTTTTTGTAGAAAACAAAAGGACAAAGTCTGCCTTTAGACAAAGGTTTTACTAATTTAGTGTAAAAAAAAAATATCACAAACTGGATTTTTTTTTTATAGCTGTGCTATCACTTTATCATCACATTACATCACCGTTCATGAACAAATGGTGCACTTTTATCCATTTTAAAGCAATTGTTACTGTCTTTAATTAACATTCATCTGTTTACCCGGGAGCTTTATAAAGGGTTTAATAAGGAGATCTTTAACTAGAACATTTGGCTTTTGTTGCTAATCTCTTCACTGTCCTCTTCCTGTCTGACTTAACAGGTGGCACACTGAGTTCAGAAACGGAGGAAACGTTTCCTGGATTGCTTACCAACCAGCTTTCTCACAGGTAGACCTGAGAAGGACAGGTCAGCATTGGTGGATGGGGGGGTGCAGACTAATATTTGACAACCACTAGAGGGGGGCCTGGGCAGATGTGCTTCCTTGGAGCAGTGCTGGATTGTTGTGAGCTCTGGGCTCATCTGGTACAATAAACAATGACTCAATGGGAAAATGAAATGCTTGCTTACTAAACCATTAACTGCATTCAGATGTTCAAAAAGTGTTAGTACAGTGTAGATTTGATCTGATGTTTATTTACCAGGAGAGATGCCATGAGGATTGTAGCCAGGTAACTCGTTAAATAACCCATGCCAACGAGGGCCGCCTGCGTAAAAGTTTCCAGTGTTTGGGAGAACATTTTAAACCAAAGAAAAATCACGACATGAGAGACCACGACTCTTGGACTGAGCTCTGTTTGAACGGGTGAAAATAGTGTTGTGCTTAATCTGGTGCTACAGCCTGTACTGTTGCCTCGCAGCTGAACCGAGAGACATTTGCCTCAACAGTAAATAGTTAAAGGAATTACTGACTCAAAACTGTGAGCAGTTTTAATAATAATACATTACATGACTATGATTATCTCTGCAGAGCAATGTGCTACAATCTGTGGATACAGCATGTCTGATAAGTAACTCCTGCTCTCAGAGGGATTCATTATAACAAACTGAAAACAGGATTCATTTTAAAATTTCTATTAGAGCCTCCGTGCACTTAATGTACCAACATCTTGCAAAGAGCCTTTCACATACTTGACACATACATTTCTGAAAATATTTTTAATTTATTCACACCACACACACATTTTCATCTTCTTGTTCTGCACATCCTCTCCCTTTCTTTATCGGTGTCTGAGTTGTGTTAAATTATTACCATCAGGGAATTTGATTACATTGTGGAAGTGCTGTAACAACCACACATGTATGTGAAAATGCCTCTTCGTGGTTTTGTACATTTTGTTTTTCTAAATGTGGCAATTCAAGGATACTTGTTGGTTGCTGTCTGTTTTTATTTTGTATGCATGGATGAATGTGGGAAAGCATTATGTTTTCAATAAAATGAAATGCTTGACAAGTAACAAGTGCTTCTGTGTCATAAAAATATTTCCAACATGTGAGCTGCGGGAACCTAAAACCTAACCTGTCGCTGTTATTAGCGCGCTCACCTGTAGTGGATGTTGGCACTCTTCAATATCGCTGCACTCTGCCTCGCCCCTGAATGCCCAAGGCTCTGGTTACCATCCGCCTAGCAACAGCACAGTCTGTCCTCGGACGTTCCTTCACTGGCTGGATGAACTCTGGAAGGAGGCACATAAACAACCATATTGTTAAAAAAACCAAAAACGCCATATTATACATTATATATCGCTGCTATGGATCTCCCACCTGCTCGTCTGATGGCCTTGCCTTGAGCTTTTTTACTCCCATCAGCCAGTGCTCGCGCCTTTAGCAGTGGGTGGCAGATAGAGAGAGCATGGAGTGCTGTAAGAAGACACATTTCTTTTTTTATTCACATCATAAGCTTTAAACCTCAAACCCAACATCTCATTCATCGTGCAGTGAAAGCGCTCACCTGCTGACTCGCTGGAAAAAATCCCTAAAGCGTGTGTGTTGTCCACCCACTTGATCTTCATTCCACCATCACTGAGGCAGACAGAGAGCACTTTAAGCAATTTTGTGGCCACATCAGTCGGTTGAGGGTGAGATATTTTCTGGATTTACATCAGACGGTTTCAATGAAAACTGAGATAGCTAAAGTAATATATACCTGTGTAATTGTACCATATTATGGTTCAGTTTTTAGTGACATTTTTAGAATATATACATTCATGTACGTTTCATATTAAAGGTGACAGTTGAAAGCATTGACAGATTTGTTGTGTACAATGAATTATATATGGTTATATATGGTTTCACAGCAGAACACTCTAGACAAAGGGTGTCAAACATAAGGTCTGGGGGCCAGGATCAGCCAATCTGGCCTAGCAATCTTGGACAGCTTTGGAAAATGGGAAGAAGGATGTAAATTTTAGACATTTAACTGTGTTTTCACATGTTTTATAGCTTTTCCCACTGATAAAGACCTCATGCATGACCATTCATACTACACCAAAGTAAATAACTAATAGACAAACCATGGAATAACAGAAATTTCCAGTTTTTTTCACTATCAACTGTGGAAATTTATGGGTTTTATAGCAGGTTCAAAGGGTTTTTGTTTTGTTTTTTTTAAAAAGAGGACATTCTGTAACAAAAATGATCATTTTCATTTCATTTCATTTGAATTAAAAGGCCGTCTGCACACCTAACAGAACTTTTTCTGTAACATTCATACGTATTTATTTCTTACACTTTTTGCCCAAAGCAGCATTTCTTTATCATGCAGAAAAACTGAGTTGTGTTGTTGAAATTATATTTCTTTTTCTTTTTTTTAATATTAAAATATCTGAGGGATTAAATGTGTCATTAAACTCCTTTACACTATCACAAAGAGAACTTTCACTCGTACGTGGGCCACATTGTAAAATAAAATATGACTGGAAACAAAGGGACAGAGCAGTGAACAGGTGTGTCATCTCTCACCTGTACTCTGAGAAAGCATCAAGAAGGTCGTCGGTCTTGAACATAACCGGGAAGTCATAGATCTCAATCACGTGGCGAAAGTCGTCTGAGTCGATGGAAACATTCTCATACATAGAGTAGTCATTGTGGACGTGCTCAATGGCAACAGAGACTCCTTCTTTTAGATGTGCCTTGATCTAAAATAAGAAACACATATATGTAATGTTACCATTATATTTAAGTTTCTGAAATGCACAGATTAATCCAAAAGGCAGCAAGTACAGCAACACTAAAAGACTGTATGCATACATCCACACCATGAAATTAAGTCTGTGAGAACTGACCTCTGCAGTTACACCATCTTTGTCTGTGCTTGCGTCTTCTGTCTGGAGACTGCGTGACACACTTGCAGTCTCGTCCTTCTCCTTCTCATCCTCCTCCACAGTCAGTTCAGCAAACTGGGACTGAGTCTGTTCCAAGACTGAAGCTTCATCTTCATCCAGCCTGAGCACCAGCTTTTCTTCTTCCTGAGGACACATTGCTGAACTGTCTGCAGACAGTTTAGGGACTCTGTCTGCTACACTGGGGAATGATTCCTGTTTAGATAGTGAGTGCTTTGTGTTTTCTATAGATTCAGGACAAGTACAAGAGTCAGACAAACTGTTGACAGAGCTTCTATCAACACAAGCTGAACTCAATGACTCAGAGCCAGCTGTGGAGCCTTGTGAGTTTCGTAACGACAGCCTCTCTCGAGCGGCTCGTGGCATGTAGAGGGGCTTGTCGGGCCTCTTAGGTGCTCGGCTTCGTGGTGGGATTGAAGGTTTAGGCTTGATATTGCGTTCCCTCTCTTCCCTAATACTTAGGGGCTCTTCACACAAGCTGCTGTTGCACTCCAAGTCGCTGTCTTCCTCTACCTCACTCCTACAGAAACATTTTTTCTTAAAGTTAATAAACGTCTTTTTCAAAGATGCATAAGACATACAGACCAAAGTTTGGCCAACAAACCTGAGCTCACAAGGGCAGACCACCACCCTACGGCACCAGCTCTCCCCTACTGAGAAGGTGGTGAGCTCTGGCAGGTCTTCTATGATTTTGTGAATCAGGTATCGCAGTCTGCTGGGTAAGGGAGGAAACAGCAGCACACTGGACAGGGACACACAAGGCAGCAGACATTATTTGATCAAGTAAACACAGCAGCATTTTTATTCACATAGTTCTTGGAGCGATTAGGCTTAAAGATCACAGTACACATTAAAGATGTGTTATAAACAAACACACAAAACAAATTTCAAACACAATCACAGAAAACTCCAAAGTAAACTGTTAACATAAAAATCTGAAAGAACTTTGCAATTCAATATTTGGTTAAACAGTTTTTATTAGACCCATTAACAGGCTCATTATAGTTTGGGGACTTAGAATAATGCTTTCATGATGACTAGACATTTTTCTCATAGCTGCAGTGCCTTTTTTTAAAATATTGCCTCTATGAACCAAAGTTCAACCCCATAATAACGGCTAAAACTGATTTTATGCTGCGCTCCCATACTATTCTGGCATTTCAGGAGCACTAAAATTGAGTTTTGGAAATTCTATGGACTCAGATTGTTTGGAAACACCAGGACTGGGGGGCTAGCATGGCGACAGGACAGGAAAAATGCCCACTGCATGTTCTCTCTGTGTTTGTATAGGTGTATTTAAGCTTTCACCCAGAGCCTAACGGTATACATGCTGTGTTAATGAATGGTTCTAAATTGGCCTTAAGTTTGAATAGTTGTCTGTCTCTATGCACGACCCATGTATTGGACTGGCAACACATCAACAGTGCACTTCGCCCAGTGGAAGGTGGATAAAGCTCCAGTTCACCCCATGACCCTAAATTGAAACACTACTTGACAGTTTGGACATGCAGACGCTGACATCTTTTGGAAAGAATCAGTTCTCCAGAAAATAGTGTCACCATTCCAGGAAGATCCCTCGGATTTCTGTGCACAGACACTAAGAGGGTCTCAAGTTTTTCTAATGACTTTGGGTTTCCCCGATGAACAACGGTACAATTATATTTCTGTATAAGCGTCAATATCTGATTGTAAAGCAGAGCACCTATTAGTACTTGACCTTATTTCAAATAACCAAATAGACTAAGCTACGTTTTAATTTTGTTTTTATATTTATCATTTATTCTCAGATCGGCAGACAACACTGAGGCTGCAGCTGAAAAAATAAAAACTGAATTTTAAGCTTGAATTATTAAACTACTTGATTTGAATGCATCAGATTCTTCCATGTTTTAATGACAGAGTTCTGTTCTGAGGTCTGTTAACTTAGATTCAGCATTTTTGCTCACTTATTTTCTTGGCCTCAAATAGGCCAAACTTATTAATACAGTGACTTTTTCCCAGTCTCACTGACCAAAGCGCTACATGTTTAATAGTTTAATCTTGATTTGGAAAATCAGCCCTTCTGTGGCCAGTACAGTTATCAGTAAATGTGCACGCACAGGGTAAACTCTGCGTTAACTCAGCAGGCTGCTAACCATCTTCGTGTGATCACATCCTGACTGCCAGTGCTAGGGTAAGTGATTCTGAACTCACTTTGTGTTTGTGTCTAGGCTCAAGTGCATGAGTGAAAATGGTTACAGTAATGTAGCTCAGTAAAGAAAGAGAATTAAAAAAATGTATTAAAAAATTGAGGTTCAAGAAAATCGAGACAACTGGCTTCCGTGGTAGAAAATCTGAATATGATACCCAGTATTTTCTACACTGTTTTTTTTTTTAATTTCTGATCTGATATTTTGATTTCCCGTGCCTGTGTTTATTATCTCCTTAATGAAACAAAAGGCACAGTGATAATCAGGCATGACTGTCTGTTTCTATCCTATTCGTTTTCTTTAGAATGTAGGAAACCGGAGTTTCAACACATGTGCCATTTGTTTACACAGTGTTAACCTGTGTATGTTTACTAAACAGGTTCACTAATAAATCACTATAACCGAGAAGGAAGTGATCACTTCATGTGATGAAACTGCTCGGGTTGCTCCATCTTTCTTAACTTTACCTGTTGTGGCTGTTTTTCTGTTGGTATATTTCCAGCTCATCCAGGACATGATGCAAGAAGTTATTTTCTTGTTTTGGGAGATACACTCCATCGAAACAGGGGAACGCCAGGGTGGACGGAGAAAGAAAGTCGGGTCCTGCTGACAACAGGGTGAAGTGAACTTCCTCGCTCGTCCTAATTAAAAATCAAAATGAAAAGTGACAGTGATCACCACTGCTAGCCAGCAACATAACTTGAACAAGGCAATATTAAGCGTTTGCTAATGCCAAACAAACACGTAAAACTAGCTGCATCTTCGGTGTTTACATGTGCAATTAAAAGTTAAACCAAAGCTAGCTTTCTTTGCTTAACATTAATTCATGAGTGGTGCTAATGTTAACCGCCTTTCTAGCTATGGTTAATAACTGTGAATATTAAATCGAATACTCTTACAGCTGAGGCTGAAGCGTACAGTATTGATTTGTTGTAGTTTCAGCACGATGGAGAGCTCGAACAAGGGAAAGCGCCTACAAATAAAAGTCGCAGGGTAGCTAGTATGCTTTGGCTTCCGGAAACAAACGTTGACTTGGGTCAGACCAACGCAGCAAGACTTCCGCTCTGACTACTTCAAAATAAAAGTTTTCATATTTATCGTGAGTGAAATGTGTCAAACACAAAATATCACATCTCATTCTCTTTTAAAAGAAAAAAACTAAATGTGTAATAAATGCGTACTCTGAAATTAATCAACAGCAGCCCAACAGTTTTCAGGAAATTATTATTTATTTAGATAAACCATAATAATTGTAAGAAAAGTAGACCAGTTGTCCGAACACCATATACAGCAATCACGGACTGTTTGGTGATTGTGAACAAGGGGGTGTTGTTTGCAACATTGCAGGAAGTTTGACAAACATGTACGGCTGATGAGCACGATTCAGGAAGATTTTAGTGAAGGAGAAGGACATGTTACTATTGAAGTGATCTTATTAAAAAGGTAAACATGCTCCATCTTGGAAGTCACCCAACTCCAGCTCACAAATCCCAATATGCAAGTGTGAAAAAGACATGATCTGCTCCAGCACAAGAAAAAAGGTGACATTCATACACGGATAGAACATCTGCATCATCAATGCCAACAACCGTAATGTGGCTAAACACATTGTGTGGAGAATTACCCAAAACCATACCAACAACTCCATCCCAACCTGTTTCTACAGCAGTAATGTTTTTTGAGGGTTTTATTTTTTACTTTATGTCTTTTATAAAACACACAAGTCAAATCACACAAAACTACCATAATCAAAAATGGCATTTAACACAATGGCACAATTCATAGAGACTGGTCTTTATCAACTAAGGTCATGATGCATATAAAAAGACATGAAGACATTTATAAACATATAAGGTTAGGCAGAAAGTAGAGCACTTATAAATAACAGGGGGAAAAAAAAAAGAGGATCAGATCAAAATTCTATACAACATTTAGGTGAAGCGGGACTCTGATTATGTGCTGTCAGAAAGATAAGGAGTCTTCAACCTACAGAGTAGAGCAATAGAGAGAGAGGGAGAGAGAGAACCCTGTTACAACTGAAGTAAATCACATTTCTAGTGTTGTATTGGCTTATTTTATATTATGCAGTAGAATTATAAAGATTTCCTTAACAATAGAAATGAACAACACAGTGGAGCGAAGTCAAATCTTTATCAAAGCTGCACCTGAATGGATTCTTTTATCTTCCAGAGCCAATACTTCTGTCTTCAAAGATGGTAATTTCAACCTTGAAGAGAACAAGTTAAGGCCAATACAAAGTGCTATGTTATCAAAAAAAATAATCTGTGTTTAAGAGGGGGGCAAAAGAAATGCATAAAATATACTCCGATTTCTTTTTGCAATGTTTCTGAAACAACTGCCACAAATATCAGTACTTTTGTTAAAAATCTACAGGTTGTAGACACTGATTTTACTTTTACTTATATTTATTTTTCCAGCATTTCTCAATTCATTCAATATACAACACAATTTAACCAGATTCACTGCCACATGACTCCAGTTTACAATTCTCACATGATTCTTAAAAAAGGGTAGAGTAACTGAAGATAATCCACCTTTGTGTATAGAACAAAAGCATACTTAACTACTGTAGAGATATAAAAAGAAATCAATAAAGTCAATAAACATTTATATTTGACTTAATATGTAACTGAGGTGCTCACAAAGTGACAGAAATACGCTGTTTGACTATATAGGTATAAATAGACCAAGGGTTGGTGGTTTGTGGGGCATGATGACTGTTGTTATAACTAGAGATGGACCGATCCGATATTACGTATCGGTATCGGTCCGATACTGACGTAAATTACTGGATCAGATATCGGAGAGAAATAAAAAAATTTAATCCGATCCATTAAATATCAAAAAAGCACCTCACAAAACTTGCGACACGGCGTAACTCTCGTCATAACTGTAGCCCGTCGGAGCAGTGTGCTCATGTGATAGAGCGGTTGTGTGTATTTGGAGCCCGCTACCAAACCAGCATTTCATCTCCGAGGAAGTGATCCCAGAGAGAAGTAAAGCAAGTGTGTAAGTTCAACTCTGAATGCTTGTAAAGCATTCCCGCGTTAAGCTTAACAACCGATGTATGGAGCGACTGCCTCTTCTCTCCCCCTCCCTCTCCTGCTGCTACTTCAATCATAAAACTGATCAGTGATCAGCTTTTCTGTCGCGAGTCCGTCTCTCTTGTCTGTTTATCTCCCACTTTGCACCAGAAAGAGGAAACCAGTGGCTGAATAACAGCAGCGCATTTAAGCTTGATAATCTGTTGTTAGAATTTATTTAATATTACTTTGTACACCAGGATCCTTTTCTATGCAGCTGACGGCTGGTAACTGTGCAGGGGCGGATCTAGCAAAGTTTAGCCAGGGGGGCCGATTGTGCCCCCTTTTCCCTGTTCGTGCCCTAAGACATACTTTTCTTTCTTATTCTCATTTAAAATGTCTAGCTTTTAATAAATTATTATCTGAATCTTACACCCAAAGTTTTAATCTGATGTAAAATGAATAGAAGTCCATTACTGTATATAGTAACTATTAAGCCTAATATACCCTAGTAAGCTATAGTACTTTTTCCTTTGGGAAGGTACCATCTGTGCAGTCTGCAATTCTGTTGAAGAAAGATGTTGAATCAATTTAATTATTCTTGAAAAATAATTTAATTCTGTGCATTTTTTTCACACTGCATCAAATTAAAGTTGATTCCGCCGATTAAGCATCATGAGGTGGAGCGTGAGGGGTGGTTCCCTATTTTTTTTTTTTGCTGGGAGTTTTAGAGCCCTATTAGTTAGGTTGCTTACTCTTTAAAATACCAGAATAGGAAGGATGGAGCAGGTTTAAGTTTATTAGATTGATCAGTATTGCTGAACTATGAAATATTTTGGGTGCAGTGCATTTTTTGCATACAGGTATAACAGAATAGCTTTAGTGGGGTTTTATCGGGGGGGTTTTTTTAACTTGAGTATGAACTTATACAAAAAGCAGCAAGATATTAAAAAAACAGTTTTATTGATTAAAAAAAAAACACACTATATCGGATTCGTATCGGTATCGGCCGATATCCAAATTTATGATATCGGTATCGGACATAAAAAGTGGTATCGTGCCATCTCTAGTTATAACAGTTAGAACTTAGCTCTAGTAAGCATGCAGCTGAATTAAGGATACAACTCGGAGGCCTCTCTCTATGGGGTCAGTCAGCAGCAAGCCTCTGGGAGCATAGATCTTCTCATTCTGGTCCTTAATGTATCTGGCAATCTTCTTTAACACCTGAGCACAGAAAGAGGGCGATGTAAGAGTCATTCCATCTTTTTTTTTTTTTTTTAAAACAGTCACTCTGTAAGTGTGCATGTTGCCCTAGAGAAGTCATTTAATTCAGGCTAAGTTTAAAATAAACTAAAAGGCAGTTATCAGGGTTAGGTTTGGGTTAGAGGCATTTAGGGTCAGGGTCTTTTATCGGACTACCCAGTGCTGGAGACACAACAACTTGTCCTTGCAAAACCATTCGCGTGAGCAGAGCTATTAATGCCCTCTTAATTGTGTTGCTAAATTTATTTTCATGCACAAGAAAAATTACATCTGTACTTGTGAAGTTTTTAAACCTCTTAGTACATTTTAAGCACAACCTATATTGTAAAACTACTCCAAGACAGTTGGTCTCAATTTTTTTTTTCTTTTAGCCAAGCCAATTAGCCAAAACATTTTTGTACATCTGTCATGAATTACACATACTGGTTCAATTTTGAGGTTAAAATTGGGAAGAAGAAAAAAAAAAAGGGGGGGAGAACCAATGATAATTTGGGTTCATTATTTTAATAGATAATATTCTGAGATATTCATGCCTCAAAAATTGAAAGGTGGACAGAACATTTTTCAAATAGTTCTATTTGATATATGAAGGTAAAATCTCACAGAAATCACTATATACATATTGTCACGCCTTGAAACATACAATTTTGAGCCAAATATGCTATGGTTCAGCAGAAGTTCCACAATGATTTGAGGTACAGTGACCCATAACATAAGACTCTGATGTGAACCCTTTTTTTGTTTTACCTTTTCATAATGTGTTTCCATGCAGAGGAAGATGGTGTAGGCAGTTAGGCAAGCCAGACAGCCCTCCAGGTAGGACTTCCCCCCGAGTTTTTCTGCTTCTGCATACAGGTTGTTTAGCGTCTGAATGGTCTCCTCAAACTGCTGCTTATCGATCTGAAACCACAGGAGCAGTTTTAAAAACATAAACTTAAAGCAGTCAGGAAACAACCATGGCATGGAGGTTAACTCTGTACATACCCTTGACTCAAGCTCTGAGGGGAACTTGGTCTGGAACTTGCATATGGTGCCTGAGCTGTAGTCTCTTTGGATGAACACCTTGGAGGACACAGCTGGTTGCTGGAGGTCCTGTAAGCTGTGGGTCTACACAAAGAATTTACTCTTACGCATATTAATTTAATGAGCAGAATGGTTGGAAAAGCAAGCATCTGTTGTAAGCTAACAACACCTAAACTCTGTTTACCCGAACAGTACTAATATCCAACGTTAACCAGACACACACTACATTACATAACCTAAGAGCAAACAGTCATCGTAACAGCTGGCTTTTTTTATGACCCTATGATGAAAATAACTATATTTATAATGTTGGAAATTGTCAAAAACTACACTTCACACCAACACCCGCTTCGGTTATGGGCTAATGTTAGCTTAAAAATTATTAGCTTGCGCTGACGACCAGTACCGTCGCTTGAAAATATGGCAATCTAAGCTTTAATCATTACCCAAAGCAACAAACCTCACCAAACGTGTAAATGCGATTAAAGATTCATCTAACGCAGTATTTTCAGATCAAATAAGTCAAAAACGCTTACCTCAGCCATAGCAGAGGTTCGCCCCACTAGCTGATGCGCGTTTATTTCTTTCCAGCCACGCCAAAGCAATGCAACTTCCGGTCTAAAGCTTTCAAAATAAAATGAGATTTGAGTATTTACTGGAAAATTGTTCTGACGACAATATTTTTTAACAACAGTTTATTGCTTTGACAATTGCATTACCCTCTGTCCAATTTTTTTATGGGCTTCAAACTAATAAATGCGTTGGGGTTGCTATTTTCTCAATGTAACAATTCTAATGTAAACATGAAACGACGCATCTCAGACATTTTATTCCGAAATACGACACGCCCAAACAGGAAATGTTGTCAGATGACCTTCCGGCAGAAAGTCTACGTTGCTGGAGGCCTCCAGATACTTTGAACTGGCTGTATGGCCGGTTAGGAATTAGTGCTCAATTTCTGCAGTGCAACAATTCTGGATGAGCTTTTACAGTTCAACTTGTCAGATGACTACACGTCTACAGTCCATTTGCTTTTGAAATGTTCTTATAAAAAGGACTCACTCCCCTTGTTATATCTTTCCATTTCAACTACAGTGTCATTTTCAACCACAAAGACTACTACAATCTCCTTTTAGTTGTACTAATAAAGAGACAACACCAGCACATGGATCTTGTATTATTTATTGAATCATGTTCTTATTAGATGTGGTTCTGTTCGCTGTATTTTATTCGTCGAACAAACCGAAGCCCATCTCGCCATCTGATTCCTCAGACTCTTCCTTGGCCTCCTCCTTAGCAGCAGCAGCTGGAGCTGCGGCAGTCTCAGCAGCTGCTGCAGGTGCTGCGACAGCAAATGCAGATGGGTCAGCCAGGAAGGCTTTGACCTGTGAGGGTGAAGGATGTCATTAGTTCTCTGTTAATGCAAAACTTCACTTTCAAGTCTTAGTCAAGTATCATGTGTTAACACTGAGAATGGCAAGAGCTGTCTGAAAAATGTAAAAACCATACTTTGTCTGCCAGGGGGAAGGAGTAGTCCGTCTCCACAGCAACAGCCAGGACTCTCTTGTAGCCATTGATGACGGAGTGGGGGACAGAAGCCAAAGTGGGGTAGCCAATCTCCAGACACACACTAGCAATATTCCTCACACCCTAAGAGGGAAAAATAACTTTTGAGAAACTGAAAATTCAGATACAACTCATGCCAAATTATTTCAGCCAATTCTCACCTCCAGGAACCTGGTATGTAGAGAAGCCTCTGTGATGTCGAGCACCTCTGGGCTGTAAACACTGCCATTGTCATAAACCTGCTGGATGATGAGTCCATAGGAGAACGGAGAGATGTTCAGCATGTTTAGCAGTGTGGCCTCGCTGGCACCAACCTTGTCTCCAGTCTTGATCAGACCGACATCGCTCTGGCGGACAAAGACATACAGAGTGATTAGCGGAAGCAGAGATTTTCAAATCTTACCCTTTTTAAAGTACACATTAGCATTGTGAGTAATACCTGTGTGTAAAACAGTATAATTATCGAACTCACCAAGATTTCAATGGTTCCCCTGGAGATTTTGGTGGTGATACCCAGAGCCTGGAAGAAAGAGGTCTTCTCAGGACCAAGACCAGTATTCTGGGCCGGCACTGTCACATCACAAGGGGCGATGGCTCCAGCACGGGCAGCTGCAGGTACCTGGGATACAAGAGAGGGTAACCCTTAATAGACCACTCTGTTAGAACCAAATCTTTAAGATCTTAACTACTCAGGTTATGGTGTCTGAAACCTTACGTTCCTGGCAGCCAAAAGATGCAGGCAGACAGGTATAGCGAGGAAACAATTTACTGTTTGCAGGGGGAACGACAATGCAGTACTGCAAAAGCTGCATTGTAACTTATCCTGCACTTTGACATGATCTAAATTATCTATAAGCTTTTTTATTAAAGGGCTCTCACCTTGTTGGCCAGCAGCAGGTCTCTGATCTCAGTCAGATCTTCCTTCGTGAAGACAAAGCCCACATTACCCTTAATGTGGGGCAGGAGCCTGTGAAATCCCAGCATAAACTTAAATTACACAAGCAGATTATCATTTCTACCAACATGAGCAGTTATCAGATGTCTGAGACCTTGCGTCCCTGGCTGTCCGAGGGGTGTAGACAGACAGGGATAGCTGGAAACAGGTTAATTTTAGCAGGGGGAACGACAGTACAGCACGACACAAGCTGCACCGTAACTAACCTGCTACACAGAAACTGATAATTCAATGCATCATAAAACAAAGGTTGCCAGTAAACTCACTTCTCCAGTGCAGGATTGTTCTCCAGATGGCCACGGATGGCTTTGCGCATCATGGTGTTTTTACCCATCAGCACCACAGCCTTCCCACGCAGGGACAGACGGATGGTCTGCATCTGCTTGGAGCCCACATTGTCTGCTCCCACGATGAAGCATTTTGGATAGTCATCCAAAAGTTGCTGTAAATACACCACTGTGCGTCACATAAATTTCATTATGGTGTCCATGCTATAGAAACAAAGACCTAGTGCATTTATGTTAAAAGGTACTCACGATGATTTTCAAAAAATAGTTGGACTTCCACGTGGCCCTGTCTTCCCTGGGCATCTCTGCAGTGCTTCCAAGGATCGCTACACAGCTGGTTTAAAGACAAGGATGGATCTGTAAATAAAGGACGAAAAACAAGGATATTAACGATACTTTGGAAATTGGTCAATACTTTACACTCCGGACATGTGGCCGATAGTTAAGGTTAGCCGGCTACCCTTAGCTACCCTAGCGCTCTATTAACAGGCCTCGCTTGGCTAAATGACACCTATTGAATGTTTAAAATATACAAAATATATCCCGTTAAGTGGTTTAAATGTTTATCGCACGAATACAAAACTAATATTTGGCCTAATCCTATAAAGACCGAGCATTTCGGTTTATTAACAAGCGAGGGGGAAAAAACCGTACCTCGCAGTAGGGTCGCGTGAAAGAAAGAGGAAGAGGACAGGCGCGGGAGGGATATGTATTAAAAAAGATAACCAATCACAACTCAGCTATGGGCGTTACCTTCATAACTATTGGGTGAATTCTGTGTCAATCACTTTAAAGTCACTATTAGTACTTCCGTGGCAGTTTTCGTGCAGAAAGCGTGGTTTGTGGCACTCTACTTGAAGGATTTCTGGGACTGCATTAGTGTGACGGTGTTATCGAGCCCGCTTAGACATCTGCCCGCAGAGCAAAGTGATGGCACAGAACCCTTCGAAGCTGCCTCCTGAGGTCTGGAATAACGTCTTTGGGTATCTGTCAGCGACAGAAAAGTTAAACGTCCGGGCAACCTGCAAGTATTTCAAGACAATTGTCGATCACCGATCTCTGTGGAAAAACTGGACAGTGGTTTTGGATTTTAAAAACGGCTCATACAACAGGAAGTTCTGGGACACTCTTCGTCATAGAAAAGTCTCCAGCGCAGTGATGAAGAGCACCAAAGTGAAACACTGGAAACAGCTCGCTCTGTTCCTTCCTATCCTCACCACGGTGGTAATGGACCAAAGCTCCCAGGAGTGTTTCAGCTGCTTGAAGGACTTCCCAAATATGAGACGTCTGGTTTTAAGAAGCAGTTGCTCTGATCTTTTGTTAGACATTTCCAGATTCCCATTGTTTCTTCCCGAGAAGCTGACTTACTTAAGCATGTGTGGCGTTATGTTCCCTACCACATCAGTGAGTAAATTCATTTCTGTGCTGTCCCAGTTTAAAAACCTCGACTCTCTTATCTGTCATCAGGTGGGCATCGTTGGAGAAACGATGTGGATGTTGCACTCCACACTCGCGTGCCTGCCTAAACTGAAGCATCTCTCCTTGTCAGGTGTGCATATATTGTGTACCTATCGTCACAGTGATCCTAAGCCAAGTCCAGGTCCCTCAGAAGACGCTGGTGCACTGGCTTTGGCCAGTTTGGAGCTCATCGACTGCATGGATCCTTCATTGCCGGCGCACGGGTTGCAGTTCCTGCCTGGCCTGAAACATCTGTCTGTCTTCTTCAAGCACTCACATCACGACATTCCAGAAATGTGGTCACTGTCTCCTTGTCGCCTCAAAACATGGTTGCATGACCTACCTCAGCTCTCAACCCTGATCATCGTTAAGGGCCCCCCGGTTAATAAGTACATCACCTCCATTCCAGCCACCGTGACCAGTCTCACACTGTGTGTTGCAGGAATCACTTCAAAGGACATGGCTGCCATAGCGGTGCAGCTGCCAAATCTCCTCCACCTCCATATAGACACCTGGCCCTCACATCTGGGAACTCGCACCGCTGAAATCCCACGGCTGTTTCCAAAGCTCAAAAGTCTTAAAATCCGCCATGAACGTGTGCCGGAGCAAGATTTCTTGCAGCTTCGTCACCTGCAACATCTTAGATACTTGGAGATTCTGGACAGCACTCCACAGCTGTCTGTGCTCACTGGCAAGCTTCAAGCTCTCACCGAGTTCAGACTTCAGATCAGAATCTTTCCTTACCGGAGAGATGCACTGTCATGTCCTTGTGTTTGTCACGTTTATTAACCTGGTGATCTGGTAACTTTTTATTTGAGTGGGAACACGGAGACTTGCTCATAATCGATGTTTACTGAACTTTTTGAGGTAGTTTTATTTCACCTCAGGAATCCAAAATGCCTTGCCATATTTTGGATTATTTAACTTATTCAGGGAATCAACCTCTTATAAAGGTTTGAATAAATTAAAATGTTTTTAAAGATTTTTCTCTTTTAATTATTATTTCAGCAGACATACACCTGTTTTAAGGTTGTAAGCTGAAAGGGTAGAACCAGCATAAATGTTTCCTACCAACTCTAATGATCCCTTTGATAATGTGAAATAAAAATTGTTAGACGTACACAGTGTGTGCTTGTACAATGTTGACTACAATTTCTTCTGCATCACTCTATTTACAGTCCAACTTTAATACAGTCCTGAGTTTCTGAACAATGTACATCACTATGCAAAATTTTAAACCCACCCTCATCTTTTTTAAAAGTTACAAGGAAAATGACAATTCATTGAAACATGAAAATTCAGTTTACAAGGGTTTGTACTTTTAAGTTTTTTAAAAAAAAACAACATAATGGGACACTATCCAAGCATGCTTTTATTGCATTAACACTGTTTTGGATCACTGTTATACTGAAAATTAAAGTTGTTGCTAATCAGACACTTTCCAGATGGTACTGCATGGATCAAAACCTAGCTGTACTTTTCTGCATTCATAATTCATCAGCTTTGAAAAGAGTCCCAACACCAAATGCAGCCCCAAATCATGATAGAGCCTCCACCATGTTTTACAGAAGGCTGTAGACCATAGGTGTCAAACTCTGGCCCATGGGCCAAATTTGGCCCGCAGCTTAATTACATTTGGTCCATGGAGCCATACCAAATTACTATTAGAGCTGGCCTACTGGTATTACACTGCTAATATATATATTGTTTAGTATTAAGCTTTGCTTGTTCCATATTCAGTTTTTCAGCAAAACTTGTTTGAGTCCATAAGCAAAGATTCATTCTTATATCTGGAGGAAGTATTTTTTTAAATAAATATTAATGTTAGCCCGCGACTTTGTTCCAGTTTTGAATTTTGGCCCACTGTGTATTTGAGTTTGACACCCCTGCTATAGACACTCACTGTTGTACTTCTTTCCTTACCTCTGTTCATACTGATTATTTGAACCAAAAATGTAAAATTTGGATTTATCACTCCATCAGATCAATACTGATTTACTTGCCATTTCCCTTCTTTAAGAATGGCTTCTTGACAGTCACCCTTCCACTTACACAATTTCTGATGAGACCAGCAAGACAGTTCCTAAAGATACATTAGTTTATCTATTGAGCCAGGAGCATGAATGATTCATAGCTCGGTGTTAAGTGGCTTAGCAAACAATAGAAAAAAGAAATAATTCCTCTGAAAATGGTCAAAGGCAAGGAGTAGACTGAGAATGAGTGGAAGGAAAAAGCCAATGGCCAAAGTCAAACTGAAAGACCTTCAGAAATCTTGGAGAACTACTACTTTAGACAAGACTTTAAAAAAAACAAACAAAGAAAAACACCAGTCTGACTCCTTGAGAGCAAAATATAAAATTGAGTGACTCAATACTTTTGCACAGTACTGTGCACACAATGTAAAAATGAAAAAACAAGGCCAGAAATAAATATTTAATATTTTATTTGCAGAAGAATCAGGACCCACATAGGCTTACGCCCCACCCACAAAGAGAAAAGATCACATGAAGGTCTCCATTTAAAAAGCAAAGTCAATTTAACTGCATTAACAGTAAAAAGCTTAAATTTCTCTCATGAATTCATTGAAAGAAGCAAAAACTATAAGGCAATACCTGTAAGAAGACAAATATACACGAGCAGAATTCATTTTCTTTTTATGAGGCATTCTCATTTTAACTGAAGACTCAACCCCGTAATCGAACGTCGACATTGCCCCTGCTACATCCAGTACTCTCAATCTGCTACAGGTGAACACCACAGTGTCTGCTGAATGACTCGGTACAGGAGGCTTCACCTCGGTTTGTCTGTTACAGTGTATAGTTTGGGGTTAAGATGCACCACAGCAGATGAAGCCCTCCCAGAGTTCAGCCCAAAAGGAGTCGAATCACAGGAAAAGGCTGAGAACTCCACAGTGTATAAGACCTTATTGCATTGACACATTTGGCACAAGAGATATTTTCTCAAAGTAAAAACAATCTGGATATGGATACCGTGTATTAATAGTTTTAAATTTATAGAGATTAATGTCAAAAAGAAAAAAAACCCCACAATCTTTATGTGGCAAAAAAAAGATACAATTCAAAACAAAAAAGCTGCTAAAAGTCATTAAGTGAATTTTGCTAAAGGCTTGGCCCTGGCTTGGTTTCATGTTGTGACTTCTGTCCAGCTAACGCTCACATCAAACTTCCATCTGTGAGCTTTGCAGCAATATCACTCTGACAGCAGGATAACAATTCATATAAAAAAAAAAATACTGAAGAAAATACTGACACACTGGAATCCAAGCTGGTATACGCGCGTGTGTGTGAAGGAATGAGACCAGGGTAAACTACTGTCAGGCTACATGTCAACAGAGCCAGCTCTTTGCATATCAGGCCGAGCCTCTGCAGCTCAAAAATATATAAATTTCCATCAAAACTGTGACAAAACACAGTTGTGTCACAGACTCGAGCGTTTCACACGTATACAAATTTAGATTCTGATTGTAACAGCAACTGGCAGCTGGTGCTGATCAAACTCCACATATAGTCAGCATGCATTGAAATAAAAAGGACAAACATCTTAAATCTTTACCCCGGCCTTATTAATACGATTTAAAACCGTGATAAATGTACGTTAGTAGCAACAGCAAAATGTGTAAATGAAACATTGTTTATTTTGATTAAAATTTGCTTTCATTTATTGTGAAATCAGCTTTGTTTTGGCATTTTTTTCCTCATAAATTAAAAAAATATATAAAAATTCTCACAATGTCAGCCAAACTATTTATACCGTCCTCACTGACCCATGTTTATTTTTGTAGTCATTCGATTTCATCTGAAAGTTGTTTACGTAAAGAACACACACACCCAGAGGTTGCACCAGTTCCGAAAACAGATCCAATATGATTATATTCCAATGTATATAATTAGAATATAATATATAAGTGAAATCAAATGAAATGTTTAATTTCACTTTTATTGGGAAATAATCACGCCAGAAGCAGTGAGCAGAAATGTGAGTAACCCATGTTTAAACTGTGAAAACACCTGGGTTCATTTCCATAGAAAAACTGTAGAAAAAACAAGAACTCATGTCAGGAGGACCAACTTAGAAAATGCACCTGAAGACGGTCTCATCAAGAGCTGCTGTTGGCGTGTGCTGAGACTGGACGAGTATTTTAAACAAGTAAAGGAGAAATGGTTCAGTGTGTGTCTCAGTGTACATATGCGCTCCATATACATATTTATGTACATATGGGGAGTTTTCATAGTTATTTTAAATGGCACCTCAATAGTTTCCAAATCTAGAAAAATACATTTTATTTTTTTTTAACACTCGTTAGTCAAGCACTGTGTATTCAACTCTCCACATACATTTAAACTGCGCAACTCAACTCTCCGTGGTCCATGCAATCAAGCAACTGTTACATATCTGCATTAAACTAGCCAACATAGACTCGCTGCCACATGATGCAGGATGTTGTCCTGCAGCGGGGGCAGAAAATCATTTGCAAATCAGGGCTCTTATCTTGATTCTCATATGCTTACTTATGCACACGCACACACACGCACGCACGCACACACACACACACACACACGCACACACACGCACGCACGCACGCACACACACACACACACACACAGAGAGAGGGGGAAATTAAAAAAAAACCCAAAAAAACCAATTTCCCTTATCCTGTCAAGCACAGGAGTAAAATAAAAATCTCTTTGGGCTCTGTTAAAAATCTCTTTAGTAAAAGTGTAAAAGGCCAAACCTAAGAGGTTGGGCAACCCGGAAAGTCCCTCCAGTATCAGGAGTTAGGAGTCAGGAAACATTTCTCACCTTAACGCCTCCTGTCTGAAAAACCACTGACTCATAGATGCACATAGACATACAAGTGCACATATATCCACATGTGCATTTAGACATTAAACGTGTAGACGCATGTACACACACATTGGCACACAGGCACAGAGTCTAACTGAAGAGCTTAACAAAGCAGGCGTGGCAGTAGGGCTTGTCATTTTGCTCTTTGAAGGTGCCCTTATTAAGCTGCTTGAGGCAGAAGGCGCACACAAAGTGCTCGGGGTGGAACTTCTTGCCCATGGCTGTGATGCAGCGGCCGGTGATGGGCTTCTGGCAGCCAGAGCACAGCGAGCCACGGCGCTCGTGGTAGTGAGCCTCGCAGTATGGCTGGCCGTCGTGGTCAAAGAAGCTGCCATTTATAAATGGCGTGAAGCACTCCTGGAAGACACAGCAGATGTTTTTAATGACAGAAGTACTCTGTGGAGAGGCTTCTCTTGATTCTAACACACTGCAGATACACCCGGTGACTCACCCTGCAGACAAAGCATTCAGGGTGCCAGAGCGAGTTAAGAGCAGAAATGTAGTTCTCAAGGATGGCACGGGCACATCCACCACATTTAGGGGCAAACATGTCAAAGTAATCCTTTCTGCAGTACGCTTTTCCATCCTTCTCATGGAAACCTAGAAGAGAAGCAAAGAATCACCGATTCACACTGCACTCTTCTTTTTATAATAATAATAAAAGCATTCTAGTTCAACACGTGCCAAAGACTGTGTGCCGGTACCTTCTGGACCAAAAAAGGCTCCACATTGAGCGCAGAAGAAGTGGTCTGGATGCCAAGTCTTGTCCAAAGCAGTCACTACTTTCTGTCAACAAAAAGAAAAATAAATGGTTAGGCATTCACAATCTCGTTAAGGAAGGGGTGTCAAACATAAGGCCCAAGGGCCAGAATCAGCCCAGCGAAGACATGTATGCGGCCCACTGTGCGGCTTTAGAAAATGTGAAGGAGTGCATAGATTTTATCCTTTACCTGTATTTTCATAGGTTTTACAGATCATCCTGTTGATAAAGATTGCTCATATCCATTGACAGTCATACTCCAAAGTAATTATTAAACAGACAAAAAAATTAAATGATAGGAAAGTTGCTGTCTAAGGTAAATTAGCAAAAACTTTACAAAAATTTATATTTTATAATTACAGGACAGTCTGCAAAATTAACTAACTTTTTCTATAATTTGCACATTTTTCATTGGTTTCACTGGTCTGACCCATTTAAGGTCAAAGTGGGCTATATGTGGTCTACAAGGTAAAATGAGTTTGACATCCCTGCTTTAAGCCAATACAAACACACAAAGAACCAGCCGATTCTCATGGAAGTTCACATTAAGCATAATGCAAATGGACATCAGTGACTGAGGTGCAACAGGACTGGCACGTTCACAGAGAGACGAGGAGGAATATGGCGACATTTAGCTCATGCTTCTCAGGCCTTCAAGCACTTTCCAACAGCTTCAGGTGGAGGGACACCCACAGTGTTCACGTAACAAAATCTAAACATGTTCACAACTGCATAGTTTCAGCTGAGCGACAGCTACTTGCTGTAAATCACAAACTTCTAGGAAGTGATTCTCTACTTTGCCACCAGGAGGTGCAATGAGGCAATCTAAAGAAATGCAATTTATCATCCCTACAAGCAGATGCAAAGATAATTAAGGATATTACAGCAGTACACAGAACTATGTATGCAACTGATCATCACCAAAGTGAATTAAAATTAATAAAAGAGCAACTCATGATCAAATAAAACAGCTAAAAATAAAGATGCATAACAGACGATAACATCTCTCTCTCTCATATATATGTATTTTTTTTCCACAGCACTATCTTCGTGTTCATGTCAGTGGTTTTCTCACATATCTACAAGATAAAAACTCTGCCCCTTCACTGATAATGAAACCAAAAAGGAAGACTTTAAGTTCAACCACTCTTAAAACAGAGAAGGAAGCAAGCAAGGCTGGATGAATTGCAGACGTCAAACACTATATAAGTATCAGTCAGGAAGCCTTAGAAGTGACTCATACTGGTTCACTGCTCACTGTCTGCTTCCCTTGCAGTACCCTGAGCATAATGCGTGTGAGAGTGTGAATAATGGGTGGGGGGGAAAAA
>NW_005187443.1:2227898-2269919 GCF_000239375.1 Pundamilia nyererei | reverse complement strand
ACATACATACATACATACATACATAACACAACACATTGCAGTTTAACAAGGAGGCAGCCCAACAAAGCTTTACAGACCTGCATTTCCTATCGCCTCAGTGCACTACAGCCAGCCAACAGCACAACAAAAATCTAATTTCACTTTAAATTCTCTTTCTACTGTTTTGGCAAAAGCCACTACCTACTGTGCACTCAGTTAGATCCCAACCAGTTAGATCCCAACCAGTGAACACAAAACACTAAACCACTAACCAAGCCTATATCGAACTCAGTCAACAGCAGCTTTATGAATGGATATGAAGGAGGATGAATAGCATCTGTAACCTTAACTTGTAATGTGTTCATATGTTACAGAATAATGCATTACTTCCTACATGCACAAGGAAACTAGAAGTCACTTTGCTCCAACTTCTTCTAGGGCCTTGTGCATGCATGCTATATTTATATGCCTGACTATCAGCGTAAGTGATTGAGAAAGAAAAGCACTTTCCAGCACATTGTTTCCAGTAAGACCCTCATCCATTAAGTTATGAATAAATAAATATTATCTGCCCAGTCTCTGTATACAACCATGTATGCGTATACGTGTGTATGTGTTTGTGTTGAAGTTTGCATTACTGACATCCAGTATGGGTCCATTGCAGTAGTGGCATCGCGGTGAGAACAGGTTGTGGTAATCTTTCTCGCAGTAAGGGTGCCCATCGCGCTCAAAGAAGTTCCTAGAGCCAATCTCGTCCTGACAGTGGGTGCACACGAAGTGCTCGGGGTGCCACGTTCTGCCCATGGCAGTCACCACCTGGTGTGGGGAGACACGGTGCATGAAAAATTAATGAGCTGCAAGGAGAAAAGACCTGGCTCAGCAGAGAAAATCTCTGCAGCAGAGCATGAGAGCAGCAAAGGGAATCCTGCAAACAGCAGCAGATGTTTGCAACTCAAAGTTTAAAAGGAATAATAACCATATTTACAATCATCTTGTTCCACATAAGTAAAAACATCTTTATAATCCTGTGAAAACATTAAGCCTCTGTAAATTCAAAGTATCGCAAAATATCATTTTTCTGGAGGAGGAGCTGCTGCTGAAATCTGGATATCATGTACTTATATTGAGCTTAAAGCTAAACTTTGGTAAAATGAAACACACATTGTATTTATTACCCCACTTATTGGCTGTAAACTAAATGAAAGGTGAGCTATTGATAGACTAAGCAGCTTTGAGGTTAAGCAACAGCCAGAAGCAAGTGAAACATGAGCCATTACTGCACTCATTGTGCAAATAAATCTAAAGTGTAATCTTCTCTTCACCATACCATTAACAGAAAACTGCATTAATGTGTGCAAAATCCCACTGGGTATTCGTGCATAAAAATAACAGCCTGCGAGCACACGTGTCTAAAAATAGGCGAGTTAAAAGTTTAGTATGTGAGCCACATTCAACATACATATATGTTTACATGTTTCTGTGCTGTTACCTGCCCAGCAATCGGTTTCTTACAAGCACCGCAGACCCCTTTAGCCACTGTCTGGACGCCAAGTTTGTTGAGGTCAGACTGCAAGCTTCCCAGCATGTTGTCCAGCTTGTTGGCTGGTTTGGGGGCAGGAGAGGGAGAAGTCATTCCCGGTGAATGGATCTGACAGAGATGGAAAAGCAAAGTGTTTAATTACACCATTCAGATGCTTCAATAAACAACCTCAGTATAATATCAGTTAGTGTGAGTGAATCGCACCACTGCTACATTTTGTGTTTTCATTCTTTCTTGCACACTTACTTGACTTCATGTAGCTGTCTTTGTAACTGGGATTTAAATTGCACTCAGAGGAACAATTTTAAAGTTGCAGTGGTGCTTTCCGGAAGTCGATATAGTATAAACATAACATTTTCTGAGAGTTTATTAATTTAAAAAAAAGCTTCCTTTGGCTGCCCTCTTATTCACAAGGGCTCACCACAGCAGATGGCTCAGCATATTTGATTTGGCAAATTTTCCCACTGGATGCCCTTCCTGATGTCGCCCCAAAGGGATTTGTGTCTCCTCCTGGCTTTGAACCAGGAACCCTTGAGGTGTGAGACTTACATGTAAACTACAAAGAAACCTCCAGGAATGAAAACTCAACGCTAAAATGCAGGAACTATAAGTTTATAGTTTTTTAAAGGATTATTAGAGGTGTAGTTGCTTTGACCACAAGTGGATGCAGACAGTGGACGCTACAATGGCTACCTGTGTGCTATATGTCACCTCAACGTCTCTACTGTCTTTGTAGTTGATGGCCTATGAAGTCTGAGCTCCAACAGTTCCACCTAGATCAGCCCTAATCTATGTTAACAGGCCTCAAATATTAACATGTATGTGTAAATGTGTCTGGTGACTGTAATGCAAGCAAACACAGACCTTCTCAGGTGGTGTTGTCATTGGAGCTTCATGACTCCTACATTCCACTGAAGGAGAAAATAGCACCTATGCTGCATGCCCCCACCACCCACACCCACGGCCTCCATACATTTGATAAAATTAAACACAGCCTTTTCCTGGGTATTTCACCATGGTTGTGCTATTCTGCTAAAGCAGGTTCTAACAAAGTTTTTTTTCCTAAAAGCATGATTGTATAAGAAATTCAGCTTCAACTGGTTGGTGTCTGACATAATGGGACATGTTGACTTAAGTCTTGTGAGACATGCTATAATTGTGACGGTAACTGTGCTGTCATGCGGCAGATTAGGTTTCAGTGGCACTGCAATCCTTCCATTCCTATGCATGGCAGGACTCTTAGTGTAACGGGAATATCAGGGAGTTACACTCTGCTTTCCTCTAAGCTCTTAAATTCTCCTCTCCACTCTAACACACTGTTCTTGGCGCCACTGGATGTCAGAATTAGAATGTGGGCTCAGTCCTTCTAGCCTGAATGTCAGCACCCCTGTGACTGGACTGCAGACAAAGCCTTCATGAGGTTACCTGTTTGACACCAAGGGCCAAAAACAGAACGAGTGTCTGGACAAATTCCTTAACGCCCATACATATCCAAGTAGCCAACAAACAAGCTCAAGTAAAACAATTCAAAGTGTGACAGAAAGTGGAAAGAATGAAGTTAGAGGAGGAAGATGGAAGAAAGGTGATCCGTGCCTGAATCGGTGGAAAGATGGGGTCGTACTCTGTCTGACAACCCACTGATACAAAGAGCTTGGCAGGCGGGGGTGGCGTGACCGGCTTGGGTGGAGGGCTAGGTGATGGAGGAGGTTGGACAGGGGGAGGTGTGGGCTCCCTGGGAGGAGGAGGAGGTGGGGGAGGAGGAGGAGGAAGAGGAGGAGGACTAGGTTCCTTGGGAGGTGGAGGGGTAGGTTCTCGAGGAGGAGGTGGGGTTGGAGGGGGAGGAGGTAGTGGCGGAGGAGTCTGCTTGATGGGGGGTGGCTTTTTGAGAACTGGGGGAGACAGTGGAGGGGGAAGGACTTTTCTCTGTGGGGCGGGTGATTCAGGAGGGATGATGATCTGGGAGGAAGAAGGAAACAAAGCAGCGAGGAAAGGAGAGGAAACATCAGACACAAAAAAGGAAAACTATATTGGCCCGAAAAGTGAAACTGTTTAAACTGTTTGCCAATAACAAGTAAAATTTTATGGTTAAGTTTGAAAAATGATAAATATCTCATATCTGCCAGTTAATCCTGTGATCAAAAGCCAAAAAGGCATAAACTACACCATCAGTGAGGCTTTTCGTCTCCACCTTCATCCTGCTACCTTATCCACAGATGGCTGAATCCCTTCCTCTCGTGTCCGCTGTGGGTTGGATGTAACAATGACTCCCTCCGTCAACCAGTCATCGGGCTGTTGTTTACGCCTGCGCTCCAACCGCCCGATCCCCAGTTTTCCCTGCAGCTCTTCAATAAGTCGATCTTGCGAGTTGCTTTTATTTATAATGATTGGTCCCATTTTACGTCTCAACATTCCCTCCCTGTACATTGGGTGCACGTTGGACGTCTCTTTGGTGCGGCGGATAACTGACTTGAGCTGGAGAGCAGACAACAAGTTGGTGTGGGAAGCTGGAATTGTGCCATACGCCGAAGGGAAAAAAAAAAAAATCAATCACAAGCAGGATGGGCTCAGAAGTGGATTTCTCACTCAAATGCAAAAACCCACACGCAGCGGCTGGGGTCAAAATGCTATGCAGTTTTTCTGTCAGGCATATTTAATTGATTTTGTTTGCAGAAGCCGAGCATCAGCCTCCTGCACAGGCTCATTCTTTAATATCAACATAAAACCTGCCGGAAATCCATGGCAAGGCATGCTTGATGGAAAACACCCGTCTATAACAAAATAAAATAAAACTCTGCACATGCCAAAGCAGGGCCAAAGATTAAACCAACAGAGCTCTAGTGTGCATTTTAAATTCATCTGCAAATGCAAAAAAGGGAAGGGAAAAAATATCCCTTTTACTGTGGAGTCTGGGTCTTTTCGTATTGGCCGTGTCAGTGATTAAAAGCTTGAACATGACATGTCAGGTGCTATGACTAACACAGCAATGTCAATGAAGCAAGTGGGGGCGTGCAGAGACATCTTTTCAGCAAAGCTTTCAACATCAGCCACAACTGATCTCCACACAGCGACTTCTCCCTCAAGCCATTCTGAAATTGCTATATGACACCACATGCATCACACCACAGAGACTGAGGAATTTCTCCTCATCTTGACATGTTTGTACTATTGCACAGCTCCTCGAGTACTTGTAGAGCTGCTTGCCCAAAATAAGCTTTTCAGCATTTTGCTTGAACAACCAATTAATACAACCCTGCTGCCATTACTTCCAGATATAATTTATATCTTAGCCACATGCCAATTAAAAGGGAGCCACAAAGTATTAAATCCTCTATAGCTTCATGCCAGTAGCTTATTTTGGAAGTGTCAAGCTGAGCCTCCTACTTGACCAGAAGCAGACAGACGGTCAACAGCAGAGGGCTGCTGTATGGGCAAGTCCAGCGTTGCATCTGGAGTCCCAGGGCAGGTGGAGGGGGTAAAGCACTCATCCATCCAGCTGGACTCAGTCATGGGTGTCAGGGTTCCCTCTAGGCTGAGATCTGGATAAAATCCATCTTCCTCCTCCCAAGATCTGTCTTCTTCCCCGGGCACAAAAGCAGTCGGTGGCTGGTTCTCACCCAGTCGAGTGGAGTCGGTTGATAAGAGTTTCTCTAAAGTATCATCCAAAAAAGGCTTCCGGCATGGCCACGTTAAACCCAGCACTTCGCCTCCCTGACTTTCTATAAGAGGTGCATACAAGCTACTTGATGGCACAGTGGCGACCGAAACTGGAGACCCTGTGGGACTGCTGCTGCTTGGAAATGTGTATGTTTTCCCCCTAACTGGAGCAGGACTCTTAGGACAAGTATCTTTTGGGACTGTTTCAGGACTGGAGCTTTTAGATACAGCTGGAGAACTAGAGATATTAGGAATTGTTACAGGACTTGAAATCTTTGGACTTGAAAGTCTCAGAAGTGTTAATGGACTAGCTGACTTGGGCACTGTTTCCATGGTGGTTGGCACGGTAACTGGGCTATCCCTCTGTATTGCTGTTTGTGGACTGTGACTTACAGGAGCAAGACTGAGACTTTTAAGGACCGGGCTTTTACATTCAACATCAGGAGGACTGGGACTCTTGCCTTTAACAGTGGGACTCGGGCTTTTAGAGACTGTAACAGGACTTTTAGAAACAACCACGGGTTTGGAGCTCGTGGCAGCAGCACCTGGACTAGCATACTCTTTAGTTATTATATGAGTGGGGGTGTCAACTTCAGTTTCACTGGAGGTTTTTACAGTACTGGAAAAACTAAAGCTCTCAACATGTGAGATCTCAGAAGTGACAGTGCCATCATCAGCCTTCTGTTGGATCTGAGAGTACTGAAGGCTCTTAGATGATGCTATTACTACAGCAGAAAGAGGTGAAGATGCAAGAGCTGAACCACCATCTTCATCTATGTGGAGTTCCAGCGGGAGTGGTGTACAGGACGGAGCAGTGTAACTATTGGGTAGAGGAGTATCAGGGGAACCAATCTGAGGCGTTATTGGTGGGTTAGTTATTGGGTGGATAACCGGTGAACCAGCAACTAATAATGGGTCAACTGCATCTTGATTGACAGACACCTGAGAGCCAGACTAAATCAGGTGCAATTATGTGAAGGGCGCAATGTACATACAAAGACAAGACATACACAGTGGTAGAGAAAAGAGAAAGAGACCAGGAAAATAAAGAATGAGATGAGAGTGAAAGAGAAAGGACAGTAAAGAGCATCACAAAGCAAAACCTGGAAAGTTACTGTAATACAAAAAAATTGTTGTTTCAACACGAATGAATGATGTCATCACAAATACTGACAACAAATTAAAATAAAAAAAAAACCGTGGTCACTGCAATGTTGAAGAAATGCTGCTCATAAAAATAAGACCTAAAAACAGGCAAATGCAAAAAAAACAAAAAAACAACAAAAAAACAACAACTTTCTATAATTAAGAGATGCAAAAACATCCAGTACAGCTAAATTCTAAACAGCCACACATACCAAAAATAACTGTCCTCAATCAAACCAAAGTCAACCCACTTCTGAACCACACTCACATTGCTTTGCACTTTGAAGTCAGACAGGGAGGCCATTAGCTCATCCAGCTCTCGTGTGGCAGAGGAGGCAGACATTCTGGCTTGTTGTTGTGACAGCGTTTCTTGTCCATCTGTTTGCTCATCTGACACCACCAACGGTGTGGGACTAGTGAGGAAAACACCACCGTCAACCAAAATGACTGGATTTTTAAAAAATAAATACAAATATAAACCACGTACAGTACAAAAGTGGTTCATGCCAGCATAAAATACATGGGCACAAACTTCTCGGTGGTACAAATCCAGTTTTTCTGTAACAATTTTTGGTCTTACTGTGGTGCTGGGACAGAGCTTTCCAATTCATTCAGAAGGCTCTCCACACTTGGTCGAACGTCCTCGATTCCTCGAGTGGGACCACTACGTTTGGGCTTCTCCACCACAGTGGCTTTACCTGCAGTGGAGACTCCATTCTCCTGTACGTGGTGGACAATGCTGCTGCCAGGCAGCGGTGGAGCAGCTTCCTCTACGGCATAAAGAAAAAAAGAACAAAGATGAATGCATATCCTGCTTAGATCTAAAATGCATACATAGTGTGAAGTGCAAACACTGAAACAGTAACAGAATACAGTGGAAAGAATGACACCATTGTGTAATACCACAGAAACAGAAGTACCATAGTTAGACGGTGACATCGACATTCCTTCAGAAAAACATGAGGGAGCATTTCATAAACTGAAATGCTCCCTCATAATTGTACCTTCTGTGGCGAAGGCAGGGGTGCTTTGCTGCACAGCGTTGAGCTCCAACAGCAGGCGGTCCAGCTCAGACAGGTTGCTGCCCAGTGAGTTCATTGCACCAGCTGATGAGTCACTGCTCTTATGTTTATTAGGGAGACTGAACAGGGCAGAGACATGAAACAACATTTATCATCAACAACATCTTGTTTCAAGTGGAAATGGTTATTTCTGATCAAATGTTTTTACTTATTAGTTTCTACTCAGAAACATATTCTAAAAATTTTTTAGCTGTACTGAGTTTTTGTTGTTGGAAAGATGTCTCAAGAGCTTCGTTGAGACTTAACATGACCTCTAACCTGTACACGTGGTCCTCTCCACCAGTGGATTGGCCTAGACTGCTGCTATCTCTAGACCAAGGACTTCTCTGCGCTGTGCCGACAGACTGAAATAAGGAAGTAAAATAACAATAGTGAATTTAGAGGATCAATGCAGCAACTAATTCACTTCTCATCCATGAGTTCATCAGGCAGCATTTGAAACGAAACCGTCTTTGGTTAATTCCCCAACATTTACAGCATGCATGCATTTACCTCTATTTCTTCTACTCCATTCAGAGCTTGGTCTGAGGGAGTAGGTGGGACTTGGGATGGAGAGCAGATGTCTTGCTGGGTCTGACCCTGCACAGGAAAAGAGTAGGCGGCCTCTTCAGACAGGAAAAGGGGGTGTTTCGAGATGTGAGATGTTGTGGACTCGAGGTCCGCCAACAAAGCATCTACATAAAAAAAAAGAAGCACAGATTGATTAGCATCTGGTTATGCCATATCCTATCTTGAATTTTAACTTTTGTCGTTCAATTATTTATGGTCTTGTACTTTGATGTATTAGGTATCCTTGAGAGCTTTAATAGCTGCCATTTTAAAAAAATGTATTACTAACCTCTAACACCATAGCTCTCATGACTGTCTATGGGAAAGAAAGAAATCAGAGCGCGCTATCACAAGATCTTTGAGCATTCAGCACAAAACCAATGTGATGGAACAGGGGGGGGAAAAAGTCAGCGACCGCCATCTATCCAACACTCCAATCTGCTAAAAGTCCAAAAGCATAAAACAAGGCCTATACCGATGTTGAGCGGACATGTTGGTGCACTTCTGAAAAGTCAGTACTTTCAATGAACTTCTAGTGAATAATATTCGACTCATGATATGCTGCTTGCATACACGAACACCAAGTAATTACTGCTTCTTTCGCAACCTGTCAAAACCCCCAAGAGCGCTGACATCAGAGGGAGTGGAGTTGTAAAAGTTGAATCATGCAACTTTTTATGGTTGATGGTTTTTGTGGTCATGACAGGAGTCATGACCACTCCTGTCGTTACTTATTGACCCTCTCCTGCCTGCAATTGTGAAATGGTTTAAAGGGTTGCTGTCAAATCTGCACACAGGTATACACACGGACATATTTACCATCTAAACGCAGACAGGTTCCCCAGAGGAATGCAGGCCAAGAAAACAACTACTAATTAAGCAGTCCCAGCAAGTAGGTAGAAGGACATATAACATTAAAGGGGATTTAATGAAGAGCACAGGCTGTATTACTGAATACTCAGGCTTATTTTAGCATACTCACCCACCAGAGCAGGGTTTAGTTTCTCTTGCAGAATTTCACAAGTCCTAAAAAATAAGACCCTAAATTGAAGAACAAACTTGATCCAATAAGATGTGTTTCATGAATAAAGCAACTCGAAATAATTACAGTTTAAACACACTGTCAGGATACCAGTGTGTTACAGGTAAAGGCACAACTGCTGCCAATCTAAAGCAGTAAAACTAACAAAGTTAAAGTATATAACCAAAACTGTAATGATCAGCATTAAGTCTCATTCTGTATCGCTAAAGCACTGACTAAAAAATATTTAAAGAGCGCACAGCACTCTCTAACCTTCTATGGCAAAGTCTGACATATAGCTAGGGAGTATTCAACATAGGTTAGCAAGCTTAACCACTTCCTAAAATTAAACACTGGGTCAGCAGTCAAACCCATAGCTAAAGTAACCAGCACATGAGACATACCTCTGAGAAAGGCAAAGACAGTACACGCAAGGAAGTGAAGAGGCACAAATGCAGAGACGAAAAGAATCAGAGGAGGAAGAGGGCAACCTAAACACAACGTTTGCCAGGCAGGAACTGCCTTTCTTAACTCTACCATCAGTGCAGCAGAACGAGAGACGAGGAGGGGGAGAGGATCACCGAGAGAGGGGAAGGAGGGGTTAAAAATAATGCCGGGGGGTAAGGTTCACCCCTTCATTGCTATGCCAGCTCCAACTAGCTGCCTGAAAGCTTAAGTAAGAAAGCTTAAGTAAGTAGAAACACTACTCACACAGATCACGACAATCCTCTGAAAAAGTGTCCAGGGTCTGAGCAACTGAAGGAGTGCACAATGTGGTGAACTGAGGAAAGTTGAAAGCAATCGGAGCTCTTATCAACACAGACATGCCCAACTATGGGAGTGGTATCACAAAGGTATATAAGGGGCTGTAATCAGCCCCTCCTTCACACTGGTAGCGTAAGCTCTGCTCAGGTTACTCATGACTCATGACTACTTTTTAATGCTGCATGTTGCATTATATTTAGTCCTTTAATTATAATTGTAAATATACAAGTGTGTTTTCTTGCCACAGTTTAGGTGGAGACTAACTCATGCTGGGTATACCGAAGTACCACGAAGTACCATGAGTACAGTGGTAATTCGGTCTGCAAGGTTTCCCAGACAGAGAGGAGACACAGCAGAAACTGAGCCAGAGCAATACCAGATCCACTTGGAGCACCTTAGCGCTACCGTGATAAACACGATTAACGTGGTTAAAATGCCAGTTGACAGGGTTTCACAGCAGAGTCTCCTCTCTGGACACAGAAGCCCGGATACATTCCACAGAGTTTCATTATGGACACAGCAGCACACTGTTTACACTACTGCAGCCAGCTCTGAGTGCACCTTCATCTCTTACTTGGTAGCGGCAAACAAGCACACCCATAAAAGCAAAGAGGCAGAAACAACACATCTGTCACTTTAAAGTAAATACCAAGTATGGTGTGTGATAAAACCTTCCATTGAAAGATGGCTAGAAGCAGCGGCAGGGCCAGCACACACACACAGGTGTACCTAACACTCAACAGTGCGGCTCGACTTCTGGTCCACAAGAAGGCAAAGTCAGGAGGACTGTGAGCTTGCTTGCTTAAATGAAGTTGACACTTCTTCCTTACAACTTTTCTTACACCAGAGCTGATTTTAACAGTGTGACATAACGCACAACACGCAAGGAAACTGCGGCAGAGATGCACTGTTAGGAAACAGTCCACTAGATCCTTTGGATTTAGCAAGCAGTGAGTTTGATCATGTAATGTGATGCTCATAGATAGGTCTAAAGTTTGTAGTTGTAATTAAACATCTGAAAATTTGTAAAACAAATCTACACAAAATTGTTTTCTGTATGGGCTTAAAGTGTCCAATCAGAGAGCAGCTGGTTCCATTTCCTGAAAAGTGTAGTGCGTTTTCAAAATCCTCTGGTTGCTGAAGGCCCTATGCAACAGTGCGTTTTGTAAATCTACTTCTCCTTTTGGGACCTGCAGCAGCAATTAGGCCAGAAACATAACTGGTAAAGCGCCCATCACTATCTCTCTTCTGATTGGACCGTTACAATGTATCTCAAGATCAAGGAAATCCAATCAGATCAGAGGGTCAGATTTTGTACTGGGAGCTTTGATCTGTGGCGATCTACATGGAGTTTTGTGCTTCGTATCTGTATACAAGATCACAATAGCACATCTTTCTCCACTCCACAGTCTACAAAATACCACCACAATTTCGTCACCCAGTGTTTAGTGGCTGTCACCATCTTGGTGTTTTAAAACCCTCACACGTGAGGGGTGGACCTGACTTAAAAAGCGAGGGACACTGCACTTTTATGTGGGGTCGTGACTTTTCAATCACCGGGTAGGCTCATAGCTGGCTTCATCCTCAGAGAGCCATAATTTCCGAACCGAACGCCACGCTGTATTCAATCAAATCTGAAACCGGCGATTTTAAGCATAAATTCACGTGGAAGTTTTTAAAATAAAAAACAGCAGTAGGATAATTTCCCAAAAGACCTATTTTAAATTTTTTTTTTTTTTTTTTTTAAAGAGGTCCGGTTTCGGAAGTGAACCTCCCATCCACTTTCTCCACTGCCATTTCATCAGATCCTTATATAAAGAGTTTAAAGCCTTGAACCGAACCAAGCCAAGCAGCTACACACAAAGATTTGATCTGCATCACAAAAAAACAGAACATGGAAAAGCCAAAGGTATAAGATTGTTCACTTTTAACAGTGAAGTAACTACTCATGGGTTTTCAAGTGACCTGACATTTTGTGGTTTAAACGCTTCCATAGTAACAACGGTCTCCATCCATCAGTCTTTGAGGATTGTGGGAAGAATAATTTCTTTTCCATGACATCGTGAATAACACAGGATTTTATTAAAACAAGGTTGATATCATACCATCATTTTAGCGTCACAGCTCGTTGAAAGTCTACTCTCAATGCCTACAGCATTATGGCTCATAATCAAAATCCCTATGGAGAATATGAATGGGATTTTTACTTTAAGATTCCCATTGTGGAGTGCCATACAACCATTTTTTATCTGAGTTTTTGGCAACCACAGGGCTCGCCCCTGCTGAAGTTGGGTCCCATCTTTTATACACAGATCAACTTTTGTTTTTGTATTGTGATGAATAATGAATTTTTCCATGTACATTTAGCTTACAAAACATCATTTATGAACAGCACTTTACTTTAGTCCAACATTTTTTACCCTAATTTGAGCCACACTACACCACACCACATAACTATGTAAAGCATTCAGAAGAACAACCTAAAAAAATCCGATGAGAATAAATCAGAACTAACGCAAATCACAGCAGGACATAATTTAGGTTTCATCAGATACTTTTTTGAAATACTGCATAAATAAATGGTACAAATATCTGCAGGGCTCATATCTGTTACTGATGTCAGAACAAAGTTTTACTACAGCTGGTGGAGACTTCAGTGAACACATGTTAGTCCAGATGGTTTACACAAGAGATGTTAATCAACTTAGCTCTCAAGCTGAACTAGATTTAACCCTGGTAATAAAGAATCTGCTTCTCTAAAATACAGTTACTGCTAAAACATGAACCTCCAGGCTACAGATACGCATACTCTGTTTGGCACTGCCTTACACCAGAATACTGACTTCAAATACAAGAGAGAGGCTTTACCAAAATAAGGCACGCTAATTGAAATCAACAGCTCATTTCCCACGGCAATGTCATTAGCGCGCAGTCCTAATGAACAGAATATAATTTAGCTAAGTTTTAGGGCTGTGTTTGTTTAGTAAATGCAGCATGTTAGACGTGCTCTGACCCATCCACAAACTACACAAGCACACCGAGGTGTGTCAGCTTCCTCTGCCAAGAGAACATACCGTGACACAGACTCCAGTGCAAAACACACACAAGGTCTCCAAAGGCCAAAAATGAAAAGAGGAATAAAATAAAGAACACATAAAAACCTGTGCTAAATATCTACTGAAACATGGTTTCATGTCTTCTACTGAAAGGTGAAGGTGAGCTTGTTTTTGTATTTTGTTAGTGAGCGCAGGTTAATTCCCCGGAGTTCTTGGGAAGAAGGAGGTTTTATAAGGGGGACAAATCTGCTTTTCAGCACCTGGAGAAAAAACAGGCTGCACGTAGAGCTAACAGCCTGAATACATCAATTAAACTCAGTCATCCCTCTTAATTTGCAGCTAATGAACACAGAAAAACACCAGCATTCAGTCGGTTTCTGCGTGCACGACACTGAATGTGACACGGCAGAGCACGGCTGGGCTCAAACAATGAGGAATGGTGGTAGGAGTGTCGAGAGAGAGAGGAGTGAAACTGGGAAGTGTGTGTGAGTGTGGCATGCAGCAGGCAATCCTCAGAGGCTAAAATGTGGGTTGACGCAGATTAAGGAGACTCCCTTCCTCCCAGATGAATGGTGTGCATTTTAATTACACGAAGACAGTTTCACATGGGGCTCATTATAGGAAAGAGAAAGATAAAAGGGGGACTAGGAAAACTCGAGTGGAAAGAAGAAGAGATGAAAAAGACAGGAAAATGAGGAATGAAGGGAGAGGTTAGGGAGGGTTTGAGAAGGAAACAATTTCAAGACTCAACTATGTCGACAGCACGTAAATCACTACTTTTCACAGTCAAACTCAACATAAAACACATAAAATATGAACAGAATCCAATTAGACAAACAGGAAGACTCGTGCTCCTGAATGTCAACAAAGGCAAGTCTCCATTATCCCTGACAGGATGTCCTGTCTGTTTGACCCTGCACTCACTGCATGAGCTTCTATAAGTGCTGACCGCTGCTTGGAATGAATCAATGCTGTTCACTATTCAACACATCTACTCCTGTTTATTTAACCCAGCTGGTAGCAGTTCATTTCAACGCAACAGCGCAGTACATTTATCAGCCTGCAGGGGATGATGTTGAGCTACGTGCAAGTGCCAAGCTCAAGCTTTTTTCCCCCCCCTTCCCTTCTCAGGGCTGGTATACAGAAAAGTCTTTATCTGCTAGGTTCATAAATGCCAAGACATTTACTGAGATATGAGCTGACACCAAAGTGAAACTACAAGGAAAATTTAAGCGGCAAGATCCTGGCTGTGCAGCGAGTTTACCCATGTTCTCTGACCTTTCTACATCTTTCTATCCTCATTCTTTTCATTTCTTTACTGTGCATCTGTCGTTGTGCAAGGTGCACGCCGGCTGATACAAATTTCTTGCGTGCCACAGCTCGTCTTCCATGTGAGAGAAAAAGAAGGAGAGGCGGAGAAAAATGCGAGGTGCATGCCAGCTTAACGAGACAGTGCGATAGGACAGAAAAGTAGGGACTGAAGGCAAGAAAGAAAAGGTAAAAAGTCAGACTTTTGGATTAAGATCCGCTTTGAGGGAGGAAAAAAAACAGCAAAGCTTCAAAATGCAATAAAATGTGTGGAACAATCTTAGTATTCTGCTGTTCTGAGACTCATGTGGTGACACGAAGCCTTTCATGTGCCGTTCAGACAGGACTAGCCTTTCAATGTGACACAACCTGACACACCATCACATGAAATGATGAATCCTTCTCTTTGCTTGTACCAGAAGAGGAAGAAAAAACATGCGCCGTACAGCCCTCTGGGCTCGTGTTAGATAGCAGAAGGCCTGTGCCTGCGTTCATTTGGAGCGCTTCGACGGCTACGTGAGCACAAAATTGAATCACGCAGGAGACTAACGCACACACGGGTGTAACAGTGGACGGCGACACTGAACGCAGGTGCCTTTCAGCATGGCTGACTACACATACCGGAGAGACACACTGAGGCATCTAGGCACGCTATAAATACTTTCCTGCTGACCCTGACCTGTGGGAGAGGAGACACGAAGCAGATGATGGATGACCACGATGGTCAAAGCAATAATCATGCGTTACAGACCACCCAGCAAGTTCTGCACTTGTACATCTGCTCTAACATGTATGCACTTGTACTCTACAGAAAAAGAAATATGATGTCATTTCTTTGATCTGAATGTTCTCAGAGTAACGCTCAAAATAAAACTTTCTTGTTAATGACCACAGAGTGTATGACCACCAAAACCAAACCTTACAATGTCCTAGCTGCTGCAGGCAGGGTACACCCTGGATAGGTCACCAATCTTGACAGATCATCATCATCATCAGGTGTGCTGAGTGAGAGCTGAATTTGACTGTGAAAGCAAAGGCCACCACAGCCCTGAAGAATACCTTTTATTATCTACTTTACTTTTACTGGTGGTATCAGCGGAATATATTGTAGCGGCAAATTAGACTTCAAACAAGCAACTGAGACCACAAACTTATTAAAAAAGTGTTTTAATGAGGTCATATAACAATTAACAGTACTGTAATTTTCTCATTCTCACATGCAAGTCATTTTCTTTTGGCAAACTCACCTGTCACCTCCTGCAGACCATTAGAATCAATGCAGTTTCATATTTTACTACACAGTAACTCTAAGATCATTTAAGTGCTACAGATGCTATTTTATGCAGACAGAATGCAGCTGCTTACACAGCAACATGCACTCCAGTGTGAGAGAGTACATCGATGCATGCAAAGCGAGCACACACAAAACATAACACAAAGCAGGAGAAGATCAACATCAAGTATTTTAATATTAACATAGCAATAACATTAAATAATCTAATGACTAAGGAATTTATCATTAGATGTAGTTCTAGTTGTGTTTCTGCCTTGTGCCCAGTATTTTCTTTCTACATCTAAATGACAAATGCAAAAACAAGTAAACAGACATCTTTTACAGTTTATCTTTAGATTTCTTTTTTAAAAGAATCAACCTTTTTAGTGCCTTTAAGTCTAATCCTGCAAGGCTATCACTTTGTTTATTTTAACAATGGACAAAATGACTAAGACTCTTCCGGTTCCTTCAGCTCTATAAAGCCTTGTGGGAGGTTTTGGCCTCTTTTTAACAGTCATAAGTGCCAAAATTACCACCAGACAGGATGATCTCATGTTGCAACTTGCAATTTGCATGGTGGAAATTTCATAAAAAGCAGAACCCCAGGGCATAACTTCACTGTTTTGGTTCAATCTCTCTGCTCTCATTTCACCATTTTCTGCCCCAGCGGGCAGCTAATTTTCTGCAAAACACTATGACAAACCCACTATACACAAACCTCCCCAGCAACTAACAGCAGAGCTTCAAAGCCACTGAATGTTTGCTGAGCAAATTAAAGCATTTAACACAGGAGGAGGTAATATTTCCCAGGATTTAATGACCAAAAAAAAAAAAAAAAAAAAAAGCTAATAGAAGAGCTAATATTAAACTCACCCCACCAGTTACTAATAAAAATAAATGCAAACTTTGATCCTGCTGGGTATCAAATTGATAACTATTCACCAAATAAACTTCAAAGCTCATAATGATTCTCTTTCTGTGTTACACGCATACTCCTTTGTCTGAGAAAGAGGCGATTAGTCTACTGTGACTTGAGGCGAGAGGAAAAGTTAGGTCAGCTATTTGATTTAAAAAAAACAAACAAAAAAAAAAAACACTTCTAACACTGATCACACGTTTGTTCTGAGAAAGGTTGAACCACATCATGCTAACTGCTGAACTACTACGACACCTCATCTCTGTCAAGTTCCACGGAGGAAGCACCACTTCAAAGTGTCAAACCAGCGTCCCGACGCCTCCGCCACTGCAAGTTCATCCGATAAAACCCAACCGACACAAAAACTGTGCCATATCTTAACTTTTATAACATATTTATAGCATTTATATCCAGGTGGCTCCTTGGTAAGATCTCTGGGAGCTTTTCATCCAAGAAAGCAAGTCCATTAGTGATATTATTTCAGCTTTGCTTTTACATGATTACACATTTGTCCTCTTGCCTCACAACAGTCACAGTGAAAGCAGCAAAAAAGTGGACATCAGACTTTGGATCTTAACTATTAGTTATTATTTTTTATATTTTCTTTTCACTCTGCACGGCGGGAACGTGACAGATCGCTGAGACGCTTTTAAAAAAAAGTCACAATTCACATTTCAGTACGATTGTTATTATTAATATCACACTGAGACATTTGTTGTTATTAATAGTTCCGCTTCTTCTTCTCTCTGCCGCTTATTTACATGTCGGCTGCTGCTTAATTTACTTGGCTTCTGCTGTTTTTGTTGCTCTCTTGCTCTCCTGTTATCAACTAAATGGAATTATTACATTTAAAGGGAAGAGGAAGGTAATGAAAGCAGCAATTTTAATGTTCAAATAATATACATGGGACTAACGAGGAGAGTATCTGCAATTGAAACAAAACCAGGGAAAAGACACAACATGTCCTCTTACCATACTATACGACCTTTATTTATAGAGAACTTTAACATAAAACCAGGGTTCACAAAGTGCTGTACATATACAAATAGCATAAACTAAAACTAAAATCATAATAAAAAAAACCCTCTTGCTTTTTCTCACTTCCATCCTATTTTCGCTCAAAACCCCCGTTAACTCAAAGGTTTTTAAAGAAAGGCTGAGGCAGTTTGGGGTTTAACCGATGCCCAGTCTGGTTGTTTTGAGAGACTGTGTGCATGTGAATGAAGTGAAAGCCGCTTGAAATTACTTCAGCAGTACCATGCGGGAGAGCAGGGTGGGGTCGTCTACTAAGAGACAATCATTTTCACTGTTATACTGAATGGATGACTCTCCACTGAAAGTAAGAGCAAAAATACACTGCAGAGCCACGAGCAAAAGAAGCGCTTCCTGAATATTTGCATAAAGCCATGCTGAGGTTTTATAATTATAACAGGAAGTCTGCACTGGACTACAAAGAAGTCTCTGCTGTGATGACGTTTCCCCATTAACCCAAACCTTTTTCAGCCCTACCACCAAACAGAGAATGCTAGTGTTTGCTGTCAGCCGCCGAATCTACTGATTTAGGGAGTTATTGAGGGCAAACTACAGGTTACCGATCTAGAGAGAAGCAGAAGTGCCACACTGTCTGTAGATTTTGTGCATTATCCCTGACCCAATTCTATATATACAATATATGCATGTGTGCGTGCAAAACTGCACTTTACTGTTAAGATTTAACTGTTCCTTCTTTAGATAAATGTAAAAATACAAACTACAGTATAGACCAGTTATATGGCTTCAGTTTCTGATACAACAGTAACTATAAAACACAAATACCAGCTATTTTCTTTGTTATAGTTCAAATGAAGCGAATAAAACTGCAGATAATCGTTACAGGGTAGAATTAATACAAATCTGGCTTAAGAACTGACGTACTTTAATCTTCATGCATAATATCATATCATAGAAATTGAGAAATCTCCAGAGAAAGCGTGTAAGTAGATAAGAGGAGATTTCTTAATAAACTACAATCTCAAGCTGAAAATGATTCTCAGTTTTTATGTTACTTTGCAAAGCTTGCTATGCAAAATAACATAAAAAAAAGATGGGCAATTTTCTCCTTTTATTAATCAGCTCGTTTGGGTTCTGTCTTTTCCTGGGCTGAAGTAGGTCATAGCACCAGAAAAAAAAGCAGCTCTTTGTCCCCTCCGGCAAGACAAGGACAGAAGGAAAGGGGATGAAGAGGAGGGTTAGCGAGGTCTGCAAAGTGGGCCAGATCATTTCACTGGAAAACAATCAACTCCATCCAAGTGCCAGAAGCCACTTATAATTGTGTATTCTCATGTTAATACTACACCCGTATAAACCTGAGGAGCACTAATCCTCACATGAGTGTTGCCATTAACATTAATGGGAGCTGATCGGAGTGTCCGCACTGACCCTTTTAACCAAGCCAGATGTTGATTGTAAACAGAGCTAATGCTCAGTCCAGCTGAGACGCTCGCGCACACAAACACTTTTGCACACACTCATTTTTCCTCCACTCTCCCAACTTCCCAATTTCATCAAAAGCTTTCATTGTGGTAGCTCTATACCCCAAAGTAGGGCAGCACCGGCAGCGCGTTAGTGACTATTTAAACCTGTGCCAAGGGCAGAGGAAACCTGCTAGGCACAAACACATTTCCTAATAACGCAGTGATGTCTTATCTCAGCCTGCAGCCACATCAACGTGCCACCTCTATGAAAAATGACATTTAGGAAGCAATTAGGGGAGAGGCTTAAAAGCATCTGAAAGGCCATGTGATATTCACGGGAGCTGGAGAGGCTTTAAATGGAAGCACTGGGCCACTTTTTTAACGCCAGTATAGTTACAAAAACATGGTGCTTCCTCTTACCGCGACCAAACAAAATTTCACAATTACCATCGTCTATGCAAAACTGTTACACCAGCTGTTCCCCGGCTCGCATCAAAGGAGCCGCAGCATCGCATCAACTGAGCTGTCAGTCACTGATGGACTGGCAGGGATGAGAGTCTTGCAGCAAAGTCAGCAGGGAGCATAACTCATCAGAGCTTAGCAGGGATGAGGAAGGCTGACAATGGCTTCTAGTGTATACACAAATAATGGAAACATCAGAAAAAAAGCAACAAAGACAAGAACTCGAGCAAGGAAGTCATTCGGAGAGTCAATGTGGAACAAGATGTGGCAGCTTCATCATTTAGAATGACCAAAACTACAACCCACCAGGATGTCAGTCAGCAGTATAGAATCATGGCTACAAGCTGAATGTGAAGCTGCCCAATAAAAAAAGTGCAGAAAAATCAGCTGACCAAAAAAAAAAAAAAAAAAAGTGCACATTGTGGTAACAACAGTCTGGCTTGTGGTTAGACTGTAGCTCCAGAAATACTAAAGATGGAGAGGTTTCGCTTGTATCTTGTGACTCTAAATATGTTTTTTTGTTTTTAACTTGAGGGCTTTTTCTATAGTAGCTGCTTGAGTATCGGCCTGGCAGGCTGCTGTTACCGTGTGCTGAGACCATAAGAGATAACGCGACGGCTGCTGCTGCTTAGTCAGCTTCCTATTCAGAGATGTGTGTCCACACCAACGCTCTGTGATCAGTAGCGTGAATAAGTTCTGTTTTCAGTGCATATAAGTGAGTGTGTGTGTAAGTGCACCATATGTTTCAAAGCCCTGCAGAATCGTTATTTTTAAAAGTCAAAGAGATGGACAAACCGAGGAGGAGGTGAGCTATTCTCTCTAGCCTTTAGCTGCCACACTGAATGTCTGACTTGCATGCATGTGTCACTAGAGACTTATCATCGAGCGTGGGCAAGAGTCCCTACAGACAAGTGGTTGCAGGGGTTTTTCTGTGGTCTACTGGAGAAAAAAAAAAAAAACCCCAGAGGATTTTGAATAATGTGAACTTTCAAGCTTAGTCACATTTTTACACTTCACAGTACTCAGTACTGATTTAGAGCTGCACCTCAGCACAGCAATGAGCAACCATAATCAAAAACAGTAACAGAAGCAGACAAAGCTACACTGCAACTTTCCTCTTAAACTCAAAAAGTACTGAACTCACTACCGTATTCTCAATTCCTGGTAAATAACTTTCAAATTATTTTTTAAGCTGCAATGCAACATCGATGAGCAAAAAAAAGAAGAGCAACAACACCTTTGCCCAATAGGAAATAAATATATTGTGTCCTTGTAAAGATAATGAAGGTTTTCTTCAACAGTAAAGATAATCTGTCTTCTTTTTCTTTAAGGGATGTCAAGCATAAGGCTAAGGGGGCAGAATCAGCCCGCCAAAGAGAACGCGCAAAGAAAATGTGAAATAAATCTGAGGCTTTTAGCTGTATTTCCACAAGTTTTACAGCTTTTCCTACTGATAAAGACCTCCTCCATGACCATTCACTACACCAAAGCCATCAAGTAATCAATAAACCATTAAATGAAAGAAAGGTCCCGTTTTGCCACTATCCACTATACAAATGTATTATTTCTTCATCATGTAGAAACAGTGAGATGTATAACTAAACTTTTTTTTATACATTAATATAAAAAATATCTCAGGGAATTAATGTGTGATTAAACTTCTCTCCAAGTGCACTGTACATCGGCTACAACAAAAAAAATCAGTGTGACATCGCTGCTTTAAGCCTAATAACTGAATACTTAGTTACATAAAATAATTCAATATGTTTCCATGTTTTGTTTTTAGTAAGTAATTGTAAATCTACATATTCTGTATCTGAATATGGTACACTTGGGAAGTGTAATTTGGCGGTCACAACGTAGACTTCCTGCCTTGCTTTCGACAGCATCAGGCTCACCCTGGCCTGAAGTCTGTCACACAGTGAAACATCTCCTCTCTTGGTGGCTGTCCTTTCCAAAATCATGGCTAGTCCAAAGATCACAAAATTTGCCTCCCGACACCTCAGAAAGATCCCCCGTTGACATATGTAGCTGTAACTGTCACACTATTCGATCAAAGAATCTTAATAATACATCAAAGGAAAGTCAGGTCATTACATTAGCATGAAATTCAGGTATGTACTTCCATCTATTTGCAAATTCATCTCGTTTGCTTCCCCTTACACCATCTATTGACGTATAATTGCAAAATAATTTCTTAGGTCAGACTGCACAAGATTATGCAAAAAACTACCGGGCAGGTTTCGTGATATTTCCTTCAACTGCTTTGTTGATGGCAGACAACATTAACGGCCTTCTAGCTAAATCTGGAATTAGAAATAGAACAATTGCTGGAAACGAGTGAGTGCAAAAAAGAGAAGGGGAAAGTTTCTAGCTCGTTTTGTGTCGTTGACAGAATAAAAAAGTATCGCTCAGGCACACATGACATCTGTGTCGCAGTGTAACACAGAACATGCGGGGGGAAAAATGACAGATGTTCACGTGAGCGGCGTCTGATGTTTCCTTTGGTCTACAAACAATAAGCCAACCTAAATTTAGACTCTGCTGGGTATCTAGGCTACATCACATCTCATTTGGACTTTGTAAAAGAACTGCTTTGCCCACGCCCACTAGGTGAGTGACATTTCCAACACTGCAGCTGCTGCGCCGCCAGTGCTCTGAGGAATCGTTCCACTTGAAGTGATGCCGAGAAAGTGACAGCGAAACGTATTAATCTGAGTGAGAGACAAACGCAGTGGTTACTGTATTTGCAGACATAAAAAGGAAATACTGAAAGGTGCTGCGCATTAGTCAGTAAAAGGGAAGTTAACTTTTTAGGCTGTTTGACATTCATGTCGTGTTGTTGCAGGCCCAGGGCAGTGAAGCACGGAGCAACGCTCTGCAGCACTGATAGCTGAGGAGGGGAGGTCAATGAAAGTTTGCCTCAGAACATGCCACAGCACCTAGACCACCACAAGGACTGCACAAACAAAAGGAGATGCAAATAACACAATTACACGTCTTGCATAAGAAAAACAAAGGAGGGGAGGAACAAAAAAAAGCTGATAATTGCAAGCGATCAAGCTTTGAGCCAAATAACCTCCTCTCTTGCAAACTCAGCCAGCTTAAAACTGTCAATAGATTGGAGCCTGCAGTTTCCCATGTGGCTCACCACAGGAATGGTGGGGAGTAGGAAGAGAGAGGGTGGGGCAGTGCAGCGTTTTTAAAGAGGATAAATTTTGGCTGAGGCCCAAACCCTGCATGTGGGCCTGATTCACCCTGACATCCAGCCTGAGATCAGCAGTGCTCTGCTCTCGCGGACGCTGCGGAAGGAACACAGTGATATAACAAAAGCCCTGGGTGTGAACATGTGTGGATCACAGGAAAAAATGACTTAGGAGTAAAGACAAGCCAGTTAATTGACAGGAAAAAAAATGAATGAAAGTGAGAAAAACAGGGCAGAGAGAGATGAGAGCAGGATGGTGAAAGGTTTCCTGGTGCTCCTGCTGGCTCAGCTCTTGAAGACGGACTCTCCTCGGGCTAAAAATACACCTAGACGTCGTTGTCCTCTTTGAGTTGTGTACTAGACAGACTGGCTCACTCAAACTCCACCGGTGGTGCTTCTTTATATCCCCTACTGCTTCTAAAGCCATTTTAAACCTTCAGCGCATCCAATTTTCATAAGCAGGTGGAGGTAAAGTTTCCTGCTGTAGCTCCATAGCTCCAGCGTGATAACAGAGATCTATCAATCGCACGGGGAGGATCTGGTGTCAACGTTTCGCTACGTATGTGTGCAACAGTTTTTACATATCTGTGCTAAAATGATGACAGAATTTACAGCCCTGTGACATGGTAATTACCCTTGGCTGGATTTTTTTACATAGCTACTTTAAGGAAAGCCCTTCGCCCGTGTAAGCTGAGAATGTATCCATAAACGCTGACTGGATATAGAGTGACTTCTTGGTACACTCCCACTACCAACGCATAAAGCAGAGATCTGGGTGTTGGCCCGAAAGGGTTACATCCAGGTGAAAACAGAAAAAAAAAGGAACACCATTGTTTCATTCCTTTTTTAATATTTTAAGCATGCAGAACCTGAAAGCTGAAGCCGTGCCTGTAACATTCTTCCCAGCAAGTCCACCTGCAGCTCTCGGAGGGTGCTAATCCCCTTTGGATGGCTTTTGCAAGGCATTCATCATCTTTGACTTCACAAAAACACACTGGTTGTGTTTTTTATAGCAACCAATGAACCTGACTCCTATGCATTTCGTGGATGTCCTGCTAAACTTAACCATGCAGTCACCGGGGAAAAACTAACAAGAAACTGCTGATCCCGATAGCCATGTGCAAGCCTCGTTACTTCTATTTAGTTTTTAATTACACTGGATGCTTTTATCTCCCTGGAGATAAATCGCAGTTCCCAAAAAAGTTGGGATGCTGTGTAAAATGTAAATAAAAACAGAATGCAATGACTTCTCATAAGCCTCTAATTTAATCACTGTAGAACATAGAAAACATATAGTTTAAATTGAGAAAATCTTACATTTAAAAAAATGAATAAATAAAGGTCATTCTGAAATTGATGGCAGCAACACATTTAAAAAAAAATCTGGGACAGGATCATGTTTACCACCGTTTAGCATCCCATCTTTTTTTAACAACGATCTGTAAACATCTGGGAACAGAGGAGAGCAGCTGCTGAACGTTTGTGAGAGGATTGTTGTCCCATTCTTGTCTGATATAAGCTGCTCAACAGTCCTGTATCCAAATGTTTTCAGCTGGTGAAAGGTCGGGACTGCAGGCAGGCCATGTGGTTGTAATTGATCCAGTATGCTGTTCACCATTGTCTTGCTAAAATACATAAAGCCTTCCCTAAAAAAGACGTCACCTTGATGGGAGCATGTGTTGCTTTAAAATCTGTATATCCCTTTCAGCATGGATGGTGCTTTTCCAGATGTGCAAAGTGTCAATTCCACGCGCACAGATGCAGGCTTTTGAACAAGGCTTTTGGTAAGAAGGGTTAGTCTCCCTTATATTTTCCTAAAACAATTTAAAACTTCAAATCGTGTGACCACAGAACAGCTTTCTACTTTGCCTCAGCCCATTTTAAACTGCAGCGTTTCTGGATCATGTTCACGTTTGGCTCCTTCTTTGCGCGATAGATCTTTAACCTGCATTTGCAGATAGCATGACAAACCGTGTTCCCAGACAATGATTTCTGGAAGAATTCCCAATTTTTGGCCTTGTCCCCTTGCACACAAAGATTTCTACAGATTCCCTCCAGATTTGTAAACCCCGGCCCATCAGAGAAACTCTACCTCTCTAAAATGTTTTTCTATAAGCAATCATCTGGCCTGCTGCCACTTAAAATGTTCCTTTATGTACCTCTTACTTTCCCAGCCTCTTGCTGCTTCTTCCAGTTTTTTAAATGCACGGTTGTAAGCTTGTCAATCTAAAGTAAGTTGAGGATTGACTGGCTCATAGTGAGAATGTTAAACTACTAAAGCAAGAGAACCTAGACCCCCCCACCCCCACCGGCAGAAGCAACACGGGTCTCTTGGATTCGTCTGCGCGTGCTTGACAACAATCAGCTGAATCCAACTGATCAAACAAACTGTGTTACTCTGTCAATGATCGCGTGTCACCAGAGTCTGCACTAATGGGACTGTTTCTCTCCCACCTGCTGCGGCACTTATATAATCCTGACACCCAGCAGGAGGGGCTGCATAGGTCAGTGTACCAGTGAAGAAGAAAAAAAGCCAAACGAGCCGCGGTTTGATTCACGCATTCATCCCAGGTGTGCGCATGAAAAAGTTCCGGCAGTCCTGCACGACTCCGTCACCCATTGTTGAGGAGGACAGTGCAAACGTACCGTCCAGCGGACTATCTTCACGTTACCAGCTAATAAGACGACTGTTACATTCATTATCGTAGTAACGAGATGCCTCCCCGTGCCAGCAGCACGCGAGGCCCTTTTGTGCATTTAACCCCGCGCTTGCTCGCAGCAGAACCTGGATAACTCAGCCCACCTGGCAACGGGGAACACTTGCGACTTAAACAAGCCAACTACATCTACTGACCACCTGCGGAAAAAGCCCCCCTCCTCTTCGTCGTCGGGCTGGTCAGCCCTCCAGCGCTAGCATTGTGTGTTTACGCTAAAAGCACACACTCTGCTTTAATGTTGCCTCCGCGGCGAACGAACTTACCTAAATCATCCATGTTGGCCGGAAATGGTTCCAGTGCCGAGAACCGGATCGGTCCTCCTCTCCGACGATCGCAGCTGGACTGGAAGCCTCTAAATCGCCAAATCCCCGCTCTTACTGGACGCAGGGAAGTTTTCAAGTCCCCCTCCTGCTGCTGCTGCTCCTGCTCCTGCTCGAGTCGACGCGTCTTAAACACACTCACAGACACACACATACCCAGCTGCCCCCAGCAGTCCACATCCAGCCAGCCCACCCCCCCAGCCCACAAGCCACAACACGCAGGGACCAGCGACATCTAGCGGCGGAGAGTGGTGTTGAAGGGACGCTACAGTAAAACTATATGGGACCCTAATAAGTCATATTGTTCCAGAGTTTCAATACTTATATTGTATATATAGTATAAAGGTATTAGATTTTATACATTCATAGAAGATCTAAATGTAGCTTTTTTACATTTCTTTTGTTATTAATGTATTTTTTTATGTCAGCTAAATTTAGTTAGTTAATTCAATCTTTAATGTCGTACATTCTTGCTGATAGCAGTGTTTACAGTTAGCAAAGCAAGCTCACAATAAAACAGGGAAAAATTATAAAATTAAAATCACTAACCGGGCAAGCTAGAGATCCTCCTCAGCCTCACAATGCAAGGAGAGAGAGGAAGGAAGCCGACCGAGGTCTCTGGGGAAAATAAAACAGGGAGAGAGTCAGACATGTCAAAATAAATAAAATAATTAAATGGCTGAATGACTTAAATGAGGTGAGGCAATAAACGTGTTTTTTAAGACCACCTGTAGAACATAATAAGGTGGGCTCAGGTTTTGAGGACTCTGGGTGTGCAGCAGGTACTCTTTCTTGTGGAGAGGTTTTGTCAGAGTTGTTCATCTCCAAAGGAAGTAGGAGATGTGAAGGTGAGGAAGGAAAACGACAACCACAAGCCAGTGTTCCTCCTTTAAGAGTTTGGAATGATGAGGACTGTAGATTTTATTATTGATGATTTTATTATGTCTGCTTGCATGTTATATGCACTACTGTAAGTAGTTAGTCAAAATGCCTGTGTCTTCTGGGATTACATACGGACAGTGAAATAAGTTTTGACTCTATTTATTTATTTTTATAACTAAAAAACAGTAAAATTATAAAAGAAGAAATGTAGCTGTAATGTCGTGTAAAGAGTAATGTGCTAAAAGGCAACATCATTTTTAAATGGCCACATGGTGGCAGTAGCTTCACATTATCAGACCTTCATTAACTGGTCTCTGGCCTAAGCCCCACCACACACCCCCATGCCTCATTGATACATACAAAACATGACTCAAAGCAGCTTCTCAGCAGAGAAAGAGACTAATTGTGAGAAAAGATGGGAAAATATGGAGTATTTTAAATGGTAATTTATGGCTAGTGACTAAAGAGAAGCTTGCATGTAGAAGGAGACGACTGACAGAAGGTTTTTAGTAGTTATTAGGGATACTATGTTGCTATTTACATGCACTGCTACTGAGCTCTTGACGGTTATTTTTAAAGCCAGTTTCAGAAAACACGAGTTCCTGATTTCAGGATAAAGTGCTAGAGGGCTTAAGAAAACATTTCTTATAAATAACGAACTGATAACTTGTCACATGTGACGTTTGTGTTCTGTTACTTTGAAGAAAAGTCCATCTTAAAAGATAAACACATGAGAGAAGACTTTTTCTTGTGCGTTAACAAAGATTTTACCCTTACACTAGAAAATGAGGAGATAACTCAGACCACAGTCATTATCTGCACAGCTTAAGTCAGCTTTCTTTGAGCAGACGCACTCAGCACAAATCGACAGTTCTCATAGAAAATCCATCCATTATTTCTCAGAGGTGGAAATAGACTAAATGCCATTTAGGCACAGTGTTAAATCTCAATATAAACCTCTGTGAGAGAGTGTTAATTGCACCCTCAGCACACACTAAAACGCTTCCCCTATAAATGATTGGTGTAACTTTCCTTTAATATTCCTGCAGGGAGTTACAGAATTACACTGTGTGTGTTCAGCAGTGAGATGATGGCTGGTTTTCATGGATTTTATGTCACCTGAACGTGCTGTTATTTTTCTTCTTTTAATCTTACTTCATGTAAGACAAAGGTTTGCTTTTGTTACCTGAGAGTTCAGAGTTAACGGGCCTGTAAAACCTGATTATGTATATTTTAGCATCATACTGTGTGTCATTCAGAATGACAATGTTTTCATAGTGGTGAAAGCAATCGGGACGCCCATTGCATGAACTAGGGGTGTGCAACTGTTGCAGTGTGTACTTGTGCTTTGAGAGGGAGTTTTACAGTGAATAACCACAGGCAGGAATGATTTTGTGTGTCGTTCAGTGATGCATGTGGATAATCTCAGTCTCTCACTGAATGTGGTCCTGTGACTGGCCAGCATGTTATGGAGTGGGTGGGAGGTTTGGTCCAGCATTGACCTTATCTTGGTGAACATCCACCTCTCTCACACCACCTTAGGGCGAGCACAGCTCCATCCCCACAACGTAACTGGCCTTACAGATCAGTTTATTGAGTCCGTTGATCTTGATCAATAGTACTCTGGGCTTTCCAAGGTCTTTCAAAGTTTTTCTCTGTACTTTAGCTCCTTTTTTAAACTTATTTCCAGTCCAGTCCTTGTACCTGACCATTTTCAGAGGAACTGTTAGTATACATTATTGTTATTTTGTTAGCGACTTAAAAGTGACCTGTGAATCATTCAAGCTTAAAGCTACAGCTAACTCAAAGAATGAACCAGTGTTGTATCTACACATAACAGACAATTAGCAATGAAACAAATGCCATTGAATGATTTGTTATCATTTGTTACAAATTTGGCAAAAAATGCCAAAAAAAAAACAGTTTAACAGGCATGAAATAGTATTTTTGGCCAACAAGGTGATTCTTAAAGAGCTATTAGCTGAAAACTTTGCATATCTCGGCATAGTGTGCAGTGTGTCTTTAAAAATATACTACAACTACTACTAACAATAAGAAGAAGAAGAAGGTGTAGTGGACAGCTTTGTTGCAGGCTACGAGCAAAACCATCTGCAGCCTAACATGGCAAAGACTAAGAAACTGGTTGTGGGCATGAGGAGGACAGGAACACAGTGGCCCCCTATGTATTAAAAACACCTCAATGTTCACACTGACAAAAAGTTCATTAAAAGCTCTCTACAAAAAGTACTGAAGCCTTGAGGTCCTTTTGCATCTGCCAGACGATGCTCAGGATATTTTATGGGTCTGTGGTGGCCAGTCAGTGCCATCCACTATGCTGCAGTGTGTGGAGGCAGCAATCAATAGACTGAACAAACTGATCTGCAAGGCCAATGACACTGTGTGCGCGGAACCCGATTAACTGACAAAGGTTTCAGAAAAGAGGATGCTGCCCACGTTAAAGTCAGTATTGGACAACTCTTCACACCCTCTCCATCCTGTGATGGATCGCTACAGCAGCGCATTCAGTAAAAGAGATACGGGAAATCATCGCTACCTTTGGCCATGAAAGTTTACAACTCCTTGTTATGACACCTGGACTATTTTCAAATTTATATCTTGTCTGTAGGGTACATACTAGTGTTTTCATTTTGGAATATTTCCTTTAAATTTCAGATTTCACTCCAAGTGCTGTAGTTTTACTTCTTTTTTATGTCTTGATGCATGCTCAATCATCCAGGTAAGTAAACCCTAAAAGGTTGATTCTGCTCATCTGGATGTAACATTTTCAGTGGGAGGAATATTTCGTCACTCATTCAAGTGACTTCTTCAGTCTCAGCTGACTGCAGGTTTCCCCAACCTTATACCTGAAACCAGCCCACTGAATGAACTGAGGTCAGTTCCTTGATCATTAATATGCAAATTGTCATGACCACTGATCAGCAGCTACTGATCAAAACCCATTGATCAAAGACCAAATATTTTTTATGCTTTCTATCTTTCATCTTTATATTTTCAGTGAGCATCTCTAACAACATTGTCTCAGTGGATTAAAAAAAGTATTCTGACTCCAATGACAATGATCACAAACACACCGCCTATGCAGCAAAAGCATATCTGGCCAAGAAAAAAACAAAAACCAAAAAACACACACAATGAAACAGTATCAGTCATGGCCCCCAGAGCCCAGACCTCATCATTTTTGAAGCAGTGTGGCATCATCTTGTCAGTGAAGAGAACAAAAGGCATCCAACTTCCAAAGAAGAGCTTTGGATGTCGTTCTAGAAGCCCGGAGAACTATTCCTGAAGACTACTTAAAGAAATGACGAGAAAGCCTGTCTAAGAGAACTCAGGCCGTGTTGAAGAATAAAGTTGAACACGTTAAATATTCACTTTCAAACTCAGTAAAATTGTACAAACTCTTTTTTTAAAAAGTACTTTCATAGAGTATTTCCATTTGTTTGCACACATTGTAAGAAAACATTACACCTATTTTCTATGAAAATGTACAGAAATGAGGCGTGGCTCAAGACTTTTGCCCACCAGTTTACATGTTAAACACAGTAACATGGGGTGATTTTTCTGGGCAGTCCTAAAACTACTGTCAGTCTCTCTGGCTCTGTCTTGCTCTCCATGCTGTCATGAGGGATACACTTGGCTGTTCAAACTCCAGCCTCTTCAGTATGTTCAGCAGCAGCCTGGTAACCTTTGTTTCTCATTTGTCCCTGGACCTGAGCAGCAAACACTCAGTCTTAGAGCTAGTTAGGATCTGCAAATTTAGGTGACAGTGATTTTGTCAGTAGTAATTTCTACCAGACAAAACTAAAAATTGAAAGAGAAATGCACGTTTTCCCTTCACTGACCACATGCTGCACTTGCAGACAGTTAAAACTGGAGCTGAAATAGCCAAGCCGATCCAAACACTCATCCCTCACCACTCCCCACGTGTCTCGTCTCATCCACAGTATGAAGTATCCACGGTACTCCTGCCTGATGCTGTCAGAACTGGCTCCTCCCTGCCCTTAACACTTCAACTGGAACAATCAAGGATTTACACCCCCTGCTTAACCCTGCCAAGGTCTCAAGTCGGGTAAGGCGACGGTGGTGCGGATCACTCGATGGCATCCTTTTGTGAGCAACCTCCCCCCCAACTCCTCAGTATAGCATTACCCTCTTTACATCACCACAACACTAAAATAACAACAGGGCTTTGTCTTAGTAAAGCCCTTTGTTTCAGTAGCCAAACATTTCCACGCACATCCAACACACACCCAACTTTCTGCGCACACACAGACACTGATGCAGGCATGTTTTGGATTCTACAGGCTCACCAGCTGCACATGCTCGTTATTCTTAAGTACTCAGATGCACTACCTAACATGGATTTTAAGGAGTATCTGGTATAGTCATCTGTTCAGGCAGTAATTGTATGATCCTTGAATAGGTAATGACAATTCACTGGAAATCAGGCTTTATCGAGTCTGTACCATCTTCCCCACACTGGCATTCAATAATCTGAGCAAAAACAGCAGAATCATAGCTCTCGTAGCTTTAAAAATCTTTATTAGACTGACAAGCAAAGACCTAACAAGTGGCTATGGTAAAAACAGGCATGTGGTTATTAGTATAGAAAATGATAAGGAAAAATAATTTAATCAGTCTCAGGTGAATGTGGGGGATATGCTGTGGATAAAGCAGAAAAAGAGCACGACACTTGATGATGTTTGATGCTGTAAACTTCCCATTTTTACAGGCTGGAAAAAGACTATTTGTCAGGATCCTCCCCCTGCTCTCGAGTGAGGACAATACAGAAGCAATGGTGTCATAAAAGCTGAGTAAATAGTCCACATTTCCTTTATGTGCAGTGAGTCAGTTGCGAGTCATAGCTGGGTACACAAACTGACTTTCTACTTCTCGAATGCATTTAAATGAAGGTTCACTCCTGGTCCTTCTCCTCTCCATGAGTAATGATGTGAACCAGGTTTTTGTAGTCCAGGTTTCCAGCCACATCCGGGGGGAAGGCAGCAAACATCTGCTCCATCTAAGCAACAGAAAGGGAGACATTAACACCACTTTTATCAGATGTTATCCCCACACAGCCCATAACCCAGTGTGCATAAAAAGGGTGTTAAGATGATTCACTCAGGGGTTTTTGTTTTTTTGCATGAAAATGTGTCTGACGTGGACGCAGGTGGTCGTCATGATGACGTTCATCCTTGTATTTTTTTTTTCTTCAATTCAACTCACCCACACTCACAAAACTGTTATAATGATGATAATTAGCATGGGCTGGGGGACTGCAATGTACCTCTTCAGCTGAGAATCTGTCGGCTTGTGTCGTTAGCATCTGTGTCACGCTGGAGAGGAGGAAAAAAGGAAGGGGAAAAAAAACGCTGTAGAGATGACGAGACTTCTTTTCACAAGTGAATGAACTGTACAGGTCACAATGGTTTTTAATCATTGTGGAGCTGAGCTGTGTGAGGATGAATGACTGCAGTCAGACTGAGTCATAAACTGTGAGCGGCAGCTTGCTCACTTGCAATAAATTTGCATATGCAAGCTGATGCCGCGTGACAAGTGTGAGAAGCCACTTACTAGTCCTTCCTCAGGACCCCTTTACCCTCAGGGTCAAAGACTTTAAAAGCATTGAGGATGGTCTCTTCCGGATCGGCACCTGGGAACATCAAAACAGCACTGAGATACATTCGCATCAATGCTGTGTTCATGACTTAGATGTAGTTTTTACTGGCCGGCCAGTTTTTACCTTTCAGCTTCTCACCGAACATGGTGAGGAAGACGGTGAAGTTGATTGGGCCAGGAGCTTCTTTGAGCATGTCGTCGATCTCTTCTTGTTTCACATTCAGACGTCCTGCAGCACCAAAGAGTCAATGTAAACGCACGGCATGAGCGAAGATGAAGACTTTGAGTGTTTCTTTGACTGGTGTCCACATACCTAAAGCAGCAAAAGTGTCCCTCAGATCGTTCTTGTCGATGAAGCCGTCTCTGTTCTGGTCCATGATGGTGAAGGCCTGAGATCAGAGCACAGGAAAAAAAAAAAAAAAGCATCCAGAGTCACATCAAACAGTTTTATTTTTTTGGGTTCTCTTAAATTTTTGGTAGGCCATCTTTATATATGAACACTGTTTAGTATTTATAACGCGTTACCCTCCCCCCTCCCCTTGGATTTAGTCTGGCATCCTGGGCATGCCCTGCAGTTCATCTGCAGCCTAATCACTGATGACAAAGTCTGGATGTCTGGGCACCACTGTCCCTCATACCAGCATACCGCAAGCCTTACTGCTGTCAAGCCAGCAAGCGGGCAAACAGACAGGTGCGCATACTGCCACAATGAACAATGCAAGTAGAAAGACAAAGAAAGAAAGTGGAGACCTTTCTGTGTAATGCGTTGTGCAGTTTATTTTTTAATGCAGAAATGCCTGAACCTTGGTGAGCCGACTCGCATATTAATACACCCTTTGCGATATTTCTCGGCAGTTCTCTGCCAAATGGAAATCCGTGAAATAGAAAGTGGTTTCAGCAGCATTCACCTCTTTGAATTCCTGGATCTGGGCCTGCTCAAACATGGAGAACACATTGGAGTTGGCTCCCTCTGCTGCCCTCTTCTTGGCTTTCTTGGGGGCCTTTTTTAGCACAAAGACAGGAGAGGTGAAGCAGAAACTACACGTTTGTTCAGGTAAAACTGCATGTCAGAAGAGATGAATAAATAGGATTAAGCATCTTTGTAAGAAAAAGCAGTTTAAACAGCAAAACAGCTGCTGACAAACAATTAAATAAAAGTTATGTCATCTTTTCATCCCCCCCGCAAAAATGCTAAATATTTGTGCTTTTAAATGATGTGCAGGTGAAAAACTGTTATTTATCTCATCAAAACAATTGCAGCATCCTCAAAGCCATAAGACACACCTCCCAACAAACACTGCACACACACACACACAGACTTACCATGGCTGAGCAGCTGGGAGGTCAGACCAACAATGATGCCAGTGTACAATAGGGAGGCTGTGGGTGGCCTTTTGTAGCCCTCCGCCCTCCGCTCCAGTGGATGATATTTATAAACTATGCCCTCTTTAGGAAGTGACAGGTAAATGATGCTTCATACAGCATATACAGTATCGCATGCTCACACACTCTCATACATAGCCGCTCACCCTGTGGAGTCCTGATTGGCATTTGACAAAGAGAGTGGAATAACTGGTCTAGAATATCAAGAGCAGACTGAAGGTGAAAGCACTTAATCACTTTAAACAAGACTCCATCCACAGGGCATTGTCTTGTCTGTACGAACTACTGACTGCAATTGTTGTAAGTGAATGAGAGTGCTGTATAGTAAAAACAAAAGCAAGAGTGTGATCTGTCAATCTGTTGGTCCATAGTCTTTCCATAGACAGCATTATTTATAAAAGCAAAATGAAAGGAGAACATTGGACTAGCCTACCTAACTCGACCTCTGTGACACACCGATCTTTATGATAGCCACAGGTTAATCAAAAATGCATAAGTGACATGATTAGAGGTTTGTGTGACCGATAAACTTCTGCCCGCCTCTTTTGCAGTAGCACTGACAGGCTTGTGAGCCTTTACATTCAAAAAGTATTTAAGTACTGCAGAGAAATAAGAACATACTTCTTAAGACATACAATATAAACTGTATTTACCCAGTGGGAATGAATATAAAACAAATCAATTTGAGAATTTGAAATGCCCAAAAGATGTAGAACTAAAACCTGATCTGTGAAAGATTATGTCAGTGTATTAGAGCAAAGCATTTGCAGATTGAATTCACTGTCTCTTTCTAACTCTGATCTGTGTGCCAATCATTTCTTGTTCCCCATCTGATTAAATGCATGAGAGTGCCTGAAAAAGCACCAGCTCATTATGTGTTATTTACTGACCTGTCAGGTCTGTGTTAGCGCCAACCTTTCTAACATGCTTCTTCACATAATATCTTTGGCTCTGCTTACCTTGGCCAGACAAAGCAGTGCATTACAGCATTGCTCTTACATTAAATCACTTAATTTATTCTATCAAGGTAATTCAAATTGATGATATTTATGGCAAAATGTCAGATTTTCAGGTCGTTTAGTGGGTTCTGGGTCCCTACAAATGGTTAACTTAATTTAATAGATAGATAGGAATTGAAAGAAGCCAGAGCATCAAGTGGCATCTTCAGTCTTCTTCACACTGTTGAGATTCATCACAGGGATTGCGGTACTAAGCTCATGGATGTCAACAGCTCTAGGTGAGACATACTGCGTGAGACACTGAACACGTCCTTACAATGTGTCTCTCAGCACCATTAACAAATCATCCCCCATCACTCGGGGCTCCCAGGTCAAGAAAAGTGACAGCGCGTGAAAATGAGCTGAATGAGCCGAGGTTGGGAGGTGAGTGGTCTAAATAAACTTAAAGCCTCCTCGCACTCGATCGTCTTACTGCTAAATAAATTGCGATGGACGAACCAGCAGCAGATGCCGTCTGTGTTGTCTCGCAGCGTGTAGAGGACACAATTAGATGAGTTATTGTTAACCCAGGACGCAGATGCTATTGTTAAAAAAAAAAAAAAAAAAGGCTTCTTCTTCAGCTCCTCTCAGATCAAGCAGCCGCTGCAGCTACTGTGACTGGAATGGCAGGCTGAGCGCTGGGATCAGACACCTATAAATAGACGAAACCTTCTCCAACACAATGGATGTGGACAAATGGCCGTGTCACTGGCCGTCTTGAAACAGAGAGGGTAAATGCTTCAGAGGTGACTGTTTTATGATGCTTATCCACTCAGAGATAAGTTGAAATGTCTTTGTAAAGAGACACACAAGCACAACAGAAGGAGGCACAATCGAAGTGAAATGCAATGATTATAATATTTAATACTCTGTGACAAAATCTCTACAGGGAACGCTAATTAAACATTTGTTAGCAGACATCAATATCATATCCAGCGTTACAGCATTATGATTCAAGATCATGTGAATGAGAATACAAATTTAAAAGAATCGAAAAATAAAATCAAATACGATGGATAACCCTTTTGTACAGAGTCCTATAGAGAGAAGAAGACATGTGCAATTTAAAGCATTTGGTGCTTTGTTTTTGTTGTTGTTGAACATTGAGACCAACGAATCGGCTGTATTGGCTTTAAAATACATTCAGGAAGATTTTAACCATCTTAAAAATAATCATAGGGGACTTAAAGGCGAAGAAATCCTCCTAGTGAGCGCCTAACTGTTGACAGGCAAACTGGGCAAGTTAAAGTTTGGCATCTTGTTTGTTTACATTCAAAAAAAAATACTGCTAAAATCCACAAAATATTCTATTTCTATACATCAGATCATGATGTACAGAAATGCATCCATCTTAGCCACGTGAACCGAATGAGCGTGGATGGACTTTAGCATTTGTTGTGATTGGACTGGATGTTTTAACTTGCCAAGAATGCCTTAAAGGAAAAAAAAAAGTTATATAATATAGTTGTGTGAATTTACTGTGCAAATACATGAGAGTTTAAAGATAGAAAGTGTTATTCACGTGCTTTGTTTTTAAAAATGTAGATTAAAAATATAACCCAAATGAGGCAGAAGCAGAAGACAACACCCCGTTTCATTTTCGAGATATATATATATATCCATGCCATTAACGGATCAGGGAAAAGAAAAACAAAACAAAAAGATTTTTTCTTCATCTTCACTTTAAACAATTTTGGGTTATATACAACAGCAGGGGACATTGTACAAAAAGAAATGCTCAAGTACTATGTTTTAAGCTTCAAACATGATCTTTTTTCCCTCCCGTCGTTTAGGTCAGCACTGAGGTTTTGCCTTTGACAGATGGAAGTGCATACACAAGTTTGTTTGAGATACAATCACTCACTTGATAAAGGACGTTTGGACATTAAAAGAATACTCATCGGACATTCAAGAGGACACACTGTCACTTTTTTTTTTTTCCTTTAACAAAAATAGACACGGCTTATCCAGCCTTGAAATTCCTTCTTAATATATATAAAATTATGTCTCGTCTATTTACAGTCAGATAGCGTTCTGAAGATTTAGAAAGGTCCTGCTCCATTGCTGCTGGGGATTGTGGGTAGTGCAGTTTCAGTGTGTGGTTCTACAGAGTGTATTTTTTGGGAGGGATTATATATTAATTAATTTTGATTCAGTTTATTCATGCTTCAGCCGAGTCCGGTCAGCATTACTGACCAAGGACCGAGCTGAAAATGATTGTAATTAGCCAATAACGATTGTGTGTTAACATGTGAGCACAGGGCTGGAGCCAGAAGTGATACTCAGTGTCACAACAGGTGATCTGCTACACATTTGCCCTGATCTGTAGCTGCTGTAGACAGCACATGTGGAAATGAGCCACATGTGTTAATGGCATTTTGAATAAAATGACTAAATATATAGGCATCACTTGCTATGGCTGTGCTTATCCATTGTAGTTAATGCTGCTAGAGTTAAATGAAGCAAGCCAAACCCAGTAGTCTTAACTTGAGAACTCATCTCAGATTTTCTTTGTGGAAGAAGAAATTATATATAATTACTAATCCCTACTCGGAGTAGAGAACACATGCTCCAATGCATCGCAAAAAACCCTGCTCAGGTGGTTAATATGGCATTTTGTTGACCTTTATTTAAAACTATAACCTGATACTAATGACATCTCTTTATTTATCTGGTGCTCGCTACGTTCTGACAGCTACAGTTGTTTTCCTCCATGGGTTTTTCACTTTGGATATCGGGCAAAACAGATGTGTGGCAGTGTTTCATCATGAGTTGGTAACATTCTCACTGGTTCTCCGCTACATCTTCTCTCTTTTCAAACATGAACTTCTTCTTCCACAGCGGACACGAGGGTCTTTTGTCCTTCAAACAGATGACTGATCCCACACCTGTAGGGTAAAACCAACAACATGAAGTCAGGTTAATACACAGATTTTGAGAGTCAAAATGTACACTAACACAAGAGTTAGACTAAGGGTCCACAGCCTTGAAAGCTGGTCTTTCCATGTTAAGTACACCTGTAGTGTCATGAAAATCCACAGTATAAGCCAAAACTAAACAAATGTAAAAGACGACATGAACACTGCAAGACTATAAAGTCTGGGGAGAAATTTATACTCCTTAAAGGTCTGTAACAGTCCATCCTATAGTCATAGTATTTCACTCAAAACAAGATATCACAACCCACTACTGTCATAAAAGCAGCATAAGTGCATCACGAACCACTGAATCAACCGCCTGGATGGAAACGCCGAAGTTTTGTACTGAACCTTTTACCATACTCCAACAGTTTCCAATGTATGTCAATAAAACACAAAAATATTCAGCTAATTGCTAACAGTTACACATTAAGTTAATGTAATGCAGAATTTCTTGACAAACCTTGTTAACAGAGTTTATGGGTGTGCGTCCGGAGCCAGTATGAAGCCTTTGACGCTCTTCAAAACGTCCAGGGGATCTCTCCCTACGAACATCCATCATCCTGCCAGGGGAGCGGTCCATGCGAGGGTCGGCCATGGCCCTGCCTGGTGATCGCTCCAACCGGGGGTCTGCCATGGCTCGACCAGGCGAGCCCACTATCCGGCTTTCCAGCATTCTGCCAGGAGACTTCTCTCTCTCCAGTGGACGGCTTGGGGACTTGTCCCGCCGAAACTCTGTGCGAGCCTCTCTGTAACGGTGTGGTGTGCCTGGGTCTCCATGGACCAGAGGATTGGCTGCCAGCCTTTTAGAGATGTGCTCATTGTAGGAAGGAGGACCACGCTTGTTGGGACTGTCGGGAGGAACCAAGGTTAAAATAAAGAAGAAAAAAAAAAAGGGAAAAAAGGAGCATTGGGCAAATGTTGGGCAATGTTTTTATTTGTCTCAGTTCTTGGACTTAGTTTGGCACTGTGGGACTCTGGTCACTCAGCAGATTTGGTGAGATTGATGGACTTGCAATTAAGCTGATTTAATAAGCTAATATATAAATACACAGCACTGCTATTTGTAATCAGAACAGACTGATCATATAAATTCAATTTGGTTTCCTAAATAAGAGTGGATTCTGTCACTGACAACAATTACTGTAGAACAAAGCTTTGACTTGCAAAGCACAGTCAGTAAGCGTCACGATGAGTAACAGACCAGTCATAAAAGGGAAGATGTCAGTCTTTATTCAAAAATTTCCTTTCTACATTTGACACAGAACTTTAAAAAGTAATTTAGGTAAAATAAAGAATGATGACGGCAACATTTTTTAAAATCTGCTACAGATAAAAAATGAACTCTTCTTCCTGCAAAAGACAAAATGATGGCATTACTCTCCTGTTTTTTTTTTGTTTTGTTTTTTAACTAGTTCAAACATTTAAGCCAAACTTACGACCTATAGATGCCAACCTGTGCCCCTCAGTGCCAGCTAGGCCCAGTGACTCATTAACACCAGTGTACACAGAACAGAAGGATGGAGCGTGCTTAGAAATCTCCCTCTATGTACATCTCTGACCTACAAACCAGTTTCCAAATATTTGGGATGCTATGTACAAAGGTGACTGGCAGATGGTATTTAATGCTATTTGTGTGTCATTACCTGCGTCCAGAGCCATTACGCTGCAGATCTCCACCGTCTTGGCTTTGGACAAGGTTGCCCTTGCAGCAAATGACCCGAAGTTTGTTCTGATAGGATGAAGCCAGGTATATGGCTCCAGAGGAAATGGCGGGGCCAAGGTAGCGTGGGTTAGGGATATCCAGATGTGCGTATGAGTGAGGACTGGAAAAAGAGAAGAAAAATCAGCCATGGCAGAATTCGAAGTTGGAAAATAAAAAGAACATGATAAACAATTTAAAAAAGCTGAGAACAATCTTACCCAAGAGCCGCATGTCCCTGAATCTCAATGACGTCCAGAGAGTTGAAGTAGGTCACAAATAGGTAAGGCTCTCTATAGGCTGAAATACAGAAATACAACTTGTTATTTTAAAAAACCTAAAAATCCTTAAATCACGAAAACTATTTTTGGGCTTTTTGGCCTTTATTTGAGAGAACAGTGAAGACCAGACAGGAAAGCAGGGAGAGAGTGAAGACGTGCAGCAAAAGGCCCAGAGTCAGACTCAAACCCAGGCCACTGCATTGAGCCTCGCAGGATATGGTCACCTGCTCCACCCGGTGCCCAAAGAAACTACGCTTCTAGTAAACATGCAGATTTACACTTACCAAATGAGAGAGGCAGACGGCTCCATTTGATGTCCTCACTTCTACTTCTGCGGCCATATGCATCCACAAACACACCAAACTCTGCAAAAAATAAATACATAAACAAAATGAGTTATTTAAATTTAGCATAGAATATGTAACCAAAAAAGAAAACAATGACTTTAGAAATGCTTAGAGATCGCTTGTCAAATACAGATTCTAAGACAGTTTGTCTTAGAATCTTAGAATCCACAACTTTGTTTATCCACTAGTTTGGGGATGTGTATACACATTCAACTGAGAGGGTTTGCCAGCAGAAGTAACTGTCTAACCATGGAAACAGAGCAGGTATTCATCCTTCTGTGGAGCCGTGGTGACCTGGATGATAGAGATGGGGAAGCTGTGGGAGGATGCCGCGAAGACAGCTGACGCTAGCGTCACATCGTTTTTATCCAAGAACTCTGCAGAGAGAAATCATTAGTATCATTCAGCTTGTTCAGGTGTGAATGTTGGAACCCAACAGAGACAGAAACACCCTTGAGTGGACTTTGTTGGAGCACCATCTGGTTGTAAAGAAATAATACTAAAGAAACAATAATGCTGCATTTGACAGACCTTCCAGTACATACTGCTTCATCTCAATCTCATAGAACTTGTTGGTGCCGATAATGATACTGTAGCCAGTGAAGTGAATACAGCTGCAAGGCTCTGATGTCTCAATCTCCTGCAAACACACACACACAAAAAAAGATTTTTTTTATTTTTTTAAAACTCATTATTTCTAGAAGAAAAACAGAGCATCTATATTTCCTAGAAAAAAAAAAGTCCATTGTTCACAATAAAGGTCTCGTCACTGTAAGCGGTTCACTTTTAATGCTCATTCACCTTTCTGATGCAGAACTTGTTGAGGCCTTGATTATGCCGCAGGATTGTAATCTTATTGGGCATTGCAGCACAAATACAGAGCCCATTATCAATCTGTAAAGAAAGAACAATTCTGCAATCAGGCAGCACACAACACGATGCCATTACTGTGATGTTCAGCTCCTTAACTCAGACCCAATAACAGTCCACAAGGACTCTGCTCCCTGCAAGTTACAACATGACTCACCTTTCCAGAGGAGAAGAGATGGCATCCTTTGACTGTCTCAAAGATGAAGGGGTTGAGGTCAGGCTGAGCTGGGAGATGGGACTGTGACAAAGACTGTTTCACCTTCTTGATCTCTACCAGGCACAGTGCCCTCTCCTCCCCTGAATGACACATCAAACATGCCAAGTGTGAGATGATGCGCATCATCTTCTCTTTACTTCAACACTTTCGTTCGCTGTTACTTCAAAGCACACATTATGGCTTCTAAAAGATAACCATAATGTGATGTAATGTGTTACAATAAATGCACACTATCCAGAAGCATTATGTTACAGCTGAAACAGTGTACGAGGAAAACATAAATCTGATAATATCATAAAATAACTTCAATATAATGGCCTCCATTAACTGACCAGTGATCATCAGCAGCTTATCAAGCTCCTTCAGGATCTGGATCTGGAAGACGGAGGTCAGGCCCGGGATGTGAGTCAAAGAGTTCTTTATCACATTCAGAGCATACAAACCCTCCTCAGAACCAACCAAGACAATCTGCAAGAAAGGACGAGATCACCAGAGCTTTAAAAAAACTAAAAGAAAGAAAGAAACATCCAGCATGGTGATGTCTAACTAGAAAGCTGACCAATTAGGTTTTTAACTCTGTTTACATGTTTGTTTTTATACCTGGTCAGTGAGAGGCAGAGTGCAGTTGATGTCCAAACGGTCGTCACCCTCCAGCTTCAGCAGAGAATTGCCCAGAAGTTTCTATGGGGAGAGAGAGAGAGAGAGAAAGAGAGAGAATGGAGCAGGGGAAGGAGGCGGATTAAGACTTCCTGCAAATCGGGAGCTTTAGCAAGACAAGCTAACACAGCAGGGATGCCAGCCGGAAAGCTGCCACAAAATAACCACAGCAACATAACATTAAAGATGTGTCATAATTTAGGTGAATCTGGTGTCTAAATGAGCTAACAGTAAAAGATAGTGAGAAAGACAGGGAGAGAAAGAGAGAGCCTTGCAAAGTCTTTCCTGTTGAGACTGAAGCTCACTTGCAATGCTAACAACAGAACAACTACAGAGCAACAAATACATTTTATGTTGTTTAAAACAGACAAGCACAAATGAGCTATGTCTGACCATTAATAAATGATATTTTTAATTTGAGGACACACTGCCTTTTGTTGACAAATGGTCAGAATAAAACCCTCCAAGTTTATACATTTCATGACTGTAATGGGTTCTGTGGAGAGTGGCTCTTTGTTTCCACTTTATACATTAAAATCAATGATGAAGCACAAGCTCAGCAAATATCACAGTGCCATTTTTCCAGTAATGTTGGCCTTGAGGCTTTATCACTGAACATTAGTGCCTGACCTCAGTAATGTTCTTATGGTTTAGTGGGAAGAAAACTCCTCAACTATCTTAGC
>NW_005187443.1:2208435-2227377 GCF_000239375.1 Pundamilia nyererei | reverse complement strand
GTTCACAAAAGCAATAACAGAGTCAACAAAAATTTCACAGATTATGCATTTCATATGTTATCTTTGAAGTATTTAAATAAATATGGGGTTAAATGATAAGCAAAGCATTGTCATTGGTCTTATTTACATTTTACACCCTGCACCATCCTTACTGTATGTACAGCATACAGTAAGGATACGATGTAATCAAGCTGCCGCAAGCTGCATGTTCAACTTTCCATATTTAGTAAGTGATACAACTGAAAAACACAGCAATGCAACTTTTTGAGAATACTGAAATACACTTGTGGAACCATTTGACTTCCTACTTCACTTTTAATTTAAGGGTCATTTTGCAGAGAACATGGAAGAAAATATTTCTTCAGTTTCTTCTAAAACTGCAAGAAACACAGAAGCGCCAACAGCCTATAGCTGCACACTGAAGTTAAATTGCTCAAGGTCTGTTTGTGTGACGTCATATTTCTGAGAAGGGGGGCTTTAACCAGTGCACGGGCTTTGCAGAATCATGCATGACATAGCATAGGACACCAAATAAATGGTGCACAGCAGTCTATTCACATCCATGCACTACATATGTTTCTGTGTGAATACACACACCATATTCAGGAACTGATTCAAGGACTGTACTTATAGTGCATCAGTGTCATATGTATGTACAGCTACTGCATGCTCAGTCGATCGGTCGACTGAAGCTCAAGCATTCGTGCAGCTACTTACTGTACCTGAACCAGAGGGGACAGGTTCTTCTGTCTTTTAGAAACACCTGCCTATAATATGATTCACACAACCGAGTTGAATGGAGATACACACACACACACACAGTATAGTTATATAAAGAAAAAAGACAATGACAACAAATAAACACAAGACGTGGATGTTGAGAACATGCAGAGAGAGAAAGAAGAGGGAGGGGGAGAAGAAGAAGTGAAGGCACTGGCTGATGTTTAATGGAGGTACTCAATATTTTACCCAATTTTCACACAAAATGACACAACCAGCTTTGTATTAATTTGCTCATTCATATGGGCCTAACAACAAAGCTTGTGCTGTGTAAAGGAGGCAATGGCTTTTTGCAACACCTCAAATACAGTAAGCCTAAATTATGAACGCTATCAAGCCTGACACAAGGACATTCATAGGTATGTAATATGCAGGCATGATACTTACAGCATCAGAATCCACTTTCTCTCTAGATCCACGACTACCACCCACAACAGACTCCAGTACTGCCACCCAGCGCTGCTTGTCAGGAAAGCTAGGAGCCATGAAGTAGAGGGACTGGCCAGGCCAACATGTGGTGTGCGGATGCGATTCCAGCTTCAACACATACGGGATGTCTACGCACAGACATAAAAAAAATGCATCAGTTTGTTCCTCTGCTAGCAGCTTAATTTCACAGCTGAGCAGAAGCGTCAACATTTTTGCTGTATTTTGTGTTTAAACATTTTAGACAGGAGAGGTAAATCCAAATCAAAATTTGGAGAGAGGATGATACACTTAATATCCTACAACAGATTGAGTACACTGGGATTAACTAGTATTGATCCAGTACCAGACTTGGCAGTGTTGATGAGCTCAGAGGCTCCAACAGCTCCATGGACAGTCACCTCTCCATCAGGCAGACAGAGCTCAAACTCTTCCTCAGCCTTTACAGAGTCTACAAAGAAGGGAAGAGAAAAACAGAGGATTCTCCAATTTGACCTACATGGTAACATTCACTATACAGTTGAATTATGAGCAAAAACAAAGACAGAATCAGTCATCTTGAAAAATAATAAAATAAATAAAAAGAATTTAATGAAGTACTGACCTTCTCTGGGCTCAGTATCATAGATGGACACTTTGGTTCCATCAAGAACCACATATTTCCTCTCCCAGCCTTGTTGCCCACGCTTGCCATTTCTAAAGGAGTAAATATACAAATAGGCAAACTATATTCAATGCAGTGTACATAACATACTGCATACATTCAGGATGGCAGTAAGGACTTAAATAGTTACCTAGGCTGCTTCATCCATCCTTCCAAGCGAACATGCCCACTGGCTTCTTTAACCTGCAGTGCAGGTGAGTTTGCCTTTTCTCGGCACAGGGCTTCTGAAAAGTGAGTGGCATATTCAGCTGGCAGACCACAGGTGGCCGGAAGACACGGCGAGCATTTGGGATGGCAAATAGTGTGGCACTCTACAATGAGACAAAGAGAAGGATGAAAAATCTGATTGGATTTAGTGAAAAGTTCTTTACCATGCTGAATCTTGTCAATAAAGAAGGCAAGAATACAGAATGGTAGGGATCATCACATAAAAAAATATCCAACTTCTATCTATCAACATTTCATTTGTACAGCTGTACATATAAAACATGGAAGGGTACTGTTCTAAAATGCTGATTTGGGAACACATCCAACTTATTTTCTAAGACTCACAACACTTGGAAGGCAAGACTGATTCCACCATGTGATGGCGATGCTATAATAACTATTTCCTTTATTTTTGTTAAAGCTGGCCAGTAATGTATCTTCTGAAATATTTTCACATTCAGTCTGCCCAGCTACAGCACAGGATACAGACCTAGACAAGTGGCAGCTTGCCGTCCAAAATGCACAGTGTCCAGGCAGACGGCACACTTGGCAGCCCTCATGTTGAGGCCCACGGTGAAACGATGAGGGATGTTGTGATGCATTCTTTCTTTCACACGATGACCAAACTCTATAAAGCAGTACAAGTAGGCAGTGTAAGGAGTTAGTGAAAATAGGCATAGTCACTTACAGTCTTAATCACTTAAGAGTCAGCAACAGTTAAATGAGATCCAGCTCTTTAAAGCAGTATGAGGCAATCCAAATAATGATTTTTTTCAATGCAGATATTGCATATAAATGAAGGCTCAAGTACCAAAGTAGTTGACTGGAATCAGATTGTGCATGCCAGTGTGCATGGGATGTATTAAAATGTTTCCAGGTGAAAGGTACCTATCCTACCATATGCTATCTAAATCATGACTCCAGAAATGAGGGGGAGGTGGGGGACTTGACTCCTAAAAAAGCCTTTGGTCAAGCTACAGTTAGCCAGTGGACAAGAAGACAGATGTATAATACAGCAATGAGCATGTGGGTGCACAATTTACCACGAGCAGCAGATGAGCACATGTGTGAAGAGACACTGTAGTGGCTGCTAACTTACTTTCAAACGTGACCCTCCTCTTTTCTGTGAGGAGCAACAGGAAAAAGAAAGAAAGGAGAGGAATCTAACAATAGCTAAGTGAAACCAAAAGAACATGGACAGTAAGGAGCTTGAAACACAAAGCAAGTCCAACTTAACCACTCTTATGGATTTGGGCAAATCATTGTTTTAGGCCGGTCTGTAAATACAGACTAAAATAGGGTATAGCAACATTCCCTAAGTACTCCCTAAGCACCTTCTGTATCATAAAAATCACTGTATTAATGGACTCCTCAATAATTTGGAAAATACAAATATAGTTATTTCAGGTTTTTCCTAAAGAAGTTTATTAGGAGACTGTTTCTTTATACCTTTGGATGTGATCTATTGAGCAAGCTACACAGCTATGACAGAGTATTCAGCAAATGTTCAGTTTCCATGGTGATCAACAGCATAAAAAGATACAATTTTGCTTTGTGATGGTGGAAACCCTGGACTAAAACCAATGATACCTGCCCAATCCACTGTTGCTTTGCTTTGTGAGACAGACACGAGCAGGATTACAAAGTCAGCTGGATAAATGTCGTGAATGAAACCTAAAACAATGATTTTTGTTGCTTTGTGTCAGCCCATGTTCCTGTTTGGAGCGAGTTCTAGTCTTAACATGTTCTGAGAACAGTTATCCAACTTTATTTCACTTCATAATCCTGCTTTGTGAAACTGGTCACACATTTAAAAAACAAAACAAAACACAACGTAAACAAGACAAGTGATTGGGGAGTCCATTTATTAGCATAAGGTGGAATGCTCCTGTAAGAAAACTGTACAGCCTCAATTTGGGAATCTGAGGTTCAAATTTGGCTGCATTTAGATGAGCTGTATATTTGTTTATGGTCTGTGTGTGAATGACTAACCTTCAGGTGTAGATGTCTCCTTGCAGCGGGTGGAGGGGTTAAGCAGGCTGCTGGGGTTGGGCTGATGTTCTGGGGATTTGACAATGGCTGACATGAGGATTTGATGTCGAGCCTGGGCTGGTGTGGAAGGGGCTACATGGTCCTTGAAATGAGCCGCTTTGGGAGTTTGGGAGGAAAAGGAATTATAAGAACACTGTTTGCAAAGACTGAAGGGCTTACTAGAGGGTAGATGTATTTATTTGAACTTTTGTCCTTTTCTAGGATGATCACAATCCAGTGTTGTCTACATAAAATATTCTGACAGATTTTTAGTCTTGCTACATGGCACTTCAGTAATCACCACACAAACAAAAACTATAAAGACTAAAAACACTCAAGATTTCTGTCCTTACCCTCTTCTCTGAGGGACCGCAGCTCTATCCTCATCTTCTGCAGAGCCTCCTCCAGCTCTGCACACCTTGAGCGCTCCTTCTCCAAAGCTAGTTTCATGTCACTGTACTGCAATGGAACTGCTGGCTGGGCCTGTGGAGCTAATGCCCCATTAGTTGTGGTGCCTACATCTTCCCGCCGCCGCCCAAATATACCCTGCTCAGAGAGGAAACAGTACTCAGTTGGCTTTACCTTGAAGCTGATTATTAATGTAACATGGTTTGTACATAGATTTTGTAAATATTTTCCCACACCTTCTTTTTTTTAGTGGGTTGGTCCATTTTGGCCTGGAGGAAGTCAATGAGTTTAGTCTGCTGGGAGATTGTCCCCTCCATCTTCACCTTCTCATGGGAATATACCGCCTGTAGGCAGGAAAACAAAAGCTCAGAGAAGGAAATACTTCTGAAGACAGCTATGAGAAGAATTTCCACTGGGATTGCATGACTTAAGATTACTTTATCCTTCTTATGCACCGGTATCAGTGGCACTATTTTAATATCCAGCTGGGACTCCTCCTCCCCAGAGACCACAGTGTTTTATCTTACTGCAGAGGTTTGCACTGAGCACCTGTATATTCTCCAGCTGGTACTCCAGATCGGTCCTCTCTGTCTTGAGCATGTCGGTTTGGTCCAGAGCATCCTGCAGGCCCTGGGTCAAACGGAAAATGTGGCTCTTCTGGAGGTCCATCTGCTGCTGGAGTTTTGCTTGCTGCATGAACACCAGCACACAAATCTTTTTGGTACAGTTTGCTAACAGCAGCAATAGAGCAATAGTTACAATAGGTAACAACAAGAAACCCAAGTTTCTTAAATATATGTGTAGAAATATCATGCAGGTTAATTGACTTTCACTTCCTACCTCTTCCATCAGCCTTTGTTTCAGTTCTCTCTCAGTCTCCAGCTTCTGCTGTAAGCTACGGGCATTCATCTCCAGCATGGCATGTTTCTTCTCCAGATCATTGAGCTGTGAGAACATGTGAGTGCCTGTTAACCTCTAATTCATCCCAGCTACAGGTCAAACCATATTTTTGAAAGATTGAAGCTGGGGTTAAAGTTAGTTCATGGATAACAGACTCACAGTATCAGATAGACTTTCAGCCTTTAGTCTTTGCTCCTTCAAAGCCTGTTGTAAGGCCAAGATCTCAGCCTTATGCTCTTTGACTGCCAGCTCTACTGCCTGGCGAGACTCAGTGCTGCGCTGGTCTGCACGCAGCCTTTGAACACAACAATAAAGTGTTATGACTGTAATAAACTAATTTATAAATAGAAATGACATACAATGACCACTTTCTATGTAATAAGCGCAAGTATAAATTTAAGAATGTCACCTATTCTGCTTCTCATTGTCCAGCAGTCTTTGCATGTCCCTGGAGCGTCTCTCAGCTTGGCTTTTTTCATCTTCCAGAGCTGCTCTCCAAGCCTCCCACTGCCTCTCCTTCTCCAGCAACTCATCGTTTAGGGACTCCAGCTCCACCACCTGCTCCTCCAACATGCTGCATGTGGTCTTCAGTGTCTCAATGTTCTGAGAGCATAAATGAAATAACAGACTGAAGAGAACATCTTTCTCAGCGTTTGGCAATACCACGTGATTGTTGTCTCTATTCAATGATCTATGATGCATCATAATAGGTTCTCTGGCCTTGAATATTTCAGACAAAAAATACAAATAAATTGTGTTTTTAAAAAAGTAAATTAAATTCAAAAAGGATTATAAATTGTTGCTTTTTTAATCTGCTGGCAATATTTGAGCAATTAATAATGAATCTTTCTACTCCATCTACTAACCTGTGGTAAGCATCTAATCTTTTAATTTAGGTTTAGACTGTTTCAGCGATACACTCCTTCCTATTCAGCTGCTGGTATGAGATGGTCTCAGCACCGTAAGTGAATGGCACAAAGCTGACAGAAGACACTGACTGCATGCATTTAGTTATCAGAAGGACATTTAGCTTAAAACACCCCATACAGCACTAGACAGCAGCAAAAACCATCCATGACATGTAGCAAAAGTGCTAACTTCATTAATTACTTCTAATAAAACCTGGTGACGAGATTGAACAGCAAATTACATTGTGTGCACCGGTTCAAACAGCTGAGCCACACAGAGGCACAGTTTATAAGCTAGTTTAATATTGTCTGATCTGTTTACCAGTGCTGCGTTGTAATGTTTATGGAAGTGTTCCCATAAATACTAGTATATAACCCCTCTAGTTATTAAAACCAGCAGAAAAATCGAATTGCCTTGTGCAGAAAACTGATCTAATATATTAAGTGTTACTTGGTATGTGTCACTGTCAAATCTCACCTGTAAGTTCATAAAACAGGCTCATTCAATAAGTGTTGTGGCAATATTTCACTGAAGCAAGGCACATGACCATGAAAATGATTTATATCTGAATGACACTCAACATACTGAGAAGCCAGCAATTTGTCTGGAAACTGTTTTTGTTACCTGTTTCTGGTTGTTGAGGTGCATCTCACGGTCAGCCACCTCCCTCCTCAGGCGGTCCACTTCCTGGCTGAGCTGCAGCCGATCCTCTCTCTCATCTGATGCCTCATCAAGCTGTTTGGACAGGTAGAAGTTCTGTCGATTCAACTCTGCGTTCTCCTGACTAAGCTGTGTCAGCTGTTCCTCTAGGTCAGTGATCACCTGAGGAGGCACAAACAGGTAAAGGTTTACACGTGCAAACAAGAACACATTTTAAGGCTTTATGCACAAAACTGGCTGTGTTGTAATAATTCTAACTCCAATTTTTTTCATTTCATGATGTTCAAAATGTTTTCAATTGGTGAAGTTTAGAACTCGACTCTGTAATATGTGCAGTATGCAGTTTAGCATCGTCTTGCTGAAATATGCAAGCCCTTCCCTGGAAAAGATATTGACTGGATAGGAGCATATATATTTTCTAAAACCTGTATACACCTGTCAGTACTGAAGGTGTCTTTCCAGATGTGCACTGATGCACTCTCATTCCATTAGAGCTGCAGCCTTTTGAACTGAGCGCTGGTAACAAGCCAGATGGTTCCTCTCCTCTTTAGTCAAAAGGACATGAAGTCCATGTTTCCCAAAAAGAATTTTACATTTTGATTTATCTGACCACAGAACAGCTTTCCACTTAACCTCAGTGCATTTTAAAAGAACTTTGGCCCAGAGAAGACGTCAGCGTTTCTGGATCTTGTGCATATATGACTTCTTTGCATTACAGAGCTTTAACCTGCATTTGTGGATGGCACGGTGAACTGTGATCATAGACAGTGATTTATAGAAATGTTCCCGAGTCCATGAAGAGATTTCTGGGAGGGAACTGTATCTGTTGCTAATGCAGTGCTACCTCATGGCACAAAGATTACAGGCATCGAATTTTTATCTTCAGTCTTGTCTCTTGCACACAGAAATTTCTCCAGATTCTCAGAACATTTTGATGATATTATGCACCATAGATGACAAGATATTCATAGTTCAATACTAATTAAGATTCTTATATTATATTATTTGTAGTTGCGAGTTTTGGCAAATTGGTGAATCTCTGTCCATCTTCTGAAAAACTCTGCTTCTCTTGCTACCCAATCTGCTGCCACTTAATTAACTGATTTAGTTTCAAAACATCCCTCAAATATTTCATGACAGAGTAAAATGTTACAGTTTAAAGATTTAAAGTTTTCTATATTCTGTTAGGAATAAAATAGAAAATTTATGAGATTTCCAAATCTTTGCATTCTGTTTTTAATTTATATCATCACAACTTCTTTGGAAGTGGGATTGTAATAGCACAGCTGTAGTGAGTATAATTTACAGGTGTAATGAGTACAGTGACTGCAAGTCATTTCCAGTCAGAGAAATAGGAAACATGTTTTTGGCACATATGAACCACAAAACTGTTGTTTCACTTTAAATGTAACATAATAAGAATTTGTTTCTATTTTAACTCCATGACAAATAGTGGTGCAACGGATCAAAAATCTCACGGTTAGGAGATTTTAAGTCACGGATCGGATCAATTTTCGGATCAGCAAAAAAGAAAAAAGACAAAAATTTAACATGTGATGCCTAATAAGTAACACATTTACTTATCGCACTCCGCTGTGATATAATGAGCTGTCACGGTCACGTAGCTTTCCGTTGCCCTGGAGGTCCACCCATTTGTAGTAGTTATGGCTGAACTGTCCTAGGCATCTTCTGTTGCCATAACTTTTAACTTTTCCTGCTCATACATGCTTGGAACGATCTTGCCACTAAAGTGGACGCGCAACGGGATATCATAGCGTGGCTCAAGCACGTTTATCAGTTTAAACCCCTTGTTTTGCACAACGGAATACGGCCTCCCGTCTGCAGCTAAACACCCCATTAGCTTTTGTAATAGCTTTAGCCCGGTCGGATTGGGCAGCAAAGGGCTGCTTAAATACCGCAAACTCCTCTGCTCCTCCACTTGGACCACTAGCGCTGGCCATAACTATGCTTGTCAGACCCACCACGCACACCATACACATACTGTTTTTTTTTTTTTTGTTTTTTTCTTTTCTTCTGTGGATAGGGATCGGTTCGGATTACGGATCAACCATGATCCGTTGCACCACTAATGACAAATAAGATAATTTGTTGAAGATGATAGATGGACATGTTCATCTTACATTTACAGTACATTTTTAAAAAGAACTGCACAAATTGGAAGCTACCTAACAGTTGAATTAAAGTGGTCTCAGCACTACTCAGAGGTAACTGAAGTAATGTGTTAGCTGCGCATCAAAAAGATTTTTGTCTTTGTGACAACTGTAATGGCACCTTTTATAAAAAATAAAACAAAAACAATTCACCAGTAAAATGCTAACAGAGTGCTCTGCACAGCAAGCTGCATTTTGCTGCCAAAGATTGATTCAGTAGACTACATTGTTACATTAGAACAATCTTTTGCAGCTACACATGAATCACTATATATTCAAGGGTCTTGTGAAACCTTTGAAGAATTTTATCTCCTGCTGCTGAAAGCACAGACAAAAGGCTGTGGAATCACTTACTGAACAACTGTCTCTTAAGGCATCAAACTTCCGCTGAATATCGTCTCTGTGGTTCTGGAAGAAGAGCAAATGAAAAGAAAAAATACAAGCAAATCTGAGTATGCATAACGTGTAATCGTAAAGAATGCCATTCATACTAACAGCACTATAAAAAAAAGTTATTATTGTATTAATAATACAGGCTTATATCCATATATAGGAAATGGTGAATACCACCATTACTTTGGGTGACTGTGATTGCATACATGTATGCTTCCTCTTGCTCGTCTTACCCTGAGGGCCGTGATCTCCTCCTCAGCCTCAGCAGTTGTCTCTTCCAGCTCAGTCTTAGCTTGCTGCAGCTGACTCTCTAATGCAAGACGTGCAGCCTGTAGGCTGCTGATTTGGGACTCACGCTCCTGGAGGGACAGGGTCAACTCTGACACCTGCCTCTTAATCTCCAGTTTCTCCTCTTCATGTTCTAGGCCCATCTACAACACAGAGAGGGTTAGTGTGAATACTGCGTTGATATTGAACAAATCGAACCTTTAACACTTTGTATTTGAATATCATTTTCAGCATAACTTTAACCTAAATCACATTGTTAGGAAAGCAGAGTGCTACTAATGAAAGACTGCTGGAATTAATATGCACTTTTAGTTAATCTCAGGTTCTGCACTTCTTACTGGCAAATACAGAAATTCAGTCTGCTGAAAAATACACAAGGGTTCATTTAGCTGTTTCATAAGTGTTTGACAGATGGAACGGCCGATCACAACTGAAGTACATATTTGTGTGTGTGAGGACAGTGTGTATGTGTTTAAGCGAGGGTGCAGAGAGGCCAGCAATTAGTGCCAATCTGTGTATCATGTCTCAGTAGCGAAGACCGTGTGGAGGTAGAATATGACATCCAGTCAGCAGGCTGTCGACCAGGAGCGTCGACAGACAAGCACACTGGGGGGTGAGAGCGTTCAGAAGAAAGGGGGCATTGTGTTCCTCAAAATTAAGCCGGGACTTCTTTTTATTGAGCAGATTTGCAATGGGTTCATAAAGACATCATGAAATTGAGGGGTGCGCTTCTCAGTGACTGAAAACATTACATACATACGAGTATAACTTGAGTTTAATGCTTGCAAGCAATTATCAGTCATCCAGTTTGAGGGTAAAATGTTGACTGTCCATGCCAGAACTTCTGGTCCTGCTACATTTTCTTATGGTTTAGGATTTTATCAGTTGTTAGCTAATAAACAGCACTGCTCCAGAGATAATACAGGAAGAGAACTGCAATTTTGTAAAGAGTGCCATTACAGATCTGTTTTTAATTAGCCGTTTATCTGAAAAGCATCTGAGCTCGCTTGCTGATCAGCTGCCCTAATCCCTTTTGTGGATAGTAAGGCTACACTGTGTGTCGGCTAAAGTGAATTAGTTAATCTTGAGCTTGAACAGATTTTGCACTGTCTCTCGGCCTCCTGTTGCCTCACCTCCCGCAGCCTGCTCTCCAGCTCCAGCAGCCGGGTTCTCTTGGTTTGCTCCTGTTGACTCATCTTCTCCAGATGTTCCTCTAGTTTGGCATTTTGGGCCTCAAGCTTGCCTGCCTGAGACTCCAAATAAAACTTTTGCTGTCGAAGCTCTGAGATCATTTCTTCCTGGGCTTTCCTGACAAAAATACAAACAAATGCCAATTATATCTCCTGTTTTGAATTTATATTCGTAAAACAAAAGTTGGAGCTTAATGTGTAAACAATTTAATTGCACTAATACAAAATGAACAGTGCATCAATTTAAAACATCGGTACCTGCCATTAGACTAATTATTATCTTAAAAATCAATATTAGACAGAAATTTAGAGTCTGTGCATCTCTAATTGTATTAAACAAGCGTGATACGATGTAAAATATAAAGAAAAGCACAATGCAATCATTTTCATTCTATTAAATGTGCAAATTAATTTCACATTATTTACATTAATTGCATTTTTTTTTCAAATTTGAAATTAATGTGAATAATGTAAACCTGATATTTCCTTGAAAACACTACAAAGCCGAGTTATCAAATGTTGAACCTGAGAAGCATATTTAATAATATAATAAGCATATTTCCCCCCGTGCTGCAACAACGCAGTGCAGGAAAATATTCCATTCGCGCTGCAGGCAAAAGCGCAGGCAGGCCAGAGTTTTATAATTTTATGGCAGAGCTATGCTGCAGTAATGCACACAAAATGTAGTTTGCCATGTTCTTGCTGAAGTTAGCAAGGCCTTCCCTTAAAAAGATGTAATCTGGCATTGTATGTTGCTCCAAAACTTTATCTTTCCTCTTAAGTAGAATAAAGCGTGCATGGTTATTATTCTTGCCATTTTACACCCAAAAGCAGTGTTTCTTGTTTATATGCATTTACTTTTCCAAACAAATGGTAAAGTTGTAATGTGCATTCATGGATTAAAAAGCTTATTTGAAGTCCTCCTTATCTTAGTTTCACAACTATAATGTTTATTTCAGTGTTGATGCCTGCATAGAGAAATTCCTCAGGATTATCTAAAAATATTATGTATTGTAGATGACATTATATTGAGAATTGCTGATTACTTTGCTCTTTCTGTTCACTTTTTACCTTCTAAAGACTCTGGCATTGCTTGTATTGTACTTAGTTATTACCTACTGCTACTTAATATCAGTATGTTATTTGAAATATGTAACTGGTATATAATTGAAACTAAGAAAATATTTTAGCGTTTAAAGTCATCTTTGTACCATTTTGAATTAAATAGCATTCAAATGGTTAGTAAGCTGTTGAATTCTGTTTTTGTAGAGCAGACTAACTTCTTTGGTAATAGGTTTGTATATTCTATTAAGACTACATGAAAAATGCATTTCCTGTACTTAATCTTAAAGATGACACTGTATACACACAGCGGGGACAGATCAGCCATGTTGCACAAAGATGTAAGTGCAGTCCATGTGTGTGGACACACTCATCAAAGCACAGTGTGGGCAGAAGGTCTAGTTAACTCACATATTCTTCTGGGTGTAGATGCTGCTGTTAGCAGCCAGCTTGTTAGCCTCTGACAACTCGGCGATGCGCTGCTCCAGGTTCTTCATCTTTGAATCCATAGCATTAATGGTCTTTGGGAAAGAAGAAAGTGCAAAAACATGCTGTAGATCACATCCCAACACAAGGATATATTCTCCACTGACTGATAACCAGATTCGGGCTAGAATATGGGACATTCACATTTTTTTTTTTTTAAAGGTAGAAAAACCTTTTACTTCAGAAAAATCCTATTAGAGACTATTAAGGTGTTGCCTGAGTCGTCTACTGTCAATGTCAGATGACTACCTCTAAAAGCTTCTTAACTGCCTCAAGTCTACCATATTAACCAGATTAGAACTTGAGCCCAGCCTTTATAGTGCAACATGAAGGATACTCTAATTTAATCTGTCTTTTTAACCTGTACATTTCAAAACAAAACAAAAAATCACTACTATAGTACTATAACAAATTATGGTGTAAAACAAAAAATTATATTTATCTAATCCTTAAAATAAATGCATAAGAGACAGCCTATACCCAGTGAGATTAGATTGGGAATGCTTAGTATATGTAAAAGGGAATAAAATACTTTAAGCAGCCGATAAATTGCATATATTGTTTTTCTTTTAATATCACAAAAGTTAAAGTTACCTTTACTCGTTTTAAATATGGCTTTGTGTCAACCTGAGTATAAAATTTACAGCAAATGCCTGAGATGATATGAGGTTTTGTTGCCTTACTGCTTTCTGTTCACTGATGAGTTTACAGTTCTCCCTTGACTCCTCCTCCTGCTGCGCCCTTCTGGCCTCAAGGCTCTCCTTGTCAGCCAGGTCTGCTTTCATCTGGGCCTCAAGAACCTTGATGAGCGAGAACCAGTGAATAAATCCCGTTTTAATTTGACACATTGCTATTTAGATTCCAGCCTCCCATGTGAAGCAGTCATTCAATGATATGGTTGTAAATTTATAACCTGACGTGGAAATATTAATTAGTGTGGTGTCACATCTCACCGTAAGACATGTGACAGCTCTGATTTAATCCAAAGCTACACTTATTTGAAATGTCAGGACTGACTAAAACTGACTGGAGCAAACATATATGCTAATATTTCTTTAAAATATCTACAACAGTCTGAGAAACATTAAGCTGACTCACTTTGATCTTGTCTTCATAAAGCCTTTCCTTTTGAACCAGTTGCGTTTCCATCCTCTGGGCAGTTGACTGGGCATCCCTCAAGTTTTCCTCCAGTTCCTGGACAAATTACAGTTGGAAATGGATAAATCTAACATGATGGCCACAGATAAAAAAAAAACAACTACATTTTAACAAAAATAATAATTTATAGGCATATACACACAAATTCTGTATTACATACAAAGAAAAAAAATGCTAAAATACAGATGAAGCAGATGAATTAAAACTAGGCAAAATGCTCTACTGCACCAAAAACATTACAAAAGAAACTTGCATGGAAAAGCTGGAAATCCACAAGTCGACTGCAGTGATGCCTGCTCATGCTGACACTGGTAAAATCATGAATATGTTAAAGCCTATTTATGTACCAATACTGGATGACTAGTAGCCATTTGTGATGGCTCAGCTATCTAAGTGAAGAGTATGTAGTGTGTACATGTATGTTCTCTGATATCTGTTGAGGATAAATGGACAGAGGGCTGGTTGAGTAGGCAGTGGGGTGAAGTTAGGGGTGGAGTGATGGAGAGTATTAGCAAGTCTTATCTGTAGCTCTCACCAGGATCTTTTCAGCCATCTGCTGAATCTGTTGGGATTTGGTCTGAATGTCATCCTTCAGCTTATTTTCCCGACGCTCAACCATCTCCAGCCTTTTTACCTGATTCTCAAGTGTCTTCCTGCCCTCCTGCTTACACAACAAAAACGTAGCAAGGCTAATTACACAGAAAATTGTAGGGTAGTCCAACTGTCAAAAAGGTTATTTAACATAGGACTAGAAAGCATTAGCATTAGCAGGTCAGTCTGGTACCTCCGTCTCCCTAAGACGGCGTTTTAAAGTGTCACTAGAGTCGGTTTTGCCTTTCAGGCGCTCCAGATCTCGTTCCAGCCGCTCTTTGGCCTGCCGAACATTCTGCAGCAGCTCTGTGGCTTCTGTGCTCGCTTTCACTGCCTGGGGAAAAAATCAGGAGGTCAAAGGTTGTTAGTAGATCCCCAGACAAACATATTGATATGCTTGTGCAATTTCTGCCCACTAGGACAAAGAGAAAACATAACAAACAAAAAAAAACAACAACAAAAACCAAAAGCAATTCTGCTGAATAAATAAGGAACAACAGCAGAAATGGCTGCACAGCTTCATCCTGGATACATACACATATAATAGTGGTCTTTTTTGTTGTTGTTTTTTCCTTTTTCAGATAAATAGGAAAGATTACAAAATCCAAAGTCTTTAGTAATTTAAATGTAGGTAAAAAACAAGCAACACAAAACACAATGAAAGACAGTTGTGAAAAAACCTACCTTGGACAGTTTGTCTTGGAGCTCCTGAATCTTCACCTGCTGCTCAGAGTTTGTCTTAAGGGAATAAAAAACAATTTAGAAAGTGAAAAAAAAATAAATCAAACTTTGGGGTAAATACAGTTCTGTAAGCTCTGTACACATTTTTGAAAAAAGGAAGAAAACCTTTTCAAGTTTGGAGAGAAGTTCCTCCACTTCAGCTTTTCCCTGCTCTTTTGCCTAAAAACATTAACAATATGATAAGAATTGAGCATAAATTCATCCTGAAATATTTGATTCACATGAGTAAAAACAGCTTGGATCCAGAAATTACTAATGATGGAAAGAGAATGAATAAAAACCTATTTGATATTTACTGCAATATCCTACAATAAAGTGTATGAGGCCCTTTCTCTGATTTATAGTATGCATATTATCATTCATTTATTCTGCAAGAGGGTAAGGACAGCAGCAGAGAAAGCACTTTTCACACATTTTTTCTTCTGAAGGATCCCTCCCCTGTTTTTAGGTCAGCAGGGAGATGTAATCACTACAGCAGTGCACCCTGGGTCTGCTCTGGGATCTCCTCACAGTCTGCCATGCCCAGATCACTTCCAAAGGGAGGCATTCTGGGCCCTTCCAAACCACACGACTGTACCGATTCAAATGAGACTAATAGTTTTTATCATCAACAAAACTGTCAAATATTAAACTCTTGATATCCAAGTAAAATGCCCCCAAACTAGGAAATGCAGTTCACTTGAATCCAACTGTATTTTATGATCAAAAGCCAAAACAGAAATCATCTTCTCTGTAAAGCGACACAGTCATGTTCATAATTCATGAGTTGTGCAACTTGTAGTTTCATTCCAATCCCTCTTAACAGGTTTGTGCTTTGCTTTTTAGAGCAGATCAAAAATACAAAGCACAAAGTGTTCCTGTTATTTGGTTCAATTTAGATTTACCGGTAGACATGACATGAACTATAAACATATATGGTGAAAACATATACACATTTACATACCTTCTGGATCCTTTGTTGGTATTCCACAGCTTTTCTTTTGAGCTCCTCACTTGTTTGTCTCGAGTCTCTAAGTTCAGCTTCATAGAGGTCGCTGCGACGTCGGGCAGCGGAGAGATCCTCCTCCAGCTGCCTGATGGTCACCTGCATCTCCTCCAGCTGGGCATGGTACTCCTGACGTTAATAAGCACAGAGTGGTTAACACAATTAATTAAATTAAACATAAAATTTACTGTAAAAGCAACCACATGTTATGCAAGCTAAATAATGACCAGATCCAGCTCCTCAGTTGGGTAGAACGAAAATTCTTTTGTACAGATTTAATTTTCACCTCAGTTCAATTTATAATTTTCAATTAAAATCATGAATTTATATTAAAAAGTGTAAACACTGTGTATCATCTCCCTAATTAAAGGGTCGATGAATCTGTAGATTATTGATCAAGTCGCCACTTTTGTACCTTGCAGTTATGCCATCTGCAGGAATGACCTTTGAGCGCTAAGGACAAGGGAGTCCTTAGAGGGAAAGCCCTCCCTGTGTGACAGGGACACACTGAGAGGAAAAGTAATCTCATCCCTTTTTCAAGGACTCCACTATCAGTTACAACGGTACAAACAACACCGTGTCAAATAATTTCCCCAAAAAACAAAAAACAGTATGCATATGCAGTTTAAAGGCATTTTTCCCCATTTCACTAGACGGTTTTATTATAAATACCATGAAGTGTCCATGAAATAATTCTTCATCTGCCCCACATCATTATCATGATGAGGAGGAGGATTCAGAATCATTTAAATGAGAAAATTTACATACTTGCTCCTTAATTTCTTGCAGCTTGTTGCTCTGTTCGCGTATGTCGTGCAGCAGCTGCATGGCCTTGTCATCCTCTCTAGAGACTTCCACTCGTGCCTCCTCCAAGCTTCGCTTTAGGCTCTGCAAACAAATACGTGTTTCAGACTAACACAAAGTGCACTAAGATTTAGAAAATAAAATAAAATAAGTTAGTTTACAGTATTCTACCCTTCTTTTTTTCAACTACTTAAGCTCTAGGCTACTGTCTGACATTTCCAATTGAAAAAACAACCCACAATTTCATCAGTAAAAGCTGCAAAACTTCAAGTTGTATAACTGACACTTAAACAGGAATTTTTACAGAGTTTTTTTTATTACAAGGCTAGAGGGAGTTTCAAAAAAACAAACTATGGCCAATAGTGCCATCAACATTTCTGCTAAATCAAAACCCAAGTTTGAAAGGAAACACTTTGTTTGTTTAACCTGTTCTAAAAGTTGCCAACTGCAACTCTACCATACTTAGTACAACAGAACTTAAACCCATATAGCATTGTCATGCTTAAGTCATTATTGTATGCCTCAGTGATTGTACTACACTTGCAGTCTTCATGAAATGGTAGATGCATTTTTATAACAGATGGAAAGCCTCCAGGGTAGAAGAGGTTAATTCAATAAAACACAAATGGACATGCTGGTAGTACAGTATGACTCACGCTGCACTCAGTAATGTAGGTGGCAAGGTCTTGCTCCAGGATACTCCGCTGAGTCTCAGAGGCCTTCAGCTCCACATCCTTCTGGTGGAGCACTGACTCCAGGTCAGTCATCTTACGCTGGAACCTGGAGATTTCCTGCTCCATCTGAACACAGCAGTGAAAACATCACTTATTTAAATCTTCACCTGAAGGTTGATTAACATTGCTGGTTTGTGTCCCAGCTGTCTTCTGCCTGCGTCAGAAGTATAAGGTACTTAAAGTGGCTATTTACTTCACTATAAATAAGGGGTCCATTAGCTGTAAATGATTTTTCTAACAAATGGCCAACCAAGAATGCTTTAAAACGAGTAAGCTGCTATGTTTTTCACACTACAAAATGAACTTGGCTCATAACAGCACCAACAGACGCTTCCTTGATCTGTGTTAGGCCAGTCAGCCAAAATAAACACAAGAAATCTGCTAATAAAATCCAGAATAATGAAGTGATGTTGCTCAAAACAAACTTTCAAACTATGGAAGTCCAATTTCACAGTTTGTCTAAAAATAAAAAGCCTTCTTTCCAGAATATGTTAATGTTATTTATTTGCTTATCAAAGGAGCATTTTGAGTTTGCCAAAATAACAGAGACAGAAGACAAAATATACTGCGGATTTACTAAATTACGTTAAAGCTGAAAGCTTTGTTAACAAAGGTTTGTAAAAAAACAAAACAAAGAATGAGAGCCAAAACAGGCTGTAAATGCTCACCTTGTGACATTTGTCTTGAGTTTCTTGTAATTCTTTGCTTTTAAGGTGCAGTTTCTTTTCCATCGAGTTGGTCTTAGCAGGAGAGTTGAGGCCTGCAGACACTGACCTGGGGCAACAACATTTACAGAAATTCTTGAAACATTAATATTTCAACAATCAAACTGGCGAACATGATTTGAAGTGTGCATTGCAATAATTTTTATTTAAACAGAGACATATCCACTCTAACTAGGGGCAATGTTTTCTCTCTGGCGAGCGAGTTCCTGTCAACCTCTTTATAATCAACAGACCAGAGAGCACAAAATGCTTCGAAAATCTTCCTTTTGTGCAACAAACTATAATTTAAAAATTAAAAAAAAAAATCAATTAAAAATGCAACCAATGATTCGAATAATCAGTCAGACTAATGAACAAGAATGGGACTCGGCTGGCAGTCTTATATTGCCACATAAGGACACAACACATAACAGCAGGGCCTACAGTCATTGTATCTGTAATGAAGTCGGTCAAAACGCAGACACAACACCCACACTTCATAAACGAGTAACAGAAACCAGGAGCATAAAAGCTGACTCAACCTTCCCTTTGGAGTTGGCGAATGAAGAATATCTAGTAATGACAATTATTCTTTTGACAACAGAACAGCTGAGCAATTTTTATGCAGGGCAATTTGTGTGTGTGTGTGT
>NW_005187443.1:2206347-2208162 GCF_000239375.1 Pundamilia nyererei | reverse complement strand
TATGATTAGGACAAAATAGACGGCATGAACAAAATGGACCTGCAGACCCGGGAATGTTTGCCGTTAGCCTGACAAAATAATTTGACAGGAGAATTTGGGATATGCTGTTGCGTGGGGCTGGTCTCCAGAAGACTCAGTGTGAGTACAATACACTCTTTTTTTGTTGTTATTTGTATAAGGTAATGTTCCATTTTGTTTCCATTCTCTGCAGCAATCGAGAGCACTAAGTGAATTTTTCCCATTTTGCTGACCAGAGACAAGGCAACTATGAATAGAGGTCCTCTAAATAAATGAATGAATCTGTATGAATGAGTTCACAAACACTGCAGAAGGATCTTTAATAAAGTTGACTCAGACTGAGTCACAGTGTTAAAAATAATCAGAAAAGCAAGCACTGCTCCCTTTGCCTCTCTGCACCGAGAAGCATCCCCCTGAAACACACACACACACACACACACACAATATATATACAGTATACAGAAAAGTGTACACACACACACACACACACACACACACACACACACACACTTGGCTTGTACTGCTGAAACAAAAACAGCAACACCCTAGGCAGTTCTTTTTCACAGGCCTCTAGATTAAACAGAAGCATTTCAGCCAGATGCCAATTAAAAATTGATGTTAGACATCAAAATTCAAGTGGGAGATGGGGGGTGGGTGGGTTTTTGTACAGATAATGTGGCCATTTAAGAAATTAGCTGGAGATTTTTGCTTGAGTTTCAGGAAGCATAGGTAATACTTTAATAGCGCTAAACATAATGTGGCCATGAAGAATTTAAGTATTTAAAAGAGAGAAAATGTTAGACCACTCTTTCCACTGAGGAATGGGAGAGCTGTCATGTTTTTGAACTGTGGAGGAAAAAGAAATGAGTAACCAGTGCAAACTGCATTATTGAAGAGACTCAGAAAGACAATGACACAAAGAAAGTTAAAAGGCTTAGCAGCACTCATCAGGTACGCAAAAGGATGGATAACAGTCATGTACACTGAAGGAAGAAACAAACACATGCAATACTAACAAGCAGTGTGATGAAAACAAGGCAACCTCTGGGGAAATCTTTTGTAGGACATGCAAAATTCCCAATAACAATTTATTTTTTCAATTTGTGCTTAAAATAAGTGTGTGTGTGTGTGTGTGTATATATAATTTTTTTTCTCTGTTTTTAATATAAGTGCTAGAAGACTCTTCTTCTCCTACCATTGCCAACATTCTTTTGGTCATTCATGTGGTACATGTCCTGGGGCAGTTTGTTCAAAAATAAATAAATAAATAAATAAATAAAAAAGGGTCCCCCATGAAAAGCTTTGACCCTGATGGCACCACTGTAAATGGCAGGAATTCAGTACAAACACAAATTTCTTTTCCAAAAGCCCATGAATGTCCTCAATGGATTTCCTACATACTGTGTGTGTGTGTGTGTGTGTGTGTGTGTGTGTGTGTGTGTGTGTGTGTGTTGCCAAGGTACCTTGTAAGACAAAAATCATAGCCTATATTACAGGATTACATTTGACGCCAACGAAGGAACAATGGGCACCCATATACCTTTACCCAGTATCGGTAGATATTTGGCACGACGTTGGATGCCTGACCAGACAGACTGACCTAATAACACAGTTTTATGTCCAGCTCCAAACAGGCAAAAACAGATATTTATAAACTGTAAATACTGCGCATGTTGTATTAACCATCTCAGAATTTCCTTACTCCAGCCAAAAATCCTAACAATGTCATTTTTTAAGGGTGTTTAGTATGATTTTCCGACACTATACCACAGACAGCTTCTTATAAATTTGAGGCAA
>NW_005187443.1:2203271-2205388 GCF_000239375.1 Pundamilia nyererei | reverse complement strand
GTTTCAAAAGTACCGATTTGGCACCAGTATCGGATAAAACCTAAACGATACCCATCCCTAATGAGGAGTGAGACAGACAAGTTCAAAAAGGAGAAGAAAAAACAAACAATAGCAGGAACCCCCAAAACAGATGATTAGCATTTCATTATGCCTGGCTCTAGGTTCATTTCTCTTTCCTATTTGGCATTGTAATGAATAATGTGTACACGGATATGCATGCTCCCACACACGCAACACAATTCTGACACATTTTATGAACACTGAGCTCCTCTTCATCAAATGCAGCATAGAAAATGACTGGCTTCTGTTAAAAACCTTGAACAGATGACTGATGGTGTAACAGCAAGGCGACTTAGACATTAGAAGAGGGAGAAATAACAGGAGGAGATGAGACGGGTAAAGATGGGGGGTGGGGACAGGGGAAAAAAAACAAAAAAAAAAACAAAAAAAACCCCCCACACACACACAAAAAAAACAACAACAAAAAAAACATCATGGTTGTAACCATAGAAATAATTCTCTCCCCCAATCTGAGCTCTCATCCTTTTTCCCAGTCTAATCTGCTAATGCTTTTTCTCCATTTCTGTTGCCGCTGCTGTCATGATCTGCAGTCTCCAGCACCATTAACCTGCGAGAGCACTAGCATGGGGCTGCAAGAACAAAAACCCATCCTCTTGCTTTATTATCAGGGGTTAAGAAGCCAAACACAATTAGGTATAATTACAGTCCCAAAACCCATGCCGTAAAAGTCAGGAGCCTATTACGCTTCACAGTAACAGAGAAGGCACAATAACAGCAGTGAGGGTGGGAGTGTGTCTATGTGTGGGGTTCCACTTCTCAGCAAACCTCATCGGCACACTCAGCCGCATACCAATCAGTCGATGGCAAGATAACACCAGCTAACATCCTCTGAGCCATTCATTTGATCTATTTGTGCACTGGATCACTTACGTGTGATCTGAAGGTACAAAAACAAGAAGTCAGTAGGAGAGAGCACCACAGAACAGGGGGATCCCTCCCTTTTCTCATTCCTTGTCTGACACAGCATATAGCCAAACCCTTTTTGGCCCCAACAGGCACAACACTAATGACAGGGACAATACCAACTGCCCTGGGCACCATGCTAGGTCACCTGAAACAAGGCTACCTGGAAATTGTTGCCGTGGTAATGAGGAGACTAATGGCAGAACAGCATTCAGTACTAGCATGGGGTCTTTACCAACAAAAGGTATTAGAAAGGTGCACGCAAAAGGTCTCTGCATCGTCTAAAGGAAAAACAGGCTTTAGTCTACTTTGAATGATCCCAACAATGACTAGTAAACAGGTACCACTTACTCAGTTTTGGCCAACAGTATCAACGCTCTGCTGAAGAACCAGCCTAGAAAAGGCAGATCCTGGCCCTGGAAGCCCGCCGGCAGAGCTCCTTGCTGGGCTGCTGAGGCTGGCCAGGGGGCTGCCTGCTCCGGCTCCTCAAAATTAGAGGTGTCATCTTCAGCATGCAACGCAGGAACGAAAGGCGGGAGAACTGCAGGGGAAGAGCATGAGAGGTGGGAATAAGAGAAAGGGCAAGGGAAAAAGGAAGCCGCTATGAACAAGGTACTTAAAAACAAAAAATGTAAAAAGAAATTTAAAAAAAATTAAAAAAAACACAAGGAGAAAGGGGAGAGAAAGGAAGGGAGGAGGAATAGAGAGCGGAGAGCGGTGGGAGCCTAGAGAGCAGTAAGTCGCGCGTTGATGCACATGCTGCCTCTGTCCCTCCCTCCTGTCTTTCGCGCTCTCTCATACACACATGCTCACTCACTCTCTCACTGCAGCAGAGCAAGCTAATCAGCTGGACCCAAAGCTGATGCATAAAGCTCTATCCGTGCTCAGTTGTGAATAAACAAGGATGATATTTTTAATGCAGACATTTGTACAAATATGTATTTTGAGGGTTTTTTTTGCTACTACTCAAACAAAATCAATTAACAAAGAGAAAAATAAATAAAGAAAAACTATCAATCTAAACACTTTATCATAGACAAATCAGTGCTAAGAGGAAACCATGGGCATAGTAATGTTATATAATTACTTTATAATGGGGGGAGACAAAGCAAAAGCCGATAAGGGAAGGAAAG
>NW_005187443.1:2175938-2202711 GCF_000239375.1 Pundamilia nyererei | reverse complement strand
GTTGTAACACAATTACAACAAGAATATGTCATTTCAAGTGAAATTGAGCACGTCCACTAAAAAGATTGCAGAGGAGTCTCAAGGGAGAGGAATCTCCTCACCTTGTCGCAAGTTGTTCCAGTCAACGCTGGAGAAGAAAGAGTGACAGTGGAGTCCCTGGAAACCCAGTCGCTCCTTTGCACCACAAAGTAAGCTCTGTACCAAGTCTACAAACTGCTTACTGGTACGTGGCTCCTCTGGAAACTTTAAGCAACGCTGTAGGCAAAAAAAAAAAAAAATTGAACAAGAATTGAATAAATATTTCATAGACTGATTAAATATTGCCTAAATTAGACTGCATATATTACTGACCGTAACAGGAATACTGATTACACCGTTTGTGTCTGATCTGTTATAGATATTGAATACATAAACAATGACAATGTCAGCACCTGGAAGTTAAGGATGTTGTAGATAGTCTTGGTCGAAGTGGCTTCAGAAAAAGGTGACCGGGCATAAATCATCTCATAGGCAATGACCCCAAGCGACCACCAATCACACTCAACTCCATAGGTGCTGTTAGAACCCCCATTCATGGCTGTCAGGACTTCAGGGGAAAGAAAGTCCTGGGTTCCGACAGGCACTGTGGAAGTGGCCACCTGGGAAAACATAACAGAAACTCTGTAATGTCATTGTGAAGAACAGTGAAGTTAATACATATAGCAAAGCCTATATTCGACTTACCGTTTTGTTAGCAGTCAGCCTGGCAGCTGATCCAAAGTCAGCCAGCTTAATATGACCAGTCCGATCAATGAGAATATTCTCTGGTTTGACATCTCTGTAAGTGGATAGTTTAGTAGAAATTTGATACGGCTTTTACAGAGCTGTTTGTTGTCTGAGTACTGTAAAATGCTCTACTGCTCCAAGCATAACGGAGACATTTGCAAACTCCACAGCATTTTTATAACATTTGCCATCACACTGTACATTAAATTAGTTAAAGCGATAACAATTCTCATGTACAGGATCCGGTTATTGTGGCCTTTTCAATGAAAACGAAAGAAAAACATTTTTAATATAGACCTGGAAGTCGAGAAACCCATTCTACAGGAACACTGCCACTCCTTCATTGATCATGTTTTACTGTTAAGTCTTACTTGGCTAATCCTCTATCAATAACAGGTTGGATTTCATAGCGGGTATTTTACCTGTGGACGTAGCCCAACTGGTGGACAGCATGAATGGCCTCTACCAGCTCAGCCAAATAAAATCGAGCCATGGACTCATCAAACTGATCCTCATATCGGTTTAGGAGAGACATCAGGTCACCGCCTGGCAAGTACTCCATCGCCTGAAAGCATATGTGTTTAAAGTGAGGAACTGGCAGGATAAGACTATAACCAGTACATAGCATTTGAAGGATTGTGTGTTGTTGTTGAAGGCTGTAAAAGCTTTAAGAACGCCTCTAAATGTGTCTATATTTAGAAGGAAAAACAAAGCAACAAGTGTAGGGCCATGTGTCTGAGCTTACATCAAAGCTCTGCTCCGCATAAGCTTATAGGGTGGTTCTCCTCATTATAGATTCAGTTATATAACACTGGGTACTATTGCTGATTTATCTATGATACTGCAGTCAAAGTATTCCTGTTCAATTGCTAAAAATATGTCAAGAATAAATGCATAATCCCAGTGTAGCCTAGAATGAATGCTCATAGGATGAAAGAAGACACATTTAACTCAAAGCAACATACTGCAACCATAACATAGCCCATTTGAAGACATGTAGTTTTGAAAGTTTGGAAAAATAAATCAGCCTTGGTTAACGTTGCCTAAAATTCTTTTTTTTTTTCCTGCTGTCTGCACACTGAAATAAAAGGTGCTGTGCCAAGTTGATTTGAGCTATATGTTTAAAGCCATACAGCCATAAACAGGCAAAGCCCATGCACATGAATGGTCAGCGAGTCTCAATGAACAGGAGCATTCTCCAGTGTTACCTAGCAACAGGGAGACTGGGTGCCTCTCTGACACACGGATAAAGATGGATGCTTTGTATTTTCCTCCATGCTCAGTTAGGGAGCAGAGAGACAGAGGGGGAGAGAAAAAAAAGAGGAAGAATTGAAACAGATATGCAGGGGACATAAAGGAACATATATAGATGGTGAGAGAAAGAAAACAAAAAGGGCAGGATAAAATATAAGGCCCAGCTGCACAAGAAACTGACTGCACTCTTTCCTACTACCTAAGACAGCCTTGATCATAAGGAAAAATACAGATTCATTGTAAGTTTAACAGCTAACTGTAACTGACAAAGTGCTAAGATTGCATTATTAAAAGGGATACGTTTCCCCCTTTAATTAGTTACTCATACAATAATGCAGCATAAAGAGTATACATTCACTGAGTGTTTTAAATGGTAAACAGTAAGTTTAGTTTCTGATTTCCCTCCTTATTTTTCACAGTGATAGCTTAAAAAAAATGTGATACTGTTTTGTTAGTTGCAGTAAGCTTTTAATTTCAAGAAAAACTAAAACCAAGCACAGCATCTAAAAAGCCACAGGAGGAGTCAGTAATGAATGATGTGATTTATCATGAAAAAATCCTGGTCACTGTGGAACGTACTGATGGCAAAAATAACGACTTAAAGATGAAACCTTTTTTCCCCTGCTACAATATATTTTTCTTGTACAAACAGATTGGTCATTTTATAATTCCTCCTTCACATGCCACTTTGAGTGACTGCCAGTTTTGTTGGTTAAATTTTGAAAATCAAAGATAGAAAGCAGGTAACAATAGGCAAATTTTGATGATTGTATTTCTAGGGTTCATGTATAGTGTGGGTGTTTGTTTTACTTCTGAGTCTAGCCATTTTCCCCACAGTATAATTTTAGAGTTTGGGGGAATACACAGTGTGCTTATGATACTTTGAGTGAAAGCTAATATGTCATACCAACTCAATTTTTTGTTTCATAGCACCAAATCACAACAGGAGTTGCCTCAAGGGCCTTTATATTGCAAGGTAAAGACCCTACTATATATATACAGAAACCCCCTAACAGTCAAACAACCCCCTCTGAGCAAACACTATGGAACAGTAGGAAGGAAAAACTCACTTTTAACAGGAAGACACCTCAGGCAGAACCAGGCTTAGGGAAGGGCAGCTATCTACTATGACCAGTCACTATACGGTCAGTACTATTTTGTAACACTGGGACTAACACTACATCGAGGCCTACACTACAAAATACAAGGCCTTTGCTTTATACATCAAATATAGCACAAATATTGTATTAGTAAGTACAGTATGTTGTGTGTGTGCCATTTTCTCTGTGTGTTACAAAAGATCCTTAAAATATTCTTTTGATTCAGAAAAAATTAGCAAACTAGTCATTTCAATTCATCATTAAGATAAAAAAGAAAAAAAAAGAAACATGTGCCGCAGTCTCACCAGGTAAACATCATCTTTATCCTGGAAGGCATACAGCAGCTGTGGGATCCAGGGACTACTGTTCAGAGCCAAGATCCTCCGCTCCTCTTCATGAAAAATCACCTTTGAAGAGTTAGAAGGTGAGCAATGAGCAGTTATACTGTTTGAAATGTAAGCAATACAAATATACACTGTGATTAGTATAATGGCCATATAAACAGATGTGCCTGAAACACAGAAACTTCCATATTAAGAAACTGAATGTGGGTTAAATGTAATTGCATTTTATTTCAGATAAAACTGTGCAAAAATCTACTTTTTCTGGTGATTAGAATTCTTGCCTTTCTCGTCTAGCTTCAGTTCTTGTTCCCTCTTTTTATAAGCGACAGATGAGACTAAATTACACAAAACTGTCACAGGTGGCACGAAGAAGACATTTCTTGTTCATTAAAACTGTTCATTCTTCAGCTCCCTTTGTGTCACAGCTCATGTACTATTCTGACAGAGATCTGTCCGATTAGTCATATGCCAGAGAGCACAGCTGTGAAATATTGGATCCAAGTGACATTTGTTGTGCTTAGCCCTACAGCACTCTCCAGTGGACTTTTTTAGGAGTACAAATTTGAAACACCAAGTAGCTGAGACACAGTTAACAGTACTTGTGTAGTAAATGTGAAAGTGAAAAATTCAAGCCCCTTATTCTTTATACACTTCAATACTCCTGAGGAAATCATTTTTATTAGAGGACTATTATAACAAAAAAAAAAAAAAAAAGATAAAATAATTATCCCATGCATCCAGGTTAACTGGTGATTCTAAATTGCTCATCGGTCTGAATATGAGAGTGAATAGTTGTCTCTGTGTTAAAATAATTAAATAAATACTTTTCAATAAATGCTATTATTACATGATTGTTCTCAGTGAATTTCATTCTGACAGAAATCCATCTCAAGTACATGAACCTTTCCACTCCCATTATACGGACTCTAAATCTACCCGTTTTATAGGGTTTCCACTTGTGGTAGTGAGCAAACCACAAGTGGTATTATAAACATTAATTAAACATTAATAATGGGCATTTGTTCCACTAATCTATGACAGTGTATTCAAAGAAATCCTGAAACAAAAGCTACAGTCTTGAGAAAAAGAACGTTTTTTTCAGTGAAGTACACCCTTACTGTGTAGGAATTAAGAGGGTAAGTAACAGGCAGATGCTGCTGATCACCAGCAAATGTGACCACCTCTGCAAAAACAAGTTCAACAAAGTAATCCAAAGGTCAGATGGCCCAATATTCAAAGAAATTTCAAAAAACAAAACAAAAGGGCTACATCTCAGGCTCGAGTTAACATGTTAAAGTTTGTAACAACACAACTAAAAAAAAAAAAAAAAGAGTGAAGAAGTATGTCTTATTTGAAAATGCCCACCTAAAAAGAAGATGGTAGCTCAGTTTAGGTTTGCAAAGTTGAATCTGAACAAACCACAACATTTCAAGAGCAATATCCTTCAGACAGACAAGACGAAAGTGGACATGCTTGGCTATAATGCACAGCACCACAACTGGTGAACATCAAAGACAGCATATCAACAAAAATGCCTCAAATGGAGTTCTAGAGGCTGATGATTTGGGCTTTTATTTCACCCACAGTACCTGGGGTGCGTGCAGTGGGAAGTAGCTATGAACTCCTCTGTATGCCAAAGTATTATTGACGATTGAGAGTAAGGACATCTGTCCAAAAGCTAAAGCTACACCCAAACTAGGTCATGTAACGTAACAATGACACCAAGCAAAGCAACAAATCTACAACCGAATGACTAAAAAAGAAAAGAATTAAGGTGTTGCAATGGTCCAGTCCTCAACTAGACTGAAGTGTCTAGAGGAACCCAGACATTTATTTGCTGTGCATAAACAAATTTTCACAAACCTCTGCAAACAGAAGCAACGTTGTAAAGCTACAAAACTGTTAAGTGCACAAGACTGCTACAGTGGAATCCTTAAAACTTTCTTTTTCACACAACTTTAAATGGAACCAGCATACATTTATTTTATTACTCCCACCTCTGGTTTTCCTTCTGGAAAAAAAACTATTAACAAATAAATAGCAAACTACCAAAATTTCCCTTTTGTGTCCCAGACATGGATATCAAAACTCTCTGGCACGATGTAGTTCTTAGAGGACGAAACTTACATTTTCTTGAGTGCGTAAAACTGTCTTCTTCATGACTTTAAGTGCACAAACACCTCCAGTAGCCTTCTCCCGGACAACTCGGACTTCAGCAAAACGACCCCGACCCACCACTGCATGCAGGTCAAAGTCTTGAAGCCTGGGCTGTAGGGCCCGCAGCTCCGAGACAACTTCAGAAACTGTTTCAAAAAGCACGAACAGCTCAGCTCAGCACAGCACAAACAACTTTTTCACCCTTTATGGCTTCAAAATTTGAAGTAAAACCTTTAAGACATTTTTATGAATGCAAACTATGAGCTAAACACCTTATTCTAACTAGACCAACAGCAACATACTCTTAGTACGATTATCAAAGTCCACCTTACAGATATTACAAAAAAGGCATAAGCCTTGTAGTATGCTTAAGAGCATTTTAAAACTGTGCATCACAAATATAACTGCTCTTAATCAATTTCATCAGTTGATATAATCAGGTTTTGTTAAAACGGATATGACTGATAAATAAAACAAATCTTGCTCATATTTAAAATGTATGCTTACATTTATTGACGAAGTTTGCCACATGATGTATCTTCATAAGTTCTGGGGAAGTGCACTCTTGGTAGAGAAGCAGCAAAGCCTCCAGAAACTCTTCCCGACCTAAAGTGCATCCTCCCTGCTCCCCACACAGACTCAGTCGTCCCTGAAAACAATACACAAACAAGAAAAGTGGAATTCACAGGAGTCTGCTATTCGGGATGTATTTAAACTGAATTTTAAGAGATCGAGACTACACCTAAGCTGATCCATTACTTTACCTGAAACAGCTGGTTGAGTCGTGAGCTGCGGCTAGTGATAGGGTCAGCAGAGGAAGACGGCGTTTTCAGGTTTCCCTGACTCACGTATTTAAACTTCAGCATGGTCTCTTCACAGCATAAAAGCAGGTAGCAAGTCGAGATTTAAATCCAGGGCATTAACGAAATATTGATACCTACAGACCAAGGAAAAGCTGTCACTTGGTGTCAATAACATGCCCCCCTTTAGCGCGCTAAGCTAACGGTGGGTAACGTTCGCTTTCTAACTTAGCTTATAAAACAGAACATTAAAGACGAAACACTCTTGACATATGAATAAAATTAAAGCGGTCTGTTAGGAAATTACTCACCAGCTAGTCGTTTAGGTAGCTATTATACTCTTTCTAAGTTATATAGGCATATTTATGTGCTTAAGAGCACACTATTTTCTACACAGCCACCCTGTTTCCGGTCAACTTTCAAATTTTGCGCGTTGCCCGCCCAGCTCACGAGCCTGCTGAATGAATCTTGGTTCTGATTGGATGTTCCATTTTATGTGGGCGGGCATAAATGCAGTTGTTAACCAATGAGAGTTGAGCACACCAAGGAACCCTGGGAAAGGTTCTGAAGAGGGGGCTGATCGTGTTTTTATCAACAAAACAGTGGCTGAATATCACAGTTAGTTTACAATCTAACAAGTGCCTAATAGTAAAAAAAAAAAATGTATAAAAATAGCAAAAATTTTATGAGCATTAATTACAATGCCCCAGAGTTAAAAAGAAACGGGGCCTGACTAGATTCAAGACTCAGAAGAACCAAACATCAGGTCGACAGTGACTAAATAATTGAAAAAGAATATCAGGTTATCAGTGGTAGTGTAGCAAGGATTTCTAGTGTCACAAAAAAAACAAAGCTTTTTTTTTCACATCACGCACCCTTTTAATGCCAGTTACTAATAGTTGATAATTATTTCTTTCTGGTCTGAATTATTGTTTACTTAATTTTAATATACTTATAAGTTGTTTGTCTAATGCACAGATCGTTTTAACACTCTCACTCCAATCCCATGTATTAATTTATGCAAAATAAATGGCATGGAATAATTTACAAATAACCAGAATCAGGGCCAAAACTTTTATTTCCAACAGAGATGCATGGTTAATTTTTTCAGTTCCAGTTTTCCAAAAGCCTAAACCAATAAAGAGCTTTAATAATGAGAGACTAAGGACTGGCCAGCTGCCTTCAGCATTCACCAGTTTCTGTGGAAGGTGTCAGAGGTGGGAGTTTAAGCTTCGGGCTGAGTTTGGGATTTGGGGTTGGGAGTAGGGTTAGGATTGGGATTGGGTGGTGTAGGGCCAGGGGCTGGAGCTGGGGCTGGACCAGGAGCTGGGGCGGGGGCAGGGGCAATATAGCACCCTCTCTTATGCCACTGCATGTCCCGCACACGTCGGACGGACTGGATCTGAGGTGCAGTGGCTCCCCAATCATTCCAGTGCTTGAAGTCTCCTTGCTCAAACACATACTGGCGCCCTCTGTAACCTGGATACATGTATCCTACCCACCTTCACGAGGAAGAGAAACAGTATCACATTTCTGGGACAGTGATTTTTACACAAATTTAGTATCATTTTGCACAAATGCACTTCTATCTTACATTTCATGGCTTCAGTTCTGATAAGTGGAAATCATTGTAGTGAGAGACTGAGAATGGTGAAACTTACGTTCCATTGACAGCCTTAGCACTGGCCACACGGTCTTGGAAACCATGAGCCCACAGACTGGGGACATCATCATCAACAATCTCCATTTTTCTGCCTTCAAAGCCAGCATTCTCAAACAGATGTAACTTGTGATCTGCACTGTCCTGCAGAAAACAGTATATTTCCACATGTTTAACATCAACCCTTGCAAAATCACAAAATGTCTGAGGTTCATTTCATTTCAAGTACATACCACTTTCAGAGGCCTAAAGGAGCTCAGGCTGTAGCTACTCTGGCAGTTGGTCCAGGTGCTCCAACGAGGATACTCTCCTTTCTCCAGCACAAACAGCTCTCCAGCAAAACTTGGACGCTCAAACCCTACCCATCTGACAACATGGAAAATAAGCAAGACATATAAATGCACACATTTGTTGAAAGCAAAGGTAACAGCTACAAAATAGGATCTACATGCAGTGAAAATGAAGGAAGGGTAACTGAGTCACTCACGGTCCCGACTCCACAATGACTGAACCAACCCTTTGTGTCTTCTCCAGCACATCTTTACATTCACCAGACAGCTCCACCTTTTTTCCACGAAAGTTCTCATACTCAAAAACCACCAGCTGCAAAACAGGGACAGGTGGAGCAGTTGAATGATGCAGTCCATAAGCCCGTGGTCTTTTTGAGCTTGTTTAACAGAAAAGTCCCTCTTGTTAAATCTGGTACCTTATATGTTGCTCCAGCCCCTCCTTGGCCCTTTTCTGCAGGCAGCTGGTCTGGGGTTCCCTGCTGGTCTGTCATTTTTAGTCTACAAAGCACAACAATCACATTGCTTAGTGTCAGATTAAATACATACACCTGATATACAAAATAAACGTTCAAATAAAAATGATGAGATATGAGCTATTGACTTTATGCACTTGAAAAAGGTTTTCCTGCAAGATTGGATTGCATAATACAGTTTAGATTAGCATAATCTTGTTGTTCAGAAATCAATCAGGAAGTAACCTGCAAACCTTTGTTTAGCTTACACAAATCTTACTTGTATCTGTTAGAATAGCACACTAATAGTCCCTCTGGATCCACACAGAAGAAGTTCTTGAGAGAAAACAAAAAAAAGGGAAAATAATTATCTTGGTTCTTTTTCCCTTTTTCTTTTTTTTTCTTTACCTTGATGGCTTGTGCTTCAATGCACCCCGTACAAGCCACGTTTTCCGTCTTCCCTCTTTCTTTTCTTTGCCCTTTCTGTCTGTGACTGAGTGAGGATCTGTGTGGAGGCCTGGTGAGCGGTTGGTGGATGCCAGTGGGGGTATTTATGGTTTATTTCTAGCCACAGCAGCAAAAAGCCTGTTGATGCAGCAAGTCTGTCGCACCCATTGTGTCCATCACACTGCTTCTCAATAGGATTGCCCTCTGTCCCTGGCACACTGGCAAGCGCTGCCCAGCTCTCTGCCTGTGCTGCCATCCTGACCATGATCCTATAGTGGGTACAAGCTCTGACTGCCAGCCAAGAGAATGAACAGAGATCAGTCTCACTCAGCACTATTGGCCCCACCCAGCTATCTTGCTCTCCACTCTCCACTCTTCTACCCCTTTCTTTACCTTTCTCTTCATCCAGTTCCCAACAGAAATTGCATCCAAATTTTCCCTTTATGTGCAATTTCAAAAGAATAGGCACATTTTTATGAATAACTCCAAAAAAACGACAAGAGCAAAAGGATTTGTAAAACACAATCGAAGAAGTCACTCAACACTTTTTAGGCACACCTATTCAACTGCTTGTTATCTAAGCAATCAATCACATTGACACTGAAACTGCATTAAAAAGTGCATTTAGGCATGTGGTCAAGACGGCCTCCTGAAGTTCAAATTGAGAATCAGAATGGAGCATAAAGGATGACTTAATTGACTTTGAATCTGGCATAATACCAGATGGGCTGGTCTGAATATGTCAGAAAGTGCTGATCTACTGGGATTTAACACACAACCATCTCTAGAGTTTACAGAGAATGGTTCAAAAAAAAAAAAGAAAATATCCAGTGAGCTGCAGTTCTCTGGGTGAAAATTCCTGGTTGATGCCAAAAGTTAGAGGACAATGACCAAACTGCTTTGAGCTGATAGGATGAAAAAAGTAACTTAAATAGCCATTTTTTTACAACCAAGGTATACAAAAGACCATCTCTGAACAAATGACACATTGAACCTTGAAGCAGACGGGACCACACTGGGTGCCACTCCTATCACCGAAGAACAAGAAACTGGGGCTACAGTTCAAACAAGCTCACTGGAATTGCACAATGGAAAATTGGAAAAACATTTCCCAGTCTTGATTTCTGCAGTAACATTCAGAGCATAGAGTGAGAATTTGGCATAAACAAAATAAGACCATGAATCCATCCTGGCTTATATCAATAGTTTGGGCTGCTGCTGGTGTGATGATGTGGAGGGATATTTTCCTGCACCCTTTGCTACCAACAGAGAATTATTTAAACACCGCAGTCCACCTGAGTATTGTTGTTGACCCTGTCTATCCCTTAATGATCACAGTACACCCATCTTCTGATGGCTGCTTCCAGCAGGATAACACAGGTGACAGAAAGCTCAGATTATCTCAAAGTGATTTCTTGAACCTGACAGTGATTTCATTGTGCTCAAATGGCCTCCACAATCACCACATCTCATTCCAATAGAGCTCCTTTGGGATGTGGTGGAAAGGGAGATTCACATCATGGATGCGCAGCAGCTGAATATCTAGCAACTGTTTGATGCCATCATGACAATATGGACAAAATCTCTGAGGAATGTTTCCAGCTCCTGGGTTGAATCTATGCAACAAATGATTAAGGTAGCTCTGAAGGTGAAAAGGGTGTCCAACCCAGTATGAGTAAGGTGTACCTAATATATTGCCCAGTTAATGTATCTATGCTTTACTGCCACTGAATACATGCAATAGGAAGTTCAATGTCCAAAATAAATCAATCAACCAACAAATAAATAATACACTCAACTTCATTTCATAGAAAACATTTTAATAAAATTCCCCCAATTTCCCACTAACATACAGTAAGTTGATCAATAATGAATTCCATTTTGATGACATTCATTCTTAAACATTAAAAAGGCACATAAAACCTCCAGCACATTATTGCATTTTTCTCCTTTAAACATTTTTTTTCTGACTCTGTTATTGCACCCCAGAAATATCCTCTCAGCCCACTGTTGACGCTCTAACCAGCTAGTGGGTGGGTTAAACAAATCAGGCAGTACTTAATTAAGCCTTGTGAGATCTTGTTTTAAAAAGTAGATAGACACTAATGATGTAACAAAATGAAGAAGGCACAAAAAAATCCCGGGATTCTGTCACTACAGTTTTTACTCTACTGCTGTTTGGACGGTAATTTGCTAGAACTTTTCTTAAAGTGCTTCAAGCCTTACTTGAGATGCTTTGTGATCGGTTAAACAATATAAAAGGCATTTTTGTACAATTAAAACTAAATACACACAAGGTGCATTATTTATATTTCGTAATTCTGTACACATGTGTTTCCTCATCCGTGTATTTCTGTGTTTATGAGGATTAAAAAAAAAAAATTCTACATCACAGTGAGGGAACTTCTGCATCGTGAGGATCCAGAGCCTCAAAGGTCTCTTCGAGGGTTCACACTGGATGATAATGATGCGGTTAAAATTGGATTTAGAACATGACAAGAGTTCGGTTGGGAGAGCGGGTAGGCAATGTGATCAACGAGTGTCCTCACAACTATAAAAAGGCCTGCGTGTGTGTGAATGTAGATATCCTGCTAAAGGCCTAGTGTCATCAGTCCCTGTCAGTACATGACAGTCTTACAAATTTACACAATCCAGGCAGACAGTCCATGACTTTGCTCCAAATGACACTGGGGTATTTGCTCTCCACTGAGCTTCTTAAACAACATTTCATATAACATGTACTTGGCATTAAAACATCACAGGCACGTAGACTTGGCATTATATTCAATTTCAAAGGCGCGTTCAGCAAAAGTGAACATCCCAGTGAAGGTACAAAATAAGGCACTCTGGGCACACGATGGAGCGGTCATGTCTGCCGGCAGCAGCAGCTGAGCTCAATGGCAATGGCACGGTGTTTCCTAAAGGGTGGACAAGATGCAGTAAGGTCAAATGGAAGCATTGAATATATAAAACTCATAATGTGGTAACATCAGTAACACAATGTGTGTTTGGTGTGTTCATAAGCCCTTTATACTTCCATAATTCTCCCTAAGCTAGTCAAAACCTGTGAGAGTTAGGGTTAATTTTACAGGCAGGTTAAAAGCACATCAAGCAGAATAAAGTACATTTAGGTACAAAATGTTTTCCCCCAGTGTCTGGTTCTCATTGTGATAGAAGAAAAAAAAAAAAGCAAAGATAATGGCCTGTTTCCCGTTGGGTTTTTTTTTTTGTCATAGCCTGCCTTAGAAAAAAATGCAAAGTAAGCCAAATGTTAAAAATGTCAAAATGTTCATGCTTATCTACAGCCAATCCTGTTAAGCCCTATAATTATATGCAATGCACCAGTCATAAAAGGGTTAGAAGTAGCAGAAAAACAGCTGATGAATCTACAAGTCATTCAAAGAAACCTTTTGCACAAAAGACTATTAGATCACTTTTTGGATAAGAAAAAGTAATTAAAAAACCCTTTTACCCCCTACTGACAACTACACTGAAGGAAATAATTATTTGAGCCCCTGCTTAATTACTAACTTTACTCACAAAGAAATCAACAGTCTCTACTTTTTGTGATAGTTTCATTTTAATGGAGAGAGACAGAATATCAACCAAAAATCTAGAAAAACGCATATTACATAAAAGTTATACACTTCTTTGTGTCTGTCCATCCATTCTCTTCTGCTTATCCTTATAAGGACCGGGAGGGGTGTAGTTGGATCCCCAACTACAATAGTGCAGGAGACAAGTTTGCTAATCTGACACAGGGATAACACAGAAAAAGACCTAACTTCACTAACTGCATGTTTTAGGGCTGCGGGAGGAAGATGGAGTAACCGGAGAGAACCCACGCAAACATGCAGTCTCATATGTATGTCACTGAATGAAATAAGTATTTGATCACCAAGAAAAACAGGACTTAGTCCTTCTACTTAGTAGAGAAACCCTTTAGCAAGCACAGTGGTAAGATACTCGTAATGGACTGCAATCCTGCAGCGGCTGTGGGGGTCCACCTGGTCAAGAAGGCACATGTTCAGGCCTGTCGTAGGTTTGCCAGTGAACATCTAAATGATTCAGAGAGGCTTGGGAGAAAGTGCTGTGGTCATGTGAAATTAAAATTGAGCCATTTGGCGCCAACCTGTCATGAGAAATACTGACCCAAAGAACACCATCCCCACAGTCAAGCATGGAGATGGAAACATTATGCTTTGGGGTTGTTTTTCTGCTAAGAGTACAGGACAATTTCACTGCACTGAAGGCCCAATGGACGGGGCCATGTACTGAAAAATCTTGGATGAAAACTTCCTTTCTTCAGCCAGAAAACTGAAGATGAGTTTTGGATGGGTCTTTAAGCATGACAATGACCCAAAACATACCGCCGAGGCAACAAAGGAGTGACTAAAAAAGAAGCACATTAAGGTCATTTTGTGGTTTAGCCAATCTCCAGAGGCCAGTGCGACAGTAAATCTGTGGAGGAAGCTGAAGCTTCCAGTTGCCAAGCAACAGCCTAGACAGCCAACTGAGCATGTCTTTGCCATGTCTTTCTTTAAAGTTTCTGTAAAGGGGAGTAGGCCGAAATCCCTCCTCAGATGTGTGCAAACCTGGTGACCAACTACAAGACACATCTAACCAGTGTGCTTGCTAGCAATGGCTTCAGTCATGTTTTGCTTGGGGGATCAACTACTTTTACCAAATTTCAGCATTTCATGTTACTATTATGCAATGCAGGGTTTTTTTTCTGTGTTATTGGTTGATTGGTTGATACTCTGTCTCTCTCCACTAAAATTAAACCAACATAAAAGTGTTTGTCTTTGCAAGTGATCAAACTTACAAATTCTGCATGTGATCAAATAATGATTTCCCCCACAGTCATACAGCAATGTAGGAACTTCTGTACTGTAACCTAAAAAAATCTATATATTAAAAGCTACAGTAATACGTTTTTACATTTTTAAATAATACTCAGAATCATATTTTAGCATATAAGTAAAATACAAAAATCATGGCAAGCTTTTTTAATTATATTAAATCACTCACCTCAGTCTGGCTAAGCGTCACTGCCGTGCTGACTCATACGCTTCTTAGATTTCAGCTCTTTCAGCCAAGCAGGCGAGGAGGCACCACTGAATGTCACAGACGATATTTCGATATTTCAGTCATCTTCCCCAAAGATATCTGGATCATTTACACAACATATATATTTGTTTTGGTGAGCAGCGCTTCTTTCTGCTTACCCTTCTTCTTTGTTGCCTATGAGTGGCAGCACCCGTGTAGCTCCAGCCAGACGGGCAGGCGTGCGAGGAGAATGTGAGAGCTCCACGGAAGATGGTGCCACTTCTTCATCTTGATGTTCCTTCTCTTCGCTAGCTTTGCTTTCTACGGTTTCCTCTTTCACTGCAGTTCCTCCACCACCTGTTTTCCTTTTAAGTTGAGCCTTAAAAAAAGCAAATAAATACAAATAAGTACTTAATTTAATAAAAGAAAGACCCATTTGCATCATATTACATATATTAATAATAAAAAAAACACATTTAAAATAAATTTAAGTTGTTCTTGAATGCTTTAAGAACTTACAAGCAAGCCTGCAGGACTCATACCAGGAAACACTGGCACTCGCTGGGACGGGGAACAGACTACCTTGGGTTTAGGCTGTTCTTCCTCAGAATCTGACTCCCTTTCTTTTGCAACTGTCTCTTTTTCAACTGAAAAACACAGACACGAGTCAAAACAATTCGATATCGTCAGCTGTCTTTATACCACTGACGCTTTCACATAGAACATTACAGATACTCTAATAACCTGTGGAGTCCTGGGTCCCCCAATCCTGTGTTTCCGTCTGAGCTAACCCTGCGGTCAGCCTGCGTGACGGACGTGTTCGAATACGCCTCTTTCCCAGATCCGCCTTGGATCTTTGTGCACTGGTGTCAAGGAGAGGAGTGGAGCTCTGTACAGAGACACATAGACAAAATCTAACAATAAAAAGCAAACGCACTGGCCACAAGTGTGCATTATTTATTACTAGAAAATAATTAGAAATATAAAAAGTAACTGAAATTAAATTCCTTAAGGTAACAATAAATAAATAATAAATTATATAATATTCTGGAAGTCACATATTGAACACATTAGAAAAAAAGATTTTAAATCAGTTATGACACTGTATAAAGTCAAAGATTTCATAAACCACACTCTGTGCTTGCAAACTCCCCTTTATGACATAAGTTGTAGGAGTATGGGGAAACACATCCAAAAGAAATATACAGCCAATATAAATATTACATAAAAGAGCAATAAGAATAATTAATAACACTGGCTTCAATCAGCTGTCCCTCTTCATCACTCAAATAAAAAAAAAAAAACAATTTAGTGACCTGGTTGAGTCAAAATTATGTACAAAGCAAGACGACACGAGTTTCGCCTGGAATTTGTTTCAAGCCAGACAAAAACGTCACGCACAGAGAGAAAATTATATGTTTAATAAGCTGGGAGAAGAGAGAGAGAAGAGACAACACTGTGGAAAGACTGCACAGAGCCAATGACTCACTGCACAAGTTCACACAACTGTATTAAAAAAATCACGTGAATATGAGGATGAATTGGCTCCGTAAATAAGTTTTCTGTTTTGCTGAGTTCTGACTCTTGTCTTCTGGATGCCACTGTTTTCCATTATCAATGTTACGTGTACATATCTATAACTATGTGAATGTAGGCAGCGTGTATAAAGTTTAGTTGGTTTTGTTTTTGTCTTGATAACTCTCTTCAGGAGTTGATAAAATTATTTCCACAATGACGAGTTAGTGTTTATCTGTTACAAACGTCATTGATATCTTTGTTTTGTGCTTCTATCTATCTTGCCATCTATCCATGCTTCACACTACAGAAAGGCACAAGCACAAACAGATATTTTCTAAAGTACGTTTGAAAAGTAACAACTGAATTCCATGTCACCTTTTTTGGTTGATGGCACAGGGGAAGATTTAAAAACTCTCTAACCTCGGGAAAAGGGGCAAACTCTGGCTCTTTCAGATCATCGGCGGTGTCTTCAGATGAGACTTCAGGTACTTCGTCAGGGACTGGCTGTGGACTGAAGAGAACAAAAGTGTAAACAACGCTGAAGAAGAATGTTCATAGGGCATTGCCAAAATGCTTTTGGCTCATTTCAATTTGTTTTTTGTTTTTAATTTCACCACTCCATTAAGCATATGTGCCTAACTTTGTTGACCACAAGGGGGCACAGGGAGCTCAACTTTCAAATGCCTGACAGCACATTTTAATGTGCATCTGCATTCGGTTAAGTTGTCACAAGATTTCTGTTCCTAAACACTTTCCCGAAGTCTAAATGATGACATTTGGCCAAACAAATAAAAAAATAGAAACGTTTTAAAGGCTTGAGGATTAACATTGTCATACAAGTACAACGAAAACTCAAACGACTTATTTTTTTAAATAATGCAAATGATTTCCTACCTGTTTCTTTCAGGTGTTTGTTCCCAGACTGGATCCTGCTGGTCATGATTAAGGCCAAAGTCTATCAAAGCATCGGTGTCCTTGTCTTCATTTTTTGTGGAGAAACTGTTGGTCTGATCCTGCGAGATGGACACAAAATTTCAGGCAAATTCAAAAGGAAAACACATGCAGAAACCAGAGAAATCGTCAATTCTATTTTATTCATATAACCCAAAATCAAAACAACAAGTATATAAAGTAAAGAACCTATAGTAAGACAGAGAAACATGGGTAATTTAGAATCACCAATTAACCTAACCCCACCAACTGCATGTCTTTGGACTGTGGAAGGAGTAAACCCGCACAAACACGGGAAACGCATGCAGCTTCCACACAGAAAGGCCAGATGGTGGATTCGAACCCAGGACCTTCTTCTATGAGTCAACAGTACTAACTGGCAGATCACCATCATGCTTCCCTGCTAAATGACATATTTGGCTGAATACCTTAACTTAAATTCTAAGCTATTGCTCTGTTCATGGATTGAAAATCCTTTTTTTCAACGACCCAAATGATCCTCTACGTCATATAAATTTATGAACAAGAACTTTAAATTGTAGAGTTAAAACAAGGAGAAACTAAACTGTGTGCTGAGCCAAAACTCACCAGCTACACCGAGAGAAAGGACCAGCCAAGCATGCGTCTTTTAATGAGCCGGTCACAGAGGCTGGGCTGTCCTCAATGAACACCGGGGGCATGAACATGCGCACACAGACACACACGCACTGGCGTACACACCTTTATGCCTCAACAGAGACAAACTAAGCACACTCATGATGTCACGCCCACATGCTATACTGCACACGCACACACAAGCATACACGGACGCACGCAAACATGTTCCAAACAAAAGCAACCACTTCCTCGTAAAACATTCCTGTATGCTCGCTTCATATTTTGTTGAGGGGCGCATCCCAGTGCTGAATGGCCAGACACTGTCACCTGGATACAACACAACAGTTGAGTAAACATCTCATCTCTTTTGTGAGGCCATTTATTACTCAGGACGCTCAGGGCAGCTTCATTTGCACAATGCCTGTTATCTGGCAGCATCACAGCACAAATGAATAGGCTTCTAGTGATTTTCCTATAACCACACTCCATGTTCAGATACAGAGAAAAAACAAAGTGCTTTTTTACACAAGCCTTTCCTCTGCGATGCGATTTATCCCGTGTCTGTGCCACCTTTATCACAGAGCTGCAGCTGTCACTCACAAAGTTCTAATGTTGACTAATGCTTCCCAGCTGAGTTCAATAAGAAAACAAAAGAATTTTTCAAATATGCAGTTATTCCTGTTTGGGTGAATCTTAAGTATGCAAAGGTTAGAAAAACATTTGTGCAAGAGATAAAAGAAACAGTGAGGCATTGTATCGTGTGATTTGGAGACAAAAAAGAAAAGTTACTTTAGGATGACCCCTCGTCACAAGTGGGCACCACAGCGGGTAGCTCTGCACATTTGATTTGACCGCAACCCCAAAGGGGATTCTTATCTCTGTCTGGAACGGAACCAGCAAAATTGAGCTTGTCAACCAAATGTGTAAACCGCCACACTATGGAGCCAGTTTCCTCCGTTTTAAAAATTCTAAACGAACGGCCTCGTCTTCCTACTTTGGCCATAGCTAAAGGAGTGCTCAATAAATTAGATATTAGAAACATGTTTAGAAGTTGAGCAAAGATATTGCAACTATTGCAGAGAAATGAGAGATACGTTTGTGAACTGGAAAAGTATCCAGTACTCCCGTACTCTCCTTTTATCTCTGCTTTGGTCTCCACCAACTCCCAAGGGAAATTTCTGGGATGTTCCCCACGCCATAAATTTATAGTCCAGTATTTGCCATGTCCTACGTTCAGGGTTCTTTGTTCTTTGTTTTATGCTCCCCAGTTCAATATTCTGTATACCGTGCAATGAGAAAGTCATTCCCCTCAAACATAATAACAGATTGTGCCACCCTTGGCAGAAAGAACTGCAATCAAGCATTTATGATAAGTGGCAATAAATCTTTCACATCACTGTGGAGGAATTTTACCCCACTCTTCTCTGCAGAATTATTTTAATTCAGCCACAAGGGAGGGTTTTCAAGCTTGAACAGCCTCTTTGAGGTTGTTTTTAAGGCCAAAGCATCTCAATCGCATTTAAGTCTGAATTTTGACTACATCACTCCAAATACTTCACTCTGTTTTTGTTTTTTAAGCCATTCAGAAGTGCTGGTGTGATTCAGATCATCGTCCTGGTGTATAACTCAACTCTGTTTAAGCTCCAGGGTACAAACTAACACCCGAACATTCTCCTCTGGGATTTTCTGGTAGACCGCAGAGTTCATGACTCCATCATTTACAGCAAGTGAAGTAGATGTTGTTCTGGGGTTTTTTTGTGACCTCCTGGATGCGTGTTGGAGTGATTTTGGTAAGCTGCCCACCCCTGGGAAACGGTCTTTTGCATTTACTCAGTTCATCTTTGTCCAATAATTAATTTGTTTGATAATATGAAACAATTAAGCATTTTACACAAATGTGTAAAAAAATGAAGGAGCCAGAAAAGTCGCAAATTCTTTCATGGCACTGTAACTTAACTTGGGTATGCTTGGGTCAGTCTTATTCCTTACCTATGTCATATCAACCCTCTGAGGTGCACTTTATCAACAGCAATCACTCCAACCCTAACCTTAAGTCTAACTTAGACAATCATCAATTAAATGAATATTCATTTCTTTTTTTTTAAACCCAAGAAATCTCTTTTATCCTTCTACAAAACACAGGGTTAGATTAAGATTTAGCACTTATAGTGATTTACATCTCTGAGGGTTAAATAAATCCCGAATTCATTTTTCGGATTCTTGTTATATGCTATAGAAATCTGGTGAATAAGGAACCCTGGGCCTGTAGAATCTAGAGCACAAGGGCACTTTTGCACTGTAAGAACCAGGGATGAAATTTAATTTCCACCAAGTCCTGTTGTTGATTGGTCAGGCAAGCTAGAGTTTATCTCAGCATTTACTAACTTTCTAAAGGTGTGTTTCTACAATAAATATCTGGCCTAACATAAATTTGCATTGTTAGATGCAAAAGCGATGCAGTGACATCGATCCTCCCTTTCCTAACATTAAGAGGATTTTTTTATGAGCTAAATCTTTCACCGGATCCACTGCTAATATATAAAAAACATGAGGGTGCAGCTTAATTCATCTAGCAACATTTGAAGATTTAGGACAAGAACTTCTAAGTAGCACACACACCTACTATAAAGGATAAAAGCACTACCTCTGTGTTTGCCAGTATAAAATGTGCTGCTGAGGGCGCAGGATGTGCTGCACAAGTTAGGACAGAGTCTGCTTAATTATAGTTTACCTGCATAACATTTTTGTCATGGTCACTGGAATGTATAAGGAACCTTGTTTGCAGCTAAGTGGAGAGAATAAAAGTACAACTTAATGAGGAACAATCTGATTCACAACGACTGTGAAGGAGTGTCACCACAAGAATCAAAACGACAGATCACCAGATTAAGGGAATTAAGCCGGAGAGATAATCTTTGTTTCTCCTGTGCACCCACATGTATGATAAAGTTACAGACAAATGTATATGTTATATACTTAAATATAGTGTAAACAAAATGTTTTTTGGTTCCAAAAAATGTACAAGGATTGCCTGCAAAATCAAATATAATCTATTATAATATAATGTAATGAGATGTAATGACATACAATGATAGAAATAGGAAGAAAAAAAAAGGCATTAACTAAGAACGGTTAGGCTGTGAGCCAAAGGCGGCCAGCTCAAACAAAAGGCAGATGCAGATATGGAGCTGACACCCATAAATAACAACAGTTAGATAAACCTTGTCTAAGTGTGTCACACTTTGTTATTGTCCGGCGCGTTATCTCCCACATACACCACAGACAGAGAGGGAAAGGCCGTGACTGCGCACTGATAAAAAAAAGAAAATACAAGCAGGAAACTTCATCAGATATCTCTGTCCTTCCTGAAACACACTGCCACTGTGTGCTGCACTCCCTCTTTACATTTGCATGGTTATCTTTTAACCCATGTCCATGGAAATTTTGAACAGGCTAATAAGTTACAGGGAGTTTTGAAGCATTTTCTAACAAAACTTGCCCTAAAAGCTTCGGCTTTGATCATTGCACACAATGATAATGGAAATTAGACAGCAAAGCCTTTAAATATAGTTACTGTAAATGTATATTTTTACTGGTTTGTGTATGTCAGCTCTTACAGAACAGGTTTTAGTGGCTTTCCTCTGCAAAGTCTTGCGACTTCTGATGGAGAAGCGATGCAGGGATCTCCTGCTGCGACTGGCAAAGCTACGGAGCGGTGACATGGCCCTCTGAAACCTTCCTCCTTCATCTCCACTTTCCTCTTCTTCATCTTCTTTATCATCCTCTTCCTCCTCCTGCTTCTCCTGGCCCCACACGAGCTCCAGAGCCCCTTGCAAGGACCGACGTAGGCTGCCCACCCAGCCCGCCACCTGCAGCTGGGCGGCCGACAGTTTTCCTTCAAAGTACTGCATGCTTGAAAAGCTCACACAGCTGGCTGCACTGACAGCAGGGTCACCATGGGAACCGGTTCAACAGAGAAACTGAGGTTCAACTTTATTAGAGATGAAAGGATTTTGCGGGTGAGTCAGAAAGCTGGCTCTGCGATCCAGCTGTCTGTTGATATTTCAGAAGGTATGCACAGGAAAAGTTATATTTTGTAGAAAGGACTTTTCTGACATCACAGAAGACAAAACGTAGTCCATCTGTCATTTGAAATGGATGCTTCCTCTCTCTGCATATTTTTACGACTCAGCTTACCCGAACTTCCTGGAATAGTCTACAATTTGCCGTCAGTGAAGAAGTAAATAGTCCAGCCAGCCATGTGTTTGCAGTGTGACGACACTATTCCACTGTCACATTAACTATGATTGATGTGAGACAGCGGCATCCTAAAGAAAGAGCTTCCCATCATTGATTAAGCATCTATTTAAAAGACAAACCGACTGAAGCCTGCTTCAAAAACTCCTCTCTGTCGTCACTTGGGAAGCAAAAAGAGCTTCGAAGGTTTCAGTCTAAAGTTGGCAATTTACATCCTTTTATCTCTTTGACTAAAACCTCTTTGACTAAACCTACCCACGTACTTCCGAGTTCACAAAAACAGGAAGAAAAAAAAAAATCACATGGGAAGCATCTGACACTCCAAACATCCAAAGGCAAGTACAGAGAGACAGATCACCCCTTTATCACCGTCAGACCTGAGTGATTTCACAGAACGTCAACACAAAGCGGAGGTCTGTGCTCGGATGTGGAAAATCCCGAGGGAAGTAGGAAAGGTGCGGCCTGGCTGGGCCAAGGTGCTTTCTGTACCTCCCTCTGCCGGTCTCATCCGTAGGTAAATGCAGGCAATGAATGAGCCAGGTTTTTGTGAGAGGAAAAGGCAAATGAAGCAGCAGAAAACACACAGACAGTAGACGTGAACTTTCTTGTCTCTGGATTAGACCGTCCTCTTTGTGTGCCAGAGAGTGTGTTTGTGTGTGAGGGAGGGGGGATGACAGGCTCTCTCTCAAAACAGGGTGGAGAGATTGAGAGACAGAGACAGAAAATGAGAGCAGACATGGGGCACCATGTATGGTCATTCTCACATCCTGCTCTGCTGGAGAGACCCAAAAGAGGGCATGCTGACCACACAGCACCTAGGCTCTTCTTACCATCACATCCTGCCATCATCTGCTCATCTTTCTTTCAATCAGAAGCCTGACTGAGGGTGCATGATCAGCTGCACACCTTGTGTTTGCCTAGTAAACATTTTCTCCAGTATGCTTTGTCTAAAAATGAAAAGCTTTTTGTCAGTTTTCAGGTTGGCATTATTGCATCAAAAGGGAAAGAAAAGAAGAAAACAAACGATTACACTTATGAAAACATATAGTTTAGTGTTACAGAAGTCGTTTACTTTTAGCTGATTTTCAGGTGCCTTATATGAGATAAAGTTCACCATTTCTGCAGCACACAGTGGGGAAGTGCAAAGTCAAAGAGCAGCAGCGCCACTCAGTGGTGCAAATAAGAATGTACTCACACAGACAGACAAGCAAAGCCCCTTTACAGCACTCAAGTGGTTGCATACATTGCCCTGTATGTCATAGGTTATGTATGGTAAGGTTTCCTTGCTACAGCACTGACAGAGCAAACACACACTCACAGTCCAGGGTTGGTTCACTGTTTTCATTAAGTCTGCAAAAATGTTGCATGTTCAAACAGGCGGTGAGCCCATCTGTCTTAAATGTCATATCTCTGGCAGCCCTGCTCTCATTAAGTGCAGCTCTGCTCTGTTCACCTGGAATTTGTTGGGTTTGCTGCCTTTATTTTTTTTAAATGCTGTGTCAAAATTGAACATCTGTTCACTTTGCTATCTACTTGACCTGTCACCTCCAATCTCAATTATAAAAGAAGAAATTTGGACACTGTCTAAGAAGTTAGTAGGAAAAGAAAAACTTAGATTCAAACAAAAAGTAACACAAAGACAAAACATAAAAGGTTGATGCAGGTAAAATGTATTTTCAATATGTATTTTTTTTTGCCCAATTTGCAGCAATGTTTAAATTTTAATATCTAAAAAGATAAAAGCCTGAAAATGTATCTTACCATGAAAATGAATTACAATGTGTAATTTGGGCCAGATACATCAAAAATGTGAGCATTAGGTAGTTAAAATATGGAAAATATGTAAAGCCCTATATTTGAGCACACACACTAATAAAGCTCACATCGCAAAGACAAGTAGCCCTAATGTCTGAATGGTTTATAGTTACTTGTCATAATACTGTAAAATAAAACATATAAAACTCTTTTTAACATGAAAAAACAAAGAAAGTGCTACTTTCATCCTGACTTGAGCAAATATTATAATTTGTACAACAAAAACAAAATTATACAAAAAAAATGATTTTAATGTACCGGTATATGTGCATATTTTTCACCTCTGAGACCTTCTCCCATTTCAAGACCTGCTGCTCTGAAGCAGGCTAATCATTCAGGTTATTCCAGGTATTAAAACGCAACAATGTAGCATATTCATACATATTAGTTACAATTCTTGCGGCCTTCATTCACACAGTTAGCATACAGATTGCCTCTTTATATTTTAAGTACCCAATTATCTTTTTTTCAAATGTATCCATTCCAAATTACAGATCCTGATTCATTTTGATACTGAGAAAATCTTTCATCTTTAATAGTTTTTCAAATATTCATGTTCAAACACTGCCTCAGATTTCAAAAAACGTGCCTGAAAGTGGGTCAACTAACCATGTTTTTCCAAAAGATACATCCTGAAAAGTAGTTGATATATGAAACTAAACTTTCACAGCACTCATTACACATGTTCAAACTTTGGACCATAAATCTTTTATGTAAATCAGAGATGACTGAGCAAATTTGAGATGGAATGACCCAACAGTCAGCGAACATAGATTGCAGCTGCGTTCACAAGCTCGCTTATTATGAACTAACGAGCAGTGGAACAGTTTGTGGTCTGACCAATCGAAATGTGATATTTTATCAGGAGACAGTCTGTGCACCTGTGACGCATTAGTGCATCATATACCTTATTTCAGCAAGACAAACGCACACGTGTTGTGAAACAGGACACATAGACATGTGAAATCAAACGCATCGAAGCATTTTTGGAACAACTAAACTTGGCGAACTAAAACTTCAAACTGCAAACTGTAAAGTGATCATGTTTATTTGCAGACGTCAGTCTTGCACTGCAGCTGTTCTGCGACTTCATTGTCTCTGAATGTCAACTCAACACTCAATCACTTTTAATCACTTTTACACTGAGGGTTAGATAAGTGCAATACCAAATCTATTGATAATGACTCAGCATTATGACTGAAGAAGATATGACTGTCATTTCTTTGCCTCTTCTCTTTAATAGATAGCACAGTAGTGCAGAGTGGACAGGAAAGTGGAGGCAGACACAAAACTTTCTTTCCAGCTTTTGTGTTAAACTATGCAACTGATGCCATTATTTTTGCTACATACGCCACTTCAATGTTAATTGCCTCACAAAACTCTCAGTAAAAGAGAATATAAATGCTTTTGTTTGTAAAACGCTGAACTACACCTTTAGGCAGCACTTCATATTACATAATCGTGTAAACTAACATCTTCACTACCAACCGAATTTGCTTGCAATGTGGTAATATGACAAGACGTGTGAAATAGAAACACATGACCCATTATCTGACGGGTTATAGCCCTATGGCCCACATCATCACACAGCACACTCTTAAGTAACACACACCTGCCTTACACTCTCCACACATTCATACCAAACCTTCTTCCTCGTAACATGCGTCTTTAAAATGTTTGCGATGCTTCTACTTAAAAATGTTTCTTGCAAACTGAAAGCAGAAGACACAGAAGATAGACAGCTTCTGGAAACGCACACAGGAAGTGTAACCCATCTTTCTGCCGTCAAAACTTCGCACTGTCATCGCACTTCTATTCTGATCTCGCGCTTACCACAATGAATGGCAGTAATTTTAAGAGCAGAAACATTGAAACGTGCACATTAGCAGTCTACCTCGCCCTAGCCTTCTTTGATGTTTCTCGCTGTAATAAAACAAGTAATCACTTCAGAGGGGGGGGAGTACTATTGAGATATGTTTATGTTTATGTTGCCTTCAGAAAACAGTACAGTAAATTCCCTGAGAATTAACAGTATCATTTCCTGGACCCAGCCTTACTTTATAAGGCAGTTATATAAGGATAGTTAAAATGAAGGAGTCTCCCCAGCTGTGTTAACATGAGTAATACAAGTACACGCACACACACTAACACAGTCATGAGTTCTTAAGCTGTGACTTAACCACACTGAAGCAAGTACGACAAGATATTTCTCTCCTTGTCTTACAGGAATGGCAAAATGCTGGTGCAGGTGAGGTGTGTATGGCTGCCTGGCTGATGTGATTCATTGACAAAATAACCACATTTACTAGTGGTGCACACCCCTGCTTCTGTTCCTAACCTCACCCTTTCTGCATAAGTGAACAGTTGGAGCTTTCATATAACCATAGTGATGTCCACAAAACAAAAATCTAATCAAGCGTGACAGAAATACAAATATAGCTAGAACCTAACCAAATAGGGCTCACCTCTTGGTTGTCTTCTTCCATCTCGTCCTCATCCTCGGTTTCTGTCTCCTTCTCCTCTTCCTCCTCCTCCACATCTAGAGAGATGAGCTGCTCCTCTTTCTTTACATCTACAGAGATGAGCTTCTCCTCTTTCTTCATGTTTAGAGAGATGAGCTGCTCCTCTTCTGGCTCATCTTTTATCTCCTCCACCCATTCTCTCTCCTGCAAAGGAGGTGTATTCGGACACTGCTCTGGTTTTTCCATTTCGTCTTCCTTGGCTCTCTCAGTTTTGACGTCCACAGGCACCAGTCCCTTCACTTCCTCTATATCCAGAAAGTCATCCCAACTACGGAAAACTGGACTGCTTTCTGTTTTACGCCGTGAGATCACTTTTATCGGTTTGACTGAAAAATCATCAAATTCTATGTTGATCAGATTCTGTTTGACCGAGAAGTCATCATAAACCACATCCATCAGATTCTCTGTGGGCCCAGAGGTGTTTGGTGAGGGGGAATGTGGTGATTTTGACTCCTGAGGCCAATCTTCAGATTCAAAATAGTTTAGATGAGGCTTTGATCTGCGCACCAAACTCTCCTCTTGCATGTTGTTCAACCCAGATTGCTTTGTTTCTCTCTCGTCCTCTAGTCTTTGCTTTTCTTTGAGTTGGTCTGCCTGCCTTCTTTCCAGTTCCTCTTGCATTTTTCTCTCCTGCTCCTGCTTCTCTAGTCTTTCTTTCTCAATCTTCATCTTTCTTTCCTCTTCCCTTCTCTCCTCTTCTTTCTGTTTTTCTATGAGCCTCTTCCTCTCCATCTCTGCCTCTTTTTCCTGCTGGATTTTCATTTCCAACTCCAGTTTTTCTTTCTCAATCTGCCT
>NW_005187443.1:2172234-2175260 GCF_000239375.1 Pundamilia nyererei | reverse complement strand
CTTTCCTCTTCCTTTCTCTCCTCTTCTTTCTGTTTTTCTAACAGCCTCTTCCTCTCCATCTCTGCCTCTTTCTCCTGCTGGATTTTCCTCTCCTGTTCCCTTCTTTTTCTCTCTTCATCCTCCTCCTGTTTTAGCTTTAGCTCTTTATCTCTCTCTTGCGCTTCTTTTAGTCTCTGTCTTTCTCTTTCCTTCCTCAGTCTCTCCTCTTCCTTTAGCCTCTCCCTTTCCTTCTCCTCCATCTCTTGTTTAATTTGCTCCTCTTTCTGCCTTGCCCTCTCCTCTTCCTTAAGCCTGAGCTCTTCCCTCTGTCTTTCCCTTTCTTTTTCCTTCTCTTCTTCCACTCTTTTCTGCTCCTGTTCTAGCTGAAGCCTTGCTTGTTCCGTCTCCTCTGCTCGCCGCTGTTCTTCAAATTTCAGATGTTTCCGTCTTTCTTCTTCTTGCTGTTGACTCTCATCATGTTTTTTCTGAAAAATTCCTACTCTTTTATAGACAGGCACTAAATCAGGGACTTTCTTTTCAGCTGTAACTCCAGGACTCTCCTCCTCCTCTTCTTCTTCTTCTCCTTCTTCTCCTCCTTCTTCTTCTTCTTCTCCTTCTTCTTCTTCTTCTCCTTCTTCTTCTTCTCCTCCTTCTTCTTCTTCTTCTCCTTCTTCTTCTTCTTCTCCTTCTTCTTCTTCTTCTCCTTCTTCTTCGTCTTCAGTGTCAGAATCAGAATCCGAGCCTAGGATCAGTGGAGGCCCACCATCATCACTCTGCACGGTGCCAAAGCGAACAGAGCGACGTTTGACATTGTCCCTCTTTGGTACATCTTCACTCAGGTTAGGGGTGCACAACTGAACGTCAACCTCTGTTGATTTGTTTGCCTCTTGTGGGCTCTCTGCAGCACTTTCCGATGATTTCTTTTCAGTTCGAACACCTTTTAGCATTTCTGTTGGGGACTTTGTTGGTTGTTCAACAGGAGAGACCTTTGACGGGGGGTCCACAGTCGGACTCTGCGGCATTTCTTCGGCAGAAAGTCTGAGATTTGAAGTTTTTGGTGTTTTCACTTCTGTTGGAGAAGTTGCGGGCTCAAAGCTGTGGAGGAGAGAGCAATCATAGCTTTTCATTGTGAACAACAGAGTTTTAATGACGTTTTGTTCTTGTTTTGTTTTGGGGGCTTTTTGTTCTCAACATTCAAGAGTCACTGAGCTGATAGCTAGGTGTCCTGTTACATATAGCAGTCATTTTGTAGGCAGATAAAAAACAGCAAACCCTGCTCTAATGTGATTGGTCTATACCACATGACTACAAACACAAACAAGAAAACTTCTGGTAGGTTGTTTCTAGAGATTAACATGAAAGTAACAGACAACAACTAGACCTAGACCTACAACAGAAGACTGACACCACCCTGTGTGTACGTCTGTCTGTACATTAAATACAAAGCAAATGTTTAGCTTAGTGTAGCGCTGGGGGAAACAGCCTATTTGCACCCTGGAAGTTCGCGAAATAACACCTTGCGCGTCGCTTTTAACCAACACAAAAAGTCAACTTTAATGTTAACAAAGTTTTACAGAGAGCAGTGGATCTAATGCTTATTTAGACCAGTGACTTCCACGAGTCTTCATTGGTTTGCTGGCAGCCTCATAGGAATCCAGGAAGCATGTGACATATTTATGACACCCAGCATAAGGGCAAAGAGAGGTATATATCTAATCCAGCTGTCAGTGAGAGCATAAATTACCTGGAAATTGTGAGCATTTACTTAAAAGGTCTGATTTCAACATGAGTAAAAAAACAAGGTTTTTACTTATCCACTCAGTGACTGGTCACTTAAATAGTCTTGATGGCATTTCCACACAGTCAGCAGTGCTTCAGAGATAATAATGCGTATTCAGTACATGGAGTAGTAGTTCCACTGAAAACTTCTGACAGTGAAAACTCTCAAAAATATAGTCAGGATGCAGATTTTCTGAAAGATTCATTTCCCTAAATGTTATTTAGGAAACTGTAAGCAAACACAACTAAAATCCCATTAACATCCACTATAGGGAATGGCTAAATACCTGAAGCTATGTGCAGACAGCTGGATGTCTAATCTCAAACCTCACACACTTCGGTAGCTTAGTTTGCTTTCTTATCTAACCTTGGTTATTTAAGGACATAAATCTGGCTGCAACATCGATACTGCAGCAGCATTTTTCATTTACCACGCCCGGATTACTTTCCAAACACACTGAACACGGAGGAGCATCAAGAGAGCAACACTCAAACTTTCCTTCCTCAACAGTTCTAGACTTGCACTCTTGCTACAGCTGCTCACAGAAACCAGAAACTGGGGCCGTGCTTTCTGTCTAAATAAGAAATGCCTGTATGTCCTCTTAAATCCAAACCACTAACATAAAGAAAATCTAAATCAAGAGAAACCACATACAACCACACACCCACATAAAAAGTTTTTTATCCAACATTTGCTCACCCAAATCAACAAATGAATCACATTTAAGGTTAAGGCTTCCTAGACACAAAGTCATAAATCATCTACATCTGACCAACGAAGATAGGCTTTGGGATTTGAACCTGTGCTTGCAAATGAATGCTCACTTCCTTTTCTTTGTGTCTAATCTTGTCACTGCACACAAACTGCAGAGCCTTACTCACCTTCTGGAGCGTGCTCGGGATGTAGCCGGAGGCTTCTTCTCCATCTTTGGACCCTCAGAAGTTGTTTCTGCAGCCCAATTTTTGATGCGCTCCTTCACCCCTCCTATACCGGTTAAGATTTCCGGTTCATCCCTCTTCGGCATGGCCTCCGGCCTCGACGCAGAGTCAAACAGTTGACTGATTCTGTTTTTAATGCTGTTTCCCCCGGTGTAGTCCTCTTTCACTCCACCGTCATCGCTCTCTCTGTTTGAAGGCTCCGGAGATGCCTGTTTCTGCTCCGGCGATGCCTGCTTCGGCTCCGGCGATGCCTGCTTCGGCTCCGGCGATGCCTGCTTCAGCTCCGGAGATGCCTGCTTCTGCTCCGGAGATGCCTGCTTCGGCTCCGG
>NW_005187443.1:2157097-2171653 GCF_000239375.1 Pundamilia nyererei | reverse complement strand
GATGCCTGCTTCGGCTCCGGAGATGCCTGCTTCTGCTCCGGCGATGCCTGCTTCGGCTCCGGCGATGCCTGCTTCAGCTCTGGAGATGCCTGCTTCTGCTCTGGAGCAGGAGATGCTGGCTTATTTGAATCACGTTTGGTGTTGTGTGTGGAGATAGCTATGGTAGGCTGGGGGGGCAGAGAAAGACCGCCTGACTCAAACTTCGAGGTTAGCTCCATGGACAGACGCTTCCTAACACCACCCCAACGAAATGTTTCATCGGTTGAAGAGGCTCCATCGCTACCTGAGTGATTCCGCATTTTGACAACAGAAGCTCGAGCTTCATCTTCCTTCGCTTTTCCGTTGTTCTGCTCTGAATTAGTTGCAACATCTCCAGAAGCTTTGTCGTTTGTTTGGATGATGTCTTTCTGGACGAGCTCAGTTTTCTTTGTCTCTTCAGGCTGACTGGTTTGTGAGGCTGTTTTTCCTACACTAGAGTCACGAGTTTCCTCTTTACCTGCTTCACTAGCTTTGGTTGTTGTTGGGTGACTTTTGGGAAGCTCACTTTGAGAGCCTGGTTTGGCATTTGAGGTGACAGCCGGCTGAGATGTTTTTTGAGCACGAGGGGTCAAAGGCTCTGAGTTTTGAATTTTCGACGTAGCGGGGAGCGTCTTTGGGGCATGAATGGAGCGGATGGTGGTATTCTTCTGCAAAGAGAAGGGCTTGGGAGCGAGGCCAGGTTTGGGGGCCAGCGGTGGCTTGGGTTTCGACATGACACTACTCTTGGAAGCCTCGAGGGAGCTCTCCATGGCCGAGTTGCTGAAACAGGACGAGTGAAGAACAGAACATGTTTATCCACAGCAAACTCCAAATTTCCATTAATGAAAACCCATTTCATACTCAGAACAGAAAAAGCCAGTCGGTTATGTTGTCACAAAGAAGACGGGAATGGTCTGGTTTGTCTAGATTTTTTAAAGTGCATTACTCTACTACAGAAGCAAAGAGAAACTAATCAATCATTCTGAACAAACATCAGCCACTATTAAAAAAAAAGTCTTCCTGCCACTCGCTTTAATATTTTTTCCCTCAGGTTTCAGTCTTTGATTTGGTCTTTTGATAACATAAAATGCACTGAACCTTTCCTTGATTGTTTCTCTTTTTCTCCAGCTAAAATTAAAGTAGTTAAATGGTAAGACTCTCACACACAGTGAAGCTCTGACAGCGTTTGATGACTCATCTTGACTGAGGATGTTTAGTGATACGTAAAATGGGAAACTAAAATTAACTGATTGAGAATGAGCAAGATAAACTGCTCTGAACAGGTCCAAGTGATAACATTTACAAATGTTAAGTATTACACAACGATGAAAGTGCCAAGCATTGAGGGAACACCTGAAAGGAAAAGTAATCAAGATCAAAACAGGCAAGCAGGGAACAGGCCTGGTGAACCGTACATACATCTATAATACAATCTACAACTCTGGCACAGTCAAAACCCGGAGCTGGCATTGATCTGAAACCACTAAAAGATAAACAAACTGCAACTGTCCTGAGCAACCTGTCACATGAGCACTTTGACCAACAGAAATGGCCTCCCTCCATCCCCACTCACAAAAAAAGGGCCAAATTTACACACCGTGTGAAAAAGATAACAGTAATACAATATGTGACCAAATCTGCTACACTAAATACCACAGGCATTGTGTGCAGCATGTCATCTGGTTTGTCCTGTAAGACTAAAACCGGTAACTCCACACCCTGCAGTTTTAACACTCTCTACACTAACTAGTACAGCTTGAGAAAGAATAGAAAATGCTCATAGAGCATTGTTATCAATCTGCAGCTGGTTTGCATAAACTGTTTAGATTCCAAACAGCAGTTTTCAGTATGTGTGCACTTAGGTATTTTTACATGGGATATGCAATTTACTTTTTTTCTTCTTTGCTACACTTCTTAAACACAACACCTCTAGGTGTGCAAGATATTGTGTAATGAAATCAGGTTGGACTACAGCTGTGTGCACCACCCAATGATTTTTTTAAATTTTGTTTTTAAGTGTCTAGTTTGTTTCTACCCCTCCTCTATTTTCCCAGCAGCTAAATTCCTAAGAAACAAACACTCTGGAGGAGAGAAGGCTTTCAGCCCTTGCTTTTTTCAGTTATTTTCGGTGGTTTCTGCAGAGCTCGGTCTCCTGTAGCACTTTGCTTGCAGGCTTTTAACTTTCTTTATCTCTGTTTGCCTTTAGTGCCCCCGTTGTCGTGTCAAGGCCACACTGGCTGCCTTTAGTTTTTATGTTTAGGTCAATTTATTCTCCCCAGTGATGCTGTGAGAGCGCGCTTACTTCGACGTCAGTTTGGTCTCAAAGAGCCAATCGAAACGACTTCACAAGCTAAACCAGCGTTATATCCCTGTGTTTCATTTCGAGTTGTTAATAAGTTACTAGTAGACGCGTCAATAGTGAACTCCGAGCCGGTGTCCGGCTCTGGGTCCTCTCAAAGTAGACAAAGAAAGGCGATATAAGCGAAATGAAAGAGTGATCCGAGCTTGTGTGTTCTGGACACAGCTCTTAAGTAAGGATGCGAGGACTGATAATGAGGATGTAGGTCAGCCAAATTATTTCACAACGCTTGGAAAACACCCATTACACTGTCACAAAGGTTGTGCACCTGTCCCTAAACTTACCCCTTCCCATTATTAAGATAACAACATAAGCACTTAGCTTTTTATAAAGTTTTCTTTCAATCTTTTTGCGTGCAAGTGTGTGTTTACCTTTCGTCTTCACGAAGTCATAAAGATGGAAGGGGGGAAGGAAGCGGGAAGAAGATATAAAAGAAAACTGTTCCTCCGTTTCCCGTGATCGTCTCGCCTGCCGAGCTGTTGTCAGACCAAGTGTGTGTGTGTGTGTGTACGTGTGTGTGTTTTCAGCTCATTCACACCAACAAGACGTCAGCCAACTCATACACCCAGCAGACACTCCCTCCACCCGCCTCACAGTCCGAGCCACGCTGCCTCCAGCGAAAACACCAGGAGACCGGAAGAAGCGTGTGTGCACTTCAAAATAAAAGTGCATTAACAGGAGTCGGGCCCGGAGAGGTTGTTTGGCTGAAATATATGTTTTTGTTTGAGTATGAAAGCAGAGCTGACAGTAAGAAGTGCTGGTTAAAGTCTTTCACATTTGGATCCACAAAGAAAAAATATTATCGAGTTTTGAAATTATTAAAACCACAAAAATCTTTATGTGACATAATATGCTAACATCATTTTATATTTCACTGCTTTGCAGCCTAATAGCTTATTAAATTAAATTAGTATTAGTATTAAATTAAATAGGCGACATTTTACTAGCCTGTAAAAGGAGCGTCTCGTGAGTTAAATGGGAAATTTCTTTGCTTAAAGCTTCTGTGGAATAATTTTTCGTACTCTATTTTTTCCTTTTAATACTCTGACCTAGTGTTAGCTTCCTGTGTGGCTTAAGAATTGTAACAGGTAAGATAAGTTTTAGGACTCTGAGATTTAAGGAACGGGAATAAAACAGCTAGTTTATTGCATTAGCGCAAGGTAAATTCTCAGTTTGAAAAGGTGGACCAGTATCTAGTGCTTGAACATACCTGGAAAAATTTAATAAATAAATAAATGACTTAACTCACTTACCATTAATTGAACGACAGCAAAACCCCTTCCAACTCCTTGTTGTTTTGAAAATTTAGTCCGGAGGTTCTCTGTGAGTTTATCTAACTTGACGGTAGTTTCCTTTTCAGTGGACTGGATTAACAGGTTCTAACTGAGATGAAAAGCCACTTTGCCCAGAGAGAAAAGGAATAAGATCCGTCCAGCTCATACTGCTTCATGGCAGCGAGGGTACCTTGGGTTTTTTAACAGCAGGCATCAGCACTCACACAGTAAACCTGAATTTGCATAACACCTGAGTCTTTACGACATTAATTTGCGTTGCATGCGCCGAGAACAAGAAACAACTCACAAGTGAACTTTGTGCAAATCTGAGAAGAGTGACTTCTTTGAAAACTAAGATGGCTTTTTAATAATTATTTTAGAGCTAGATGTGTTTATGTGTGTGTTAGTGACGTTTTCGGATGCGGGAACATATCAATACAGAACGGTAAAAATACATTTCATCATCACAGAACCAATCACAACCAATAAAAGGTACTTCCTTATTAATCAGCAGTGGTGTAAAGATCTCAAAGTAGGATTTTTTTATTTTTTATTTTAGCCTGTGTTAGTTTATACTCATACTCAGCTGCTTTTATCCAACTATAGGTGAGCCTATAGGTGATACTTTACAGATTTTTACATTACAGATACTTACAGCGTTTCAATGTTATAACAGTTTTTAATACAAAGCTGCAGTTTAAGAGTACTGATAAGCAAAGAATTCATTCTACATGATGGAAATGATTTTATTTTATTTTATTTTATTTTATTTTATTTTATTTTATTTTATTTTATTTTATTTTATTTTATTTTATTTTATTTTAAGAGCTAATGCATCATCCACCCCCCCTTGTGGAAGTCTCGGGGAAGTTCCACAGTTCACCGGGCTCTAGGCTCGCCAAGCAGGTTGTCATGGCAACTGTACAGCATGCGCTTACAAAAACAAGCGCTTGACCGTTCACCCACAGCTCTTTCGACATTCGACATCCCCGGCGCCATCTTCTTCTTCTTTTTCAAGCCTTTAGATAAGCACTCGTTTAAATAGGAGGGAAGCTGAGGAGTAGGGGGAGGATGAGCGGAGCCAAATCCCGCGGCGACCTGCCTGTTGCTGAAAATGTCACCAGCGGCGGGCAGGGCACTGCGGCTCCTCCGCGGGACCGCAAGCCAGGCGGAGGAGTTCTGAAGAGGCTCAAGTCCCGAAGGAGCCAGCAGGTGGACGGCAGGGCCGTCACGGAGGAAGACCTCCGGGCACGGACTGGACACATGACCCCGGAGGACGTGCTGGGACTGCGAGTAGCTACTCGAGGTTTGAGCCTCTGTCTTTGAAACAGCAGATTAAATTTTGACAGAAATCTAGAGCAAGCGATACCATAATAACATGCTGTTCGAGATGGAGAGGAGAAATACATACCTGACAACACAAACAACTGTCACGGCAGTAGCCAGTCTTTCTATTTTTAAGCATCTTAATGGGCACTTGAATTGTAATAAATAGCAGACGTTTTCTATTGTCACAGTTGGCTAGTGCCAAAGATCATATTAGGACTTTAAACTCCTAACAAATGTCCGACAAACAAAACAAAACAAAGCACTGCTGTGTACACAGTGGGGCTGATCTGGGTGGTCTTAGGTAAGGTCTTCGTTAAATTAAAAAAATCCAGCTGAGTAGATTATGATATGTGCTATGGCCTACATGTATAGCTGTCAGGAGCACATGATCTAAGAAAGAGAATTAAAATCGTGGAAGCCAAATAACAAGCTTTGTGTGATAATGTCTTTGTTTATGACAACTAAATTGTAAAAGCACGATCAATGCTTATATTGATCTACCCTTTAATATAAGAACACAGAGTGTGGCTGTGTATTTTGATCCCTGATAGACCTGCACTGAGGCAAAAGCTCCACAGTTCGACTCATTTTATGGTTGTATTCCATAAAATAAACAGTGTATGTGTATATATTCAAAGTTGCATGTGCAAATGTGGACGCAAAGCTGTGTAATCAGAGTCTGAGCATTGTCTGTAACACATTTTGCAAAAATACAAAAGCAGCCTGCTTTTATATTTTAAGAGCGATAGCTCGGGAATGATTCCGGGGGGAATAACTCCTTTGGTCGCTCTCATTATTTACAGGGTACCTCTGTAAACCCGAGGACAATATTTACAACATCGAATTTGTCCGCTTCAAGATCAGAGACCTGGAGACAGACACGGTCCTGTTTGAGATTGCCAAACCCCCACATACAGGTAGTGTGTATTAGCTCACTGCTTGTGTTTTATTTATGTGGTAATGTAGATGCAGATTAGCTCCATAGTAGTGTTTTTGTCACTGTTGCTGTTATTGTTTATTTGCCTAAGAAGCAACAAAAAAAAAGAAAAAAAGAGGGAAATCCCTGGTTCAAGCCCAGGAAGAGACACCTGGAACTGAGGGGAAACACAAATCAGGAAAGGTTCTGTGGAGGTCACCCCTTGTGAATAAGGAAGCAATCAAAAGTAGCTTCTGTAATGCAGGTGCAGATGACAGTCATAAGTAGCTGCCTCCAAAGGGCTTGACCCTCCTGACAAGGGTTCCTAAATGGTTTTAAATAAGCTGGGTTTGGAAACATCTGTCACCTGTTATTTTGATTAAAAATAGTCTTCAGTATGGATCATAGAAAACGTCTCTGCCTAATCTTGTTGGTATCAGATGATGATGAGGAGAACAGAGAGTCAGACGCTAGCACAGGCCGGTTTGTACGCTACCAGTTCACCCCAGCATTCCTGCAGCTGCGGACCGTGGGAGCCACGTGAGTGACTCACGCATAATCTACGCACACCTCACCTGCTCCGTACGCAAACAGTGAAAACAATTACAGCATTATCTTCTATCAGCTACACGCCCATGCCTACTATCCATGTGACTGTAATAAGCTTCTAATTTTCGAATTATATAAGAACGCAAAACCTGCAGTTGTTAACACCCTGATCTCCTTTCTTCCCTCTTTCTTTCTTACTTCATTCACTCAGGGTGGAATTCACGGTTGGGAACCGGCCTCTAAGCAACTTTCGCATGATCGAAAGGCACTACTTCCGTGATCACCTGCTGAAGAGCTTTGATTTTGACTTTGGCTTCTGCATCCCGAACAGCCGTAATACCTGTGAGCATATCTATGAGTTCCCTCAGCTGTCTGAGAGCCTGGGTGAGTCACCTTTTTAAAACTTATAACCATAACAAGAGCATACAAATGCCGAAACCTTCCCACGTGGAGATTTTAACAGCAAACTGTGGAAAAGTGATAGCGTTTTATCAAATGTTGATTGTCTAGAAGAAGACTAACTTTTGGTATTTTGTACCATGCACATACCAAAGGAATACATCAGCATTTCCTATTCTTGACATTTGCTTCAATGGATTTTTAAATCCCTATTTGTCATGCATCTAAGCACAACAGTAAACATTTGGTTACATTTTAGCAGGACTTTTGCTGGCGACGTCATCACTGATGCACATATCAGCAGCTAGCCAAAAGGTTTTTGCAGTTTTATTAAGCCTGACCTATTTGTGCTCTTACATAGGTACAACCCCAATTCCAAAAGAGTTGTCACACTGTCAAATGTAAATAAAAACAGAATGCTTGAATGATTTGCAAATCTCCTATACCAATATTTTATTCACAGGAGAACATAGAAAGCATATCAAATATTTACAATCAAAAAAATATAATTTTAAGAAAAAAAATGAGATCCTTTTAAATTTAATGGCAGCAGCACATCTCTAAAATGTGTTACACGATCATTTATGGACTGCTGGTTTTAACAACAGTCCATAAATGATCTCTGGGAACCAGCTGCTGGACCTAAATGTTATCCTATTCGTATCTAATATAAGAATATAGTTATTGAGCAGTACCAAATAACTAAATTATAATTAGAAACGTTTTGTGATTTTAATTTTATGATGAATTCAAAATTTCAGTTGGTGAGAAGTCTTTGACAATGAAGCCATGCTGTTGTAATAGACACAGTACACAGTTTAGCATTGTCTTGCTGAGATATCCAAGGGTTTCACTGAAAAAGACGTCGTCTGGACGGGGGGATACGTTGCACTAAAACCTGTATATACCTTTTAGCTTTGAAGTTGTCTTTTTCCAAATGTGCAAGCTGCTAATTCAGTAGGCATTAATGCACCCCCATACCGTCAGAGATGCAGGGTTTGGAACTGATAACAATTCAGATGTTCCCTCTTCAGCATTTCTCAATCATGTGCACATTATAGCTTTTTCTTCACTTGATAGCACTTTAACCTGAATTTGTGGATAGCACAGTGAACTGTGTTCACACACAGTGATTTCTAGAAGTATTCCTGAGTCCATGATTTCCAGGATAGAATCATGCCTGTTTTTAATGCAGTGCTGCCTGAAGGCTTGAAGGCCATTGTCCACTGCGCACAGAGATTTCTCCAGATTCTCTGAATCTTGATGATATTACCTACTGTAGATGATGATATATTTAAAGTCTTCACATCTTTACATTGAGCAAAATTATTCTGAAACTGTTCAGTGTTCAATTGTTCACTGTTTTTCTGTAGATTGGTGAACAATTGACAATCTTTACTTTTGAGACACTCATGTAGTCATGCAGGCCATGGTAATCTAAGGAGCTCGGAAGGAAAAGCGACCGGACGTCTTTAGGTTTCTTGAAGACAGCTCCCATTAGGGCTTAAATACCTGGGACTCTCCACCATTTGGTCTTAGAACTGAAGAAGCTTTTCGGATGAGAGGTGTAAGGTCTTCAGGGAAGTTAAACAAGTCCAGATGCTTTTCTTTCCAACCTCTGCCTCTCTTTTTATGCCCAGTCTTGTTGCTGACCTGCTGCCACTTTAGCAGGTCAGTTAGAAAATATTTTTTTTAGTACCACTTCCTTTCCCAGGCTTTTGTTTGCCCCCATCCCAGCATGTTTTTTAGATAGACTCTTAAATAAATTTTACAGAGTGTTGTGTTTTTGGAAATGCGGCTCTAATTGTATCCAGAACATCACACAAATTCTCTGTATGAGACATTATGCCATTTTCTTCAACACTTGGCCATGGTTTAGGTTTTTAATCCTGCCTTAATACTATAATACTAACCATAAATGCCATATGTACTTTGAAACTGTTTTTGGCTGCTGTGATAGTTGCTACTCTTCACTCTGGCCAGGAAGAAATCCTTCTTGAAGCAACAACACACAAAACAAACTTTAGCCAAAGCTAATATGAAGCTTCGGCAACGAGCTAGCTAAACATAGTCGAAATCCAGACAGTCTGTGTCGGTTTCTTGCCAAAGTTTTGTCTGGTAATCTACACTCGACTATCACAGAGGGATCAGATGAAGCAAAACACAAAGAACTTAAAAAAAAAAGCAAAAAAGAAACTTTGAAAGATGTAATTTTTATTGCTTTTCCAGTACGTTAGCATACATGACAGTGTATAATGCACACAGCATTACTGTTTTAATAAACAGTTATATTTACTTGGGTATCTGTATGCATACACTATACCTTGTGATGTTGCTGAGCCTTTTCTCAAGGAGCAATAGTTACTGAAGGGTTTTTTTTTGTTTTGTTTTTATTTTTAAGTTTTACTTACATGGATATTTAAAACGTTTTCACTGACATGCATTTATCATCTGTTTTGCAGTCCATCAGATGGTGGAGTGTCCTTATGAGACTCGGTCAGACAGCTTCTACTTTGTCGAGAACAGACTGGTCATGCACAACAAGGCAGATTATGCTTACAACGGAGGACAGTGATGTCTGCCTGCTTGCGTGTAACCACACACACAAACACACGAACATGCTCATACGCGTCCATCTGCTCACTTTTATTGATATATACATAGGCACACGTGCATGTTGCTGAACATACATACGGCTCATACCTGGCCCGAGAGCTGCTGCAGACACGGTTCAGTTGCCTCCAGTGTTTGTAAAGATGAATTACCATTCGTTGCAATCACTTTCAGGAGGTGTTTTGCATTAGTGTGAGACAGAGGTTACAGATGGGTTAATTTATAGGCTTTTGAAAATAGAGAAATCTTTAAAATCCAAGAGAGCTTGCAATTTGCAGCCGTGTATAACACGTGGCTCAGATTGATCAGATGGACATTAGTCTTCTCTTTACAGTTTTAGAAGTATCCTAACAGCCATTGAGTGAACACACACACACACATTTGCATACACACGCATGCACACTCAATCCCCGAGTGACACACATAGTGTTTACACAGGGTTTGTCAGAAGCAGCTGTTCTCAGAGCTACCGCCTCCACAATCCACTCCAGACAATGTCGGGGGAGAAACAGAGGAGCCATCCACAAAAACACTCCTGTCAAACGCACATGGTCACTCCTGCAGCCCCCTCCCTATCTCCCTCTCCGCCCACACAAACTGACACGTCAATAGTAGTACTGTATAAGACTCTGAATTCAACCAAAGGTTTCTGGCATTATCACTGTTTTTTATTTATTTATTTATTTTTTATTTTACAGTTCTGTGACGGCTCGTTAAGAAAGGACATGTCAAGTAGAAATTTCCCCCTGGTATCTTCAGAGAGCAGCAGAAGTGTCCCAAATATGTTCTGGTTTCCTTATTTCAAAGTGGAGCTGTTATGTTTGTCCTTATTTTCTGTCATTTACTGTTACGCTAACAGATGCTGATTTATAACAAGGTCTCAGATAACAAGGTCAGCATATGTACAAGTTATCACCACAAGCTCTTGGCTCTGTATGATGCCACAGAGCTGTGATTTCCTTAAGATGGTCATCTCTCACTGTGAGCACACTGGCAGCACCCACCTGCTATTCAAACCTTGTCTTTGCAAGAGACAACAATCAAATGTAAATTGTTTTAACAGGGGTAGGGAGCTTAAAATGGCTTTTTTTAGATAGAGGACGTCCCACTGTAAGGTAATTGTGGATTATTAGAAAATGTGAATCACACAGCACTACTCTTAATCTGGAAATGAGCAAATTTCGTCCCTTTTTCTTGGTGGCAGCAGTCAATAAAAATGAAGATTTCTTTTTGAACATTTAGGTTTGATTATCTGTACTTCCAATTCCTTATCACAAATGTCTTAAAAGCTTGATTATATCTGATATTTGAGTTTGTCTTTATCCTAACTGGACAGCATACTATCTCATGGTAATTTGTAAACTTTGGTGTTCGGGGTTTCAGGTGGTGTTTGTAAAGTATATACATATATATAAATATACATAATTTGTAAAAAGTGAAATGATTAAATAAATGTACATTTTCAGGTAGAAAATGTGTGAAGCTTGTTTCATTTGTCAGAATGGGAAAAGTTACGTTTGAAATGAGAATATCCCAAACATGGCCACTAGGAGGAGTTGTACCATAATACATTTAGTGCCACCGGTGCCAGTTTAGTTGTTTTATGCTTTAAGTTTGTTTTTGTTTTTTATTGTTGTTGTTGTTTTTTTAAAATCATTGTGATGGGACAAGTTTGCATTCATTTCTTGTGTTTGGTTAGGGCTTCAAATGAGGCCATGATCTGAACTCCTTATATTCATGCATGACTGATTTATACACGAGACATGAAACTGATTACGTCATGTTAACGTCCTACCACTATTTTACCAAAAGTTACATAAAATAGGGCAGGACTTCATGCAGTACATTTCAAAAATGAGTCCACTTTGATCATCCCATTTTGGACTCTTGTGATTTTAATCAGATCGTTGTTTGTCTTGTATCTGGGTTCATCTCTCTCAGTTTCCATCTGTTTCCAGTTCCTAGACTGCAAGACTCATGGTGTTTTCTCTTTCCACACCTATGCAGTTTTCATTGCCTCCCTCTCACGCTGTGTTTTTTTCCTTTTTCCTTTTTTCTTTTCTTTCCCTCTCTCTCACCTGGTAACCAGACCTCTGGACTGGAGTGTTGAGTTTCCACTTTCCCAGAGAAGAGGACAATCTGAGCCACACAAAGACCTATAATGGACCCCCTCTGCTCTCTCCTCCCTTTGCTCTGGCACTGCACAGCTGCACACACACATGCACACAGAAGCACACACTGCATATGTAACAATACATGCACCCACCATTTTTTTAAATCTTTTTTTTTTTTTTTTTTACTGCCCATTCAGGTCCTACCTGCTTTCTCCTATTGTTTCTCAAAGTAAATCCTTTGCTCATTATCACCCTATTTGATCTGGTGTTCAGGCACATTAAATCATTGTCATAGAATCTACATTTTCACCATCCTTGAATACACCTTTAATATATCTTATAATAGCACATCAGATTGGGGATGTGACATAAAAACCATTTTAGCTCACCCTAAAATGATTTCCTGAATCGTTGTTTTGCAACTTTGGCTAGGAAGTGGCTAAAATAAAAAAAAATAAAAAATAAAATTTAGCTACAGTAATGAGAGTGTTTTAGACAGTATGGACATCACAAGGAGAGTTGGTTTTAAAGTGTGAGAAAAACCTGTTTAGATGCAGCATTCATTTTCTGTTTTTTTTGTTTTGTTTTTTGTTTTCCAACAACACTCTTTAGCCACGAACAGAGTGCTAGCTACTAGCATTTGCTAACGGTGACTGACTATGCGAGCTAAACTATGCAAGAAGGAAAATTATTAAAAAGAATAAAGCTGGGGACACAATTCCCAAATGGAAAATAATGAGGAGAAAGATGATAATTTTTTTTATTGCTAAGAGAAAATAATTTGATTATAGTGAGTCTGGTGTTTTCATCTGTTTTCATCTCTAGCAGCTCCACAATTGCATAAAGGGCCACTTTATTAGATACAGATTGCTAGTATTTGGTTGGTTGCCCTTTTGCTTTCAGAGCTGTTTTAATTCTTTATGGCATAGATTCAACGAGGTGCTGCAAACATTTCTCAGAGATTTTGGTCCATATTGACATGTAGTCACCCAGCTGCTGCCGATTTGTCTGCTGCACATCCGTGACGTGAATCTCCCGTTCCACCGCATCCCAGAGGTGCTCTGTTGGATTGAGTACAGCAAACTCACTGCAACGTTTAAGAAACCGGTTTGAGATGAGCTAGACTTTGTTGTGCATTATCCTGCTGGAAGCTGCCATCAGAAGATGGTACACTGTGGTCATCAAGGGATGGACGAGGTCATCAGCAATGCTCAGGTAGGCTGTGGTGTTTAAACAATGGTTGGTACTAAGATGCCCAAGTGTACCAAGAAAATATCCCCTATTACACCACAAGCCTGAACCACTGATGCAAGACAAGATGGATCCATGCATCCATGTCATTAATACCAAATTCTGACCCTGCCATCTAAATGTTGAGGCAGAAACTGAGACTCGTCAAAGGCAACATTTTCCTCATATCTGTCATCTAAATTTGATGAGCCCGTGTCAACTGCAGTCTCAGTTTCCTGTTCTTAGCTGACAAAAGTGACACCCGGTGTGGTCTTCTGCCACTGTAACCTATCCACTTCAAGGTTCAAATGCTGTCTGCTCAGAAGCTCTTCTGCATACCTTGTTTGTAACTGTTGTATTTGAGTTACTGTTTTATTAGCTTGCATCAGTCTGGACATGCTCCTGTGACCTCTGGCATCAACGAGGCATTTTCAACCCTAGAAACGATTCTGTGTGAAAATTCCCAGCGCATCAGCAGTTTCTGAAATACTCTGACCAGCTCGTCTGGCACTGACATCCATGCCGTTCAAAGTTACTTAAACAGCCTTTCTTCCACACTGATGAACTTCAGTAGGCGGTGAATAACTCGTTTTGGTAGTTGAGTTAACAAAGTTATAAAAAATATATTTTATATTTCTGTTTTGTTGGAATACTTTACTACATCTGGAGACATTTAAAGGTATACTCTCCTACTTGATCCTATACATAACGATAAACTATGTCACTCATGAAAACATTTAATAAACCTACAGATCCTAGGTCATGAATGAATTTATGAAACTTGCACTTTCTTCTCCCCCTCAAACGAAGTAAAGTATTACTTTAAAATACATACAAACTGATGGTGTGAAGACTCAGTGTGTCAGTTGCTGATTAGACCACAAAGCAGGGTGCAATTTAACTGTGAGCTCATAAATCAATAACCACCATCAGGCTGTAGGCCCTGCACACTGCAGCACAGCAGTAACGCAGCTGTACTGTACTAAACTATGTGTTGATATAAAAAGAATCTCGATATATCCAGTAGGACTCAAAAATTACCATACACGTGTGCGTACAGACACATCCACAGCAATAAATAAGCACACTTTCCAGGGATGATTTGTGTGTTCCCAGGCCTTCGTGGAACACATTTCAGCAGCCAGTTGTGGATTGACACACACACACACACATACACACACACACACACACACACACCGGAAACAAGTGGACAGGTGGGATAAATCAAGCGTATTCACGCACCCTCCCCCGCGTGCACACATATATCTCTGTAACTGGCTTCCCCATGTATCCTGTTCAGTGAATCGCGCCACATTGAGATTAGGAGTGAAAAGCACAGGTTTATCGAGGTTCCCCTGAAACACACTCACTCACACATACGGATCTACACACGCAAGCAGGGGGACGGGGGGGACAGTGGTCTTCTATAAATAGCAGCTAGGAATGGTGTTGATAGGTCCTGTGAAAAGAAATGGAGGGGGGGAGTGGAAAAAGGATTAAAAGAGATACAGGGACACACTATAACTCCACTTGTTCGTAAGTGTGTGTGTGTGTGTGTGTGTGTGTGTGTGTGTGTGTGTGTGTGTGTGTGTGTGTGTGTGTGTGTGTGTGACTGTGACTGTAAGGTACTTTGGAGAGAGTATGGATTTCTTGCCATCAATACAAAACAGTCTTTCTTGGTTCTCTCCCATCACCCCCAACAACAACATCCAGCTACATCCATCCATCTCTCTCTCTTCCAAATCTACACACACA
>NW_005187443.1:2132375-2156992 GCF_000239375.1 Pundamilia nyererei | reverse complement strand
GATTTTTTTCCATCTTTCCATCCGTTGTTGCTCTCCAAGGCCCTGGTGCGAAATCCATCATGTGTTAAACACCATGTTATAAAGAAAAGTGATGAGTCACCACACGGTCCTCTTAGTTTAGGTCAGCACAACGATGTTCTCAGAGATGGTCGTGACTCCATCTGTGTCATTATGTCATTTCCAGCAATTACTCTGTGACATCATCTCAACCCCTGAAAAAGGTCAGGGTGAAAACATGTAGGATGGAGCGTGTACTGTAAATATAGATAAACACCTTCATCATCACAGCTACCTTCATAAACACTCGCTGTTGTTTCCCTGTAGGTGAGAACCTAATTTAATGCATTTTTTAAAAAGGTATTATGCATTGCATTTAAATAAAGATCTAATTTTTGACCTAGCGGATGTGGTGATTTAATGCGATGCTGAGCAAGGCTTTGTAGATGTGACAAGAGATAGCAGATAATTAGTTATCCGCAAGTTAATAAAGCACTCAGGGCAGCAGTGATGGATAGACAGTCCTTTAACAAACTGTGATTCCCCGACCAATTTCCATGGTGGCGAGTGCAGTATTGACAATCTGTCTTTAAGTGTTAGGTCTCTGCTGATGTGTAGGCAGAAGCCTTTGTGCAGCTTGTGTGTGTGAGTGTACTGTTCCTGCATTCGTCTGCCCAACTGTCTGTGTGGTATTACAGTGCAGATTTCCGCCGCTGCTTACACTCATGTGGCTGTCAGACAGAAATAGTCATCAAGGTAAATAGTTTGTGGTGTGTTGGTGCTTACAGGAAGCCCGCAGCCACCTTTGGAAGTCTCCCCAGAACCCCCAGTCCAGTTTGTTTTGTGTGCGTTTGATTAATAAAAGGTTAACTCAACCCTCAGTCAACTGTTAAGAGAGGCATGTAAATCTCCCCCGCAATCTCTTCCTTCCTCTGCCTTTCACTCCTCCCTTTGTCTCTTCCTTTGCCACACCTTCCCCTGGGGGATGCAGGGATTGTGATTGGAGAAGAGGTGGGGCTCCTGGCACAAGCACAGGTGTGCTCGTTTCCTCCCTTCTCCTCTCTCTCATGTAATGATTTCTTCAGCTCGCCACCTGCCAGGTGGAAAAAACACCCACAGCAAATGGAGCGCTTTAAAATGGCCTCCTGGCTTCCGCCTTAAAGGATTTTCTTTTTTTCTTTCTTTTTTTTTTCTTATTGCTTGTACAAACACTCCATTTTCATCCCTTTTCATTATCCATTGACTACCTTTAACTCAATGAAGTCTTCCTGAAACTACTTGTTTACATTTTGCGTCACATTCAAATGACGGCTCCTGGCTCTGAAAAACTGTCCACCAAGGCTCCCCCACTAGCTTTTCAGATGATCAGAACCTGGCTCTCTAGCACCATTCTCTCGACGCCACTTCTCGCCTCGCCCTTTGGAGCTGCCTGGAGGGTGGCGTAGAGCAGGTCCCAGGACCCGAGAGGTCAAAGTTCACTCACCAACAATGGAATCTTACTCTGGGTCAGATGCAGTCAAGGAAACAAAGGCCAAGGATTGGACAAACTTCTGTGACAAGGAGACAGAGGGATGAAGATGCATAGAGCAAAAGCCAAAATGAGACGTGGAATGAATGCACTGAAAACCTTTCTCATACATTTACCCAGGCACATACACTCACACACATAACTGTGCAAATTTTGCTTTCACACACACTAAAATCTGCCAAAGCTGTTGCTTAAGCCCATAAAACAACTTAGTCAAAGTTTCTCAGGCTACAAAAATCTGTTTCCCAACAGTTCTCTCATTGTATTTCTTGTCTTTAAATAATAATCGCTTAGAGAAACAGCACGCTTCAATATCACAACAGTTCAGGTAAAACCAGAACTTTTTTCCCTTTAACCTCTCTATATCTTTTCATGTTGCTCCAACTTGTTCCTTCCCCTCCCCCACGCTGCTGTCTTTCTCCTCTCTCTCTCTTTTTTTTATTCACTGCCATTGATCATGCATGCAGAAATTCAGTACACCCAACCACGGCTCCAGCCAGGATAGGTTAGCTAGTGCAAGGCCCTGTCCTACATACTGTTCCCTCGCTATGGTCCGCCAGGCCAGTCACACCCTCCCCCTGACCTGCCTCTCCTCACTGACTCCCCCCCCCCAACCACTGCCACACACACACAAACCCCCCGCGGCCCATCTCAGAACCAGCACATGCACAGATCATCATGCGGTGGTGGGAAAAGTTAACTCTTCATGACTGAACACTTTTTAGTCAGGTGCAGGGTTGTGTTTGATCATTGCTCAGTCTGTCCTCTAACTTGCAGCTCACACACAGAGACAAGGGATTGCTTGCTGATGTGATCGGAGTTGACAGAAAAAATAGTATTTATGGATTATTATTGTTTGTAGTATTTTTAATCTCGGCCAATAAAGCTCAACAAAACAACCTGGGCCCGTAGCTTTGACAGCAGCATGCTGTTAACTTTTAGTTTCCAGTGTCTGAGTTTTAATGTGGTGAGTGAAAACAAGTGCACTTCACGCTCCTTTGTGAGCGCTACACTTGTTTCACTTTGGCCGGAGCAGCTGAGGTATGTGACGAAACTGCCTCAGCTGACCAGGCTGACCGCGGCCAAGAGAAAGGCTGACTTAGAAGTAAAGCTGCTAATCTTCCACTTAGCTAGTTAGGGTGGCCTGTCATGTAGTAAGACAGAGAGAAGGTGGTTAGGTAGGGTTAACTTTAGATGAGGGTAGTACTGTGATTGGGTAACTGGATGAAGAATTGATGACGGGTGAAGAATGCAAACAGGCAATGCTTGATTTGATGGGAGGGATGGCTGTGGGTGCTAGGTTGAAGGGAACAAGTGGACTAAGGGTGAATGAGGGTTGGCTCAGGCATAGATGGTTTATGGATGGAGGGTAATTCAAGAAGAGGGACTTCATGATGGTTTAAAAGACTAATGATTGTGAGGGCAAGGTTAATGACAACAATACAAATGAACTAGGACAAGACATTCAACATCACATTGCATAAAAGAGATGCACACACGGATGAGGCACAACATTAAAACCACTCGCCCAATATTGTCTCATTTTTTCTCGTGCTGATAAAAAAAGCAGTGTTCGGTCATCGATCTCAGGAATATCCCCTGGTGTCTGGAACTGGGATGTTTGGAGGGCATCCTTGTTTGCTGTGGTGGCATTTTGGGATTGAATTCAGAGGTTTCAGGAGTCGGGTCAGTTCATACCTTAAGTCAGGGATTCCAGACTAGAAATGCTGCTCTAGTCAATGAAAGAAATGTGTCACTGTTTGGGCTTAAACTGTAAGAAATAAATAAAAAATGTTGTTAGCTCGTTGACCAAACTGCCCTGTAATTATAAAACTGAAACAGAAAATTTCATTTTATTTTGGACATATTGTAAAAAAAATAGAAATTTCTGTAGTTTTATAATGGCACTTCTGGCTTCTGCTTTAAAGGATTGTTTTATCCAATTGAAAAATAAGGAAGTGATATGATAAGGTGTGATATGAATGGGAGGACTTCATCAGAAAAAGCTGGAAAACTTATTAAAAATACATTTAAAAACCCAAAAATTTAAGCCCTCCTTCACAATTTGTAAAGTCATCCAGTGGACCAGACTGGACTCTTTGTCGGGCTGATTCTGGTCCCCAGGCCTTATTTTTGACACCTCTGCCTTAAGTGTTCCCTGAGCCATTCCTGTCCAATTAGTATGGTTGGAGTGTGCTGTTGGTTCAGCAGCCTGAAATGACATGATGAAGGTTATCCACTTCACCTATCAATCAGTATACATTACATCACATTAATAAAATTGCATTACATTGTATAATATCACATGATACATCACTATGGCACTGATTACATTATATATAAGATCAAATAACATCCTGACATTGTAGGCCCAAGTTTAAATCAGATCATATATGATCACATTTAATTATGACTCAGTGAGATCACGTGTGAGAACCAATATATAACACAGATAGAAAGCAGGACCTCGCTGACATATGCAATATGAAAATAAAAGAGCAGCTTCCAGTCAGCGATGGCTGTTTCACAAACTGTATCCTGGTTACAGATGCTTCATGTCACCTGAGGCCTAACCTGGCACCACAGGAAGCCATTTTTTTCCATTATGTCTTCCTGTAGAGCAGCCCAAACCTTGCTCATATATTAAGCTGATATGAAGAGATTACTAATGAGTGACAGAGACCTAACAAGCAAATTAAAAAAAACAACAATAAAAAACAGTTTTAGCACACAAAACCTGTGATGAATTCTGTGCGTCCTAAATCAGATCCTTGTCTTTGAAATGTTTATTTATTGAATCGTTCTCTCGTCCGAACATTTCAAGACATCCAGGAGGGTATTAATGGGCCACGCTGTTGTGATTCAACCAATGACGAGAACGGCGGGGAAACACTACACAGAGAGCGCCACTGGCAGCATGAATAAAAGGCAGGCAATGCGCGCAGGAGGGGAGGTCCGAGGCCCCGGGTAGGCTACGGGAAAAGGAGGTAGAGGCGGAGTCTGTCTGTGAGCGTATATGCATCTGTGCGCTTCCTCGCTCACCCCTCCTCTTTTTTTTCTTTTTTAAACCACCCCACCCCCACCTCTGCTGCCCCCTCCCCCCTTCACCCCCCTTCCCCTCTCCCCGACCCCTCCTCCTCCTCCCCTCCTCCCATCGTGCTTGCCCGCCCCTGAGTCTGGAGCAGCAGCAGCAGCAGCAGCAGTGGAGCTTCACTGCCTCTCCTCGCCTCACAGTGCGGGAATATACCAGCGGAGAGCAGAATGGATACGGAAGGGAGCCAGAGCAGCCTGTCCTCCGGCACGGACAACTCCCCCCACGACCCCTGGTAACAGCCCGAGTCCGTGCGCCCGTGTTTCGCTCGCCTCTCGGCCCGGTTTGAGTTCACCTTGGACTTAAGTTGAGTTCAGTGCGGGGAGCGAAGCCGCGCCGAGACAAAAGACAAGCACGCTGTGTGTGTATGTGTGTGTGTCTCTCTCTCTATGTGTGGGATGGATAGACTCAGCGGAGGAGACGCAGACGCACCGCTTGCTTTCCGCCTGTTATTTCTCTCTCCCTCCCCTCCTCTTGTTTGTTTATTTTTCTCGCTTTTCCACCAGAAGGCCACATTGTAACTTCTCTTCCATCATCTGGAAAATCCTCTCCTTTTTTTCCTCCTCCTCCTCCTCTAGGGGATTATAACGGCCCGACTGGCCGATTGGTGACTTCGCAACATGGCCGATGCTTTCTTCTTACTTTATTGATGCTATATTACGCACAGATCCTCCAGATCCCCCCCTTCACTCCACGAATGTGCATGTGTTGTGCTTAAAAGACGCTTTGAGAAAAAAATCTGTGACTTACAGCTTCTGTTTCTCTCATTCAGCAAAATGTTCATCGGGGGTCTGAGTTGGCAGACAACACAAGGTGAGCTGTCCCGCACGCTACTTTAATAAGTCTGGATGAAAGCCTCCTGTTTACTCCTTTTAAAATATAACGTTTGCTCTAATAATAGCTGTGGCGATAACCTGCGAGGCTTCTTGAAGTTTTAAGGAGAAACGCGGTGAACAGTTCAAATCAAAGCCTCCTATTCATTAAGGATCAAGCTCTAGGTTTAGAGTCGGGAGACGCAGGAGATTAATCGTGCGCACACGACGACTTGTCTGCCTTCCTTTCCTGTGCACTCGTTACACTCTTAATAACCCGAGGAGGGCATTCAGAGTAGAAAAAAGGAAAAAAACACTAAAGTGATCGATTAATCAGCGTTAAAGCTGGAAGTTGGGCTCGTCATCATGGGCCACGATAGTGTTGTTGTTTTCCTTATTGGTAGCACTCCGCTCAATTCATTCATTTATTCGAAGAGCCGTGAGCGCAGGCTGACGCACGGGCACAGTTTAGTCTTGTTGCGACGGCCCGTGTTATTATCTCCACTGCTGCTGCTTCTGCTGCTGCTGTGTCAAAACAGCGAGCGTCACCAAGTGTGTAGCTTTGTTTGTGGTCCGCAGGGCCTAATGGGGCTGGTTGTGCTGAATGGCCAAAGAGAGCCCGGTGTATAAACCTCGGCAGGACACACGCACACAAACACAACGTGGTCCGCCCGACCCCCATTGTCTCGCTTCAGCCACTGCACAGCACACCAGGGCCCTGTTTAGAGAGAAATCCTTCTCTCATTCCCTTCCCCTTTAACGGTGTCTCCCCGGTGTCTTTGCAGAGGGCTTGAAGGAGTACTTCTGCAAATTCGGCGAGGTGAAGGAGTGCATGGTGATGCGGGATCCCGTTACCAAGCGGTCGAGGTAAGAAGGAGGCGTGTGCGCTCCGGCGTCCTATCACCGGATGCCTCATGCTCTTCCATGCTTTTCCATGAGAGCTGTCGTGAGTTTGCATTCTGATTTTGTCACTTGCGTGTGCTTTCTCCCCCCCGCGTTTTACAGAGGGTTCGGCTTTGTAACATACACAGAACAAGCCGGTGTGGAAAAGGTTTTGGCACAAAACAGACACGAGCTGGATTCTAAAACGGTGAGTTTTTAAACTTTTGAAGTGGATGGTACAACTTGGGCAACTTTTCTTTCTTTGGGAGTGTGTAGCCTGTTTCTTCCCCCCCACCCCTTCTCTCTCTCTCTGGGTGCATTTTACCTCCAACCCTATGGCTTGTAAAGTTGAGGAGTGCATTTTGGAGCCCACACCCCTCCTCCTCCTCTCCTCTTCTGCTCATTTCCCCCTCCAAATCCTGGTTCAGGGCGCCAACATGAAAGCGTTCTTTCTTGGTCTTCATTGCCATGGTTACCTGGGGACCTGAATGGGGTAGGAGCCCCTTTGCAAAAACCCTCACAGGTTTTTATGCACAGTAGAGAGTTCACAAGTTTTTCCCCTTCTTCTTTTTTTCATAGGAAATAGCAAGTGATACGTTTTTTTTAGTGGCAGCTCTCAGAGTTTTTTGGGGGTGGCAAGAAGTGTGGGAGTGGATTCCAAAACTGATGGCAGGGAGAAGGAAGACTGTGGGGTCAGAGCAGCTGAATTTAAATAGTGATGTAACTCCGAGATTTGTGAGTGTGTGTCTCTGTGATTTCCCCCTCCTACACTGCTTAAACATGAACAAACAAATGTGGGCAAATTTTACAAACCACTCACCAAACCAGAGGACAGGCAGCACCCTTGTGTTCAGGTAATTCATATTTTTGCGAGAGACAGTGACTTGGGCACGAGTGCGAATCTTTTTGGTTTGTTTTGGTGAGAACCCGAGGCCCACATTTGAATATCTATTAAAGTGTGAATGCCTCTGTCTTGGTAATGCAGATTGGTTGTAGGATTGGGGACTGGGTGTGTCTTTGCCAGCTTGTTGTCTTTCCTAACCACACACACAATAGGATCATTTGAGAGTGAAAATCGGTGGCACAGAAAGTCAGCAGGGCCCAGGGGCAGAGGAAAGGTAGAGTTGGTTAGTTTGTTGGAGCAGGCCTGTTGCTGGGGGTGACGCCAGCCTCAGGAGACGGTGCTGTAACTGCACAGCCCAGTGGGATTTATGTCTCCATAACAACTTCTCAGCTATTTTGCATTGACTTAAGATTTGGTTGATTGGGTGGCACAAAGATAGTGTCAAGTTTTGTTGGGCATTTATAAGTACGCAAGATTATGATATCATGTTTGTTTTTTTAAGTGAGACTCTTCATAATTTAGAAAGTTTAAAGATGCAGTTTTGTGAAATAATCAGACCTTCAAGCACCACCGCTGGAGGTCCTGATATTTATTACAAAATGAGCGCTGCTGCTGGTAATCTCTCCATATTTTTTTTTTTATTATTCCTTTTTCACCTTCCTTGGAAGTAGGTTCTAAGAAGCTGCAAAATATTACTCAGTGAGTCATGTTACCTCTTAAAACTAGGTGCTGCCAGAGCCTTTGAGAGCCAGACCCTCTGTATTTGTGTGTGTGTGGGATGTGAACGCTGGTTTTGGACGCCTCTGGTAGCTCAGCTTGGCAGGCCACTGGTGGGGTTAGGCGTTGCCCTATTATAAACCAAAATACGGCATAAGGCTAAACAATAATAATGTTAATGACTCAAATGCAAGGCTGGGTTGCTCAGGTTGTTGTGGCAGCAGTCTGCGGGGGGAAGCGTGCCATGGTACCATTTATCCAACAAGGCGTTTTAAATGGGGGGTATGGTTGCCATTTTGTTGTTCCGTTTTGGAAATTTGAGCCCAGAATTTATTTGTTGCAAATCTCATATTTGCCAAATTGGGATGTATTTTCTTTTTTCTTGCCTTGCTTGTAGCTTAATTCTCGAAACGCTACACAAAACATATTTGAGAGAACGTTTTTGCATCACACCTGGAGTCTCCCTCTCCACAGTATTGTTTGATCAGCCTGAGACGTGAAAGAGGCATTCCTCACAGGCACGAGGAAGAATATTTGATGCTGTGATGTGTATGCCTTGTTATGCTGAGCTTTGGTTTGCGAGAAAATATGTGAAAGGCATGAAGCGGGGACGGGCGATGTGAAAAGGAGAAAATGCACGGGGTGAGAAGTCAGGTGCAAACTAACCGGTGCAAGGTCCACGCTGCTTGGTTAGAAGCGGTATTAAACATTTACAGTCCTGTTACATCGTGCTAGCTGCCCTCGGAAAATGAAAGTCACAGGTTAAAATATGAAGTGAACTCTTGTAATTGTTCAGTTATAATGCAATAAGGCTGTCTGTTGTGTTCAGTGAGAGGGTCTGTCGAGGTTGTTGTTTTTGTTCGAGGTTAGATTTCCTGTCGGGGGCAGAGTGTGGCCTCGGGGCATTGGTGTGCTGCTGTATTTCCCTGGCCGGAGAAGAAGGGCACAACTGGTATTTGTTTTCTTGGAGAAAATGCTTCACTGGAACCGGTTACGGGAAGAAGTAAAAGACGAGGCCAGATATTCTCTGAAAAGAGACCACTTCTCGCTCCCTCTGTGCGGTGATTTCAGATTTTTAAAAAACTGTGGTGAATTATGGTTTTTGGTGATTAGTGTGATTATTTGGCATTTGCTATTTCTTCACAGGGAACTCTGTCTCTCAAAACGACCCCCTAAAAAGCCCAGTGTAGTGCTGAATACAGGTTACTGAAAACATTTTTAATAGAAGGCACAGACAGATAAGAAACACACTGATTATTTTTATTTTATGTGATTTGTTTTTAGCGCAAGTAAGCTGGAATGTCCTTTTCAAGGTGTTTTATATAGTAGGTGGAAATTGCTGCTTTTGGCGCGACTTGTCTGCGAGGCTAAAGAAGTCGTCAGCATTGTGCTAATATAGCCGCTTTCATCTGTAGCCCATGACATATGTTAGCAGCAGCCACTGTGGGCCACAGGCCCCATAGTCTGCAGTTGCTAGTGGTCTAACACCTGGTTAGTGGAGAGTTTAAATGCCAGGATGGGCTGCTCGCTCCTGATTGGAAGATTAGCTGTTAATGCTGACGTGCACGAAACAAGGAGAAGGGGGATGGAGAAGGTGAAGAATAGGAGAGAAGGGAAGGCACTGTGCTGTAATTAGTATGGATCTGTAAAGCAACTAATCGGATTGAATGAAACAAACTGGATTGGGCTCCTGAGGTCCGTGCACGACATCAGATCCGGGATAAAGCTTGGAGCAGCTCTGAAGGTGGAGCGAGAGAGCTCTCTTGTCATGTTAAATGTACACAAACCCCCACCCCCCACCCCACCCCAACAGTAAACACAACCGAGCACAGCAGCCACACGGGTTAGGCGCTCACATAGAGGGTTACAAGCGGTAGGGACGGGGTTAGGTTGGAGGACCTCATTAGTGAGCTTCGTTAACTAATTACTGTGCCATTCTTCAGCTGTGCAGATTGACCCGGCTGGCCTGAGCCCAAACCAAGTCTCCCTCTTACACTGTGTGCATGTATTGACATGTCAGCCCCTTTCGTGTCCTTGGGTGTTTATAGCTTTTTGTTAAGCTCATATTGATTATTTTGTCATAATGACGGTAGCCCGTGGTGTCTTTTTATCAACGTGGTTGCCCTTTTCTTGCGAGAATGTCTTGGAAACTCGGCCAGTGTATCAGAGCTTGAATGTCTGTGTGTATATGCTTGTGTTTTCACCTATGAACTTTGCACGTATGTCACTTTGTATCCTCGTGTTAGCGTTTCCACTCTCGCTGCATTGTTTGGGTGCTTGTGAATGTGTGTGTGTAAGTGTATATGTATGTGTGCCTGTGGGGGTAGCACGGGAGCCCCAGTTCCTCTACGGGCCCATCTGTTTTGTACTCTTTGTCCTGTTAATTAATGAAATCAGAGGGGCTGCCTGCTGGGACTGCACCACCACACTGGACAGGCCCGCTTTCTCTTGGGCTGACTCTGTTTTCCAAATGAATGCCTTCTCTTTCTCTCTGTGCTCTCTCACCTTTACACGTACGCATCTACTGGTTTGGCATTTTTTTTAAATTTTTTTTCAAAATTTATTCATGCTTTGATTTTTGTTTTCCAGTTTGTAACACTGGTGGACACGCCGCGCCCTGCGAGGTGACTATTGGTCGTAGATTAGAGTAGTCTTAAAAGCTAAAACCACTAAAATCATACTGCAGGCTCTGCTGTCACTACGCTGCTTAGAATGAGCGGAGGTTGGATGTCATGAAGCAGGATGTTAGACCAGTTCATGAACACTCAGTTATAACTCTTGTCTGTCAAGTCTGGGAAAAGCACCTTTTTTTTTTCTTTCTAGAAAGGTTTTCACATTTTTCTTGAGTAGTTACGCTTTCACCAGTATGATTGGGAACGCTACGTGGCCGAGCTTCTTTTTAAATGTCAAGCCACCGAAGAGCTATTTCTGAGTGTTGCAAACAGTGACCTGGCTAAGTCATTTCACTTTTTGCTTTGTGGCCTATCTGTCTTCCTTGAGGCTAATCCGCCACTCTGATAGATGCTTTAGTTTTCATTTTTATTATTGCCTCCCTCTGAGTACTGCCAGATGTAGAAATTACATGTTAGATATATTCTGTTACTTCACTGAAGTGGAACGATTTTTTTTAACAGCATGGCATGACAGTAGCTGTAGTAGCACTGCTACAGATATTACATTAGGCCTAACGTAGCCTAGCTGGTAACCTTCAGTATTTTGAAGAGCTTCTGATAATTTACTAGCTGTAACAATACTGTTAATTTGTAAAAATGTGAAGTATGATGGGTAATCTGATCCTAAAATTTAGTGTGATCACATATCTTGATTTCTTAGGTATTTAATTAGCCCATAAAAAATCATAATTTGTGTCCCGTCTTCCACCCCTCACACCCAATTGGTCGCGTCAGATAATTGCCCCTTCTAGAGCCTGGTTCTGCTGGAGGCTTCTTCCTGTTAAAGGGGAGTTTTTCCTTCCCACTGTCAACAAGTGCTTGCTCATAGGTGCGAGGGTCCTCTTGGCGATTTCTCTCTATTATTTTACATCATAAAGTAATTTGAGATGACTATAATAGTGATTTGGTGCTATGTAAATACAGTTGAATTGAATTGAGTCATGCAAACATACTGATTTCACACTTCTTAAAAGAAAGGCGGTTTCCGAGAAAACGTAACTAATCAACATGCTGCTGGATGAATTAAAAAAAAGACTTGGACATTAGTGCTTGTTTACAACTAGCTTATAGAAACTGATGTTTTTTTCTTCGTGTGTTTACAATGGTGATAACAATGGACAATGTGGCTCGTGTTAGATGTCTGACCGCTGTCATTCTCAGCTCATGCTCTGCCACATGATCGCCTCAAGGCAGCTCCTGCCCTCTTGTCGCGTTAAAACAGTACAAGGCAGGTGGGCTGAACAGAAAGCCTGAGGCAGTGACCTCTCAGCACTTCAGTGCCAAGAGGAACAACGGACATTTTGCCCACGTACGCCAACCGGTGATGTCATTAGGATGTTACAGACGCTTGGAGTTGTTTAATTGTGATAATTATATTGCGCTGTAATATAAATGAGTTTCTTTCCAGTAGTACAGTTGTACTATAACTCTATTGTTTTTAGTAAACAGTGAAACTAGTGTGTAGAAATTGATGCATCTGAGTTTGCAGTATTTGGGCTGGAATGATGTGAAGAAAAGCTTTGATATTAACTCTAAGTTTATACATATCTTCTCTCATTAAATACATTTCAAACATAGACTCCACAAAAACGATGTTTAATTATTTTAAAAACATTTTTATTGAACAAGGTCAAATGCTGCCATGCTGGGTGTGAATGCGCGGTGTGAGTAAAATGAATTCTCTTACTCATGTTCATCGTGCTTGATCACGGCAGTGACCCGATGTTCAGTTTATAAGTCAGTATTATTTGTGACACATTTAAATAAAAATGGCTAAAAAAGCTGAATCATGTAGCGGGCAAACGCACACACATCTGTAACACTGTAATGTCACATTTGGTCCACACTGACACAGAAATGCTGTGTTGTCATTGTTTGTGAGCGCGCTCGGTTGTAGCGGATAGTCGCCGGTGGCTTCGTGCGTCCTTGTCACCTTAGTCTTTGTGCGCTGACCAGCTGGAGGTGACATGGCTCTTCTCATCTTTGTGTCCCACTTTAAGGTGTAAAGTCCCTCTGCAATCCCTTCCAAGGACGCTGCAGCTGCATCTTAGTTACACAGCGCTGTGCTCTCGAAGCGGCGGCAAATGTGAAGCACTTAAAGGTCCTCGAAGGATATATGTGTCAGTAGATTTGTCATCAGAAGCAGGGAATTATCACAGGGGCGAGATGAAAGGATTGTTTGAATATTGAACGAACACCCTCCTTTGTGTCGTGAGTATTGTTCGCATTAGAACTAATTATTTTAAGCTATTTCACAGGGCACTTTTTACTGCCAATATCAATTCAATACCTCTGATAGCGGCTGTGGGAGACACGAGGGGTTTCGCTTCACACATCCAATTATTAGAACAAAGATGAAACTCTAAGACCATAATACACTACAAGGTCCTGTGACCTAAAAATCATCTCACTCGTCGGTTTGAGTGAGAATAACACGAGATTCCGCACAAATTTAAAATGCCAGGCCGAGCTTTGCATATTTAGCATTATTAAAGGCCAGCTCATTCAAAGCTCATTTACTTCTAATTTTATCTGTAACCTTGACCAATGCTGAGACATTCCAGTGGGGAGGAATATGGATACAGTCAAATCGAGCTAATCCAAAATGGAGCTTGTCAGGATTTGTGAGATTTAGAAAAAAAAAAATCTATGTGTGATATATTCAGAATCTTAGATGCTCATTTTGGATTCAAGACTGCCCCGCTCTGTGTAGTTTGTGGCGAAGATGCATTTAGTTGTGTCTCAACACACAATTCAGAGAAAGTACATATTCCTGTCTCACTGTGTATTTTGTTCCCTATGCGTGTTTGTTTAGCTGCCGTGTTTGGATTTTCGGGGGCTTGCATAAACAAGGGTCTACTATACATATTCGCGGATTAGCATACGATCTATTTCTGGACCTGTAGTCCAGACTTAGAGGCTCTGTGTTGTAACAAATTCTAGTTAGTTAACAGGGTGATAATTCATTGACGTGCGCAGCGGTTTTTTGAACAGGAACTTTTGAGCAACAAAACCAGAGCAGGTAGAGATTCGGTATCATTGCTGGGAAAAAAAAATCAAATGTCAGATATATTTTAATATCGCTTTCCTATATATATATATTATGTGCATTTCCAGTCCCCCAACCATTCAATGACACGTTTGAGGCTGGATAACTTGTGTTTATGGTTGCCAGCGATCCAAACTTGCTTATGCCGTGTCTGTTATTAGTATGATGGTACTTCCTTTGTAGCCTTACTGCTCCCAAATCCTTAATAAGTCTGTTATTGGAACAGAGTGTGAATTAGACATCTCTGTGGTCTAATTGACCCCAAACATAATAGTACGGAGCAGAACATGTAGTAACGTGTAGAAGGTGTGCAGCTTGTAAATGTCTTTTTGGCAAATGTAGTTGATTATATCCTGATGACCAGTCGTAGATTATTTATGCATTTGCTGCCTGCTTCTGTTACAACAGAAAGAGTACAGCATTGATATCTATATATATATTTTTTATAAACAAATCAAATGTATTGATTTATCACTTAAAAAACGACAACAAAAACTCATCATGACTCATCTTTTCCCTACAGATCGACCCAAAGGTGGCGTTTCCCCGCCGGGCTCAGCCCAAGGTGAGTGCACCCTGAAGGAGTTAACAGCAAGGAGGAGTGGAGATGATGTCATGTGTCACCCCTAATAAGGGAGCCCTGGTTGGCTGGGATTAGAGTCAGGCACATGATCTAATTGGAGCTACAATCCACTTGCCCAGCCTGACACCATGACCCTGTGTACACAGGCTCCTGCACTGCCGCCTGTATACGTGCACACACGCACACACATGCATTTTCTGGCTCACACCTAAATGGATGCTTGCGCCGATTATTCACCTGCACACATGCTGCTCGCATGCACACGCCTCAGAGGCCTTAAATTGACATCAATTAGTCTGAATTCCAAGAAGAGCTTTAAGCAACCTTTGAGATTAGACAAACGCCAACCAACACAAAGTGTCTTTATCGCAGGGAGCTAGCACAGACCTAATGTTATTAGTGATAAAAGATACCTTCTTCTTCTTTTCCTTCTGCGCTGTTAGCTGGTGACCAGGACAAAGAAGATCTTTGTCGGAGGACTGTCAGTCAATACCACCATCGAAGATGTGAAGCAATATTTTGACCAGTTTGGAAAGGTAAAAAAAATGCACAAACCTACTAAATACTTGCAACCATCATGCTTAAGCCTTCACTCTGAAAAGCTGTCTTTCAGCTGGACTGCTGCTGCTCAACCTTGGTCTGACCTTGACTTACCCTTCATAGATAATACCCATCATATTAGATATATGAGCATTTTAGTGGTTTTTAAGTGGCAGTTGATAGATAGATATGTTGCAAAGCTATATTGTATCAATAAAGGGACAATAAATATCAATTTTTTAATAAATCATTATCATCTCACCTGATAATAGGGGGCGACCTTTTTGCAAGCAGTTGCACTCTGACTGGGACTGACTGGAATCACTCTCAGAGAGGTTTTTAGACATTTGCAGATAATTTCTATTTAATTTATAAATATAGACAGATTGCGTCGACTCAACTGGCTGCCGGCTGTTTGTATTCTGCAGAACAGGATGGCTGCTGAGCACAAATGTAATGGTTAAGTGTGTGCAGGCAGCAGACGATATGTGATTTTTTTTAAAAATTTATCACAGTTTATTGCTGTTTTATCAGAAACAGATTGTATATAACTGCAACATTATGACTTATGGCAACATTTGTGGCAGGTTTAAGTGACGGTGTTGGTGTGCTTGACATTAATAACTGAAGTGAGATAACTTTATCTTATTGGATAAAACAGATATTGGCTGTCTTGAGGACATAATTTGTAGTTGAAAAAAGGGTGATAAATCACAATATATGTTACTACAAAAGCTTAATATCTTATCGTGAGTGAGATATTGTGATAGTATTGTATCGTGTGGGTGTGTGGTGTTTACATCCTCTACTTTTAACCCAGATTTCTTAAGGTGGATGCTAATATTTTGTCAGCATTTGGCTGCTTGCAGCTCCTCTCTTAGTTTTAAGGAAGAATTAGCTTTCCGATTAGCCTAACAATTCCGTTCCATTAGCCAACACTTTAAACTTTTTACAATTTATGAGCGTTAAGGTGTTTCATCTACTTTTAGTTCACAATTTAATAAAGTACAGAAACATTTCAATCAGTTATTTTTGAAGTGAATCATTTTTCAGTGGTTTTCAAGCTTACTGTTAGCTTCTAACAAGTTTTCACACCATAAGTGGGGAATTGTTGTGTTCAGGTGTTACAGTACTTTGATCAAATTACTTGATAAAAATTGTATCAAATTACTTCAGCTTGCCCGCAATCTGTCCGTGTACCTTCTGGTAGCTGCATAAGCACACCCTGGGGTACCTCTGGTTGGGCTTGGCTGCTCTAATAGACTGCATGCCTTTGATAGATTATATTCATCTACTGACTCTGTCCAGCTAAAAGTTTTTTTTTAACTTTCCTTTCAAACTTTTTTTTTTTCCACAGAGAAAAAAAAACTTTTATGGCTTTTGTTTTAAGCATGTCCGTTTTTCGGTTCAAGTCGAGACACCTTAAAAAGAGAAAGCAGACCTATTTTAGGAGAAAAAGTGAAACGAAGGCACGCAGTGAAAGTGAAAGAAACAAATGCTGCGCTGTTATACATCCTTTTAACCTTAGCTAGCTTCTTCAGAAGTCCTCAGAGTGGGTTTCTCTAAAGAGTGCAAATATCAAAGAGGGGAAACAAAGAAAATGCTGTGTGGTCATCGGTGGTTCTGCTCCGTCAGCTTTAGCATGACTTAGTTTGTTAGTTTATCTCTGTTGTTGGCTGTTTTTGCTCTTTTCTGATCACATATTAGCATTTCTGGCTTCTGCATTTGGCCTGCTTAGCTCTTTTGAAAGAAATTTGGTGAAAGGCAAACACATGCTGTGGAGACAGATGAGTGGCCGGGGGTAGAGGGAGGTTAAAAAAAAAAAAGCAGGAGGGGAAGAGGGAGAGGGAGATGGCAGGGGACTGAAAGGGAAGAAGAAACCCCCCGTGGAGAGAGAGTGGGAGGGGAACTCAGAAAAAGGTTGAAGGGCAGAGGGAAGGAGGAATGCTGAGATAGTAGTGAGGGGCAAAAGTGATTATTAAAGGGGGGAAAAAAGGACCAATCTGATGAGAAATAAGTGTGTTAAATTATCCATAAAGCGTGGCATGTTGGGTTAGTTTTTAGCAAACTACTGTGTGCGCGAATGGAGATCAGCCTTTTCAGTATTAACTAATCAAATGCAACAGCTGCTCCTGTAACAGCCCCCCCACCTTACCCAAAATCAGTACTTCAGACACCCTCCCATCTCACACACAAAAACACACCCTGCTCTAGTCGCTCTCAGCTTGTTGCCGTGGTGACCTGCCTTCGCCCATTGTCCCGCTATAATCCAGTGCTTTTTTTGTGCGTTTCCTTTTAAAAAAAAAATGTGCGAGAAGTGTGTATTTGCATGAATGGAAAGACGGGCGTGCTCGTGAAAGTGTGACAGTGGCATCGTCGTGGATGCGAGCTTGCATGCATTTGTGCCCATGCAGACGGAGAGCGAGGCTCACAGCCGGCGATCCAGTTGTCACAAACATTAAGTGTGCGCCTCTGCCGCCGTTGGTGAGCAGGACAGTCTGAAAATGAGCATTGCTTCAGGATGTGGGCCTAATGGGTTGGAAGAAATTAACAGCACGAAGCTCCTTCTGCCTCGTGTCTGCCTGTGTTTTCTCTCAGTTGGCCTCTGACTCATGCTTGAGGTATTACTGTATTTCAGGTACTGGTTCAAATTTAAAGAACGCCGTTTAATTCCGGCCCGCGTGCTCACGGAAGACCTGGATTTGCGAGCGTGTGACCCGTGGCACCGATTCAGGTGGCTGTTGTGACATGTGACACGTTTCTCCTCGGTGCACTCGCTTAAAATGGCTGTTTGCAGTCTGTGTGCCGAATCATTTCTCCCCGGTGATTACAGACACTCATATCTAAGACAACACTCCCTCCGCAGGATGAGGGAATATTTGGACTGTTTGGACACGTGAGACCAAAGCTGTATCGTGGATAGCGGCGATCCCACAGTGCATTCCTGCTGAGCGGGAGGTATTTCTTGTTTATTATCTGAGCCTGGTTACAAGGTGCAGGTTTGGTTGGAGCAGGACTCAGTGTCCTGTTTATTTTCATACTGTGGTACCGCCTTGCAAGGAAAACACAGAATGCACTCTGCATTTTATGCAAGTCTTTGATATGTGCCGAAGTTGTTGTTGTTGTTTTTTAGCAAGCCTCTAAGAACACCTAGATAAACTTCACTACTTGGACTAGGGTGGCTGCTCGGTTGTTGACGCGTCAGGTGTTCTGGGCCAACCTGAGGAGTCAGAGGCTTTTGTTTACATGTGATTTCCTAGTTGAAAAAAATCTGAGGGCCTCTTGCTAAATGTTCCCAGGCCAATGAGACTGCAGCAGCCATGTTTCGATTAGAAGTCTGAAATGAGGGTCTTGTAATTTCCCTCAAGCTCATGTGGCTCTTTTTTCTTTTTTTTTTGGCCAAAGCTGAATATAAGATCTGTCCACACACAGAAGTGTGTTTAACATTTCAGGCATTAGCATTTCAGGCATTTTGGGCGTACAATCAGTTAGGTTTAATCCAAAGGAAATCTCTGTTTTCATGCCTGTTTACCCTGCCTCTCTGTATCCTACACGAAAAGCCCGATGATTTCAAATCTTCATTTTTAAGTAAACCCAGAGAGTAGGTTAGCAAGCAAACGAAGGAGCGGATAGGATGAAAAAAGCAGCATGGACAGGGCAGACGGGAAAAGTTGGGACTCCACTCACCCATGTGAGCTGGCGATTAGAAGGCTTGACTGAACACTTTGTCTGCTGGCCTGTTTAGAGAGAGATGGCCGGAGAGAGCGAGCGAGAATGAAACGAGGGAGGGAGATGTGAGGAGACGGCGGGGAAAAAAATGTGAATGCCACCTTTCATAATCTGGCAGAAAAGTGTAATGGACTTGTCAGCAAACACTTGTTCTTCAGTACAATAGCGGTACGCTTCACTAAAAAGCGGTTATTTTTAATGCCGCTCTCGGGAAGCAGCTCGAGATCTCGGCTGACCCTCGTTCTCTGTACATCTGAGAATGTCAGAACTATGAGAATATGACCTTAAGTTTACTTCGGCTCTGCATGCATGCTGAGTAGTTAGCGATAGAGCTGCTGCTAAGTCAATCTCAGAACTCACAGCTATCCAATCAGATTGTCTTACAGCACCCTGGGCAGTGGACATCGTGAGATCTTCTCCTTATTGGTTTTGGCAAAGGCGAGGGGGGCTGGTGTGTGGCCACAGTCTGCAGATCTTTCTGTTCTCATGGAGGACAATTAGCAGAACCATGTTTGCACTACTATACTGCTTATTATCTGTAATATTTTTCTGTTTCCAATACTTAAAATCTCCTCTGGCTGGCAGGGTTTGCTAATCTCTTCCAGAATAGATGTTGCTAATGCTAACAGGAGGACTAGCTGTGAGTGTAACTCTACTCTTATGATAACATGTTGGCCTGCAGCTGTCTACTTGCTGTCCTCTTCCCTGGCTCTCTGCTGTGTCATTGAGTCTGGATGACCGGAAGGCTGGAAGACATGAGGGGGAGAGGAAAGGAGAGGGGAAGGGAGGAGGAGGAGGGGGTTGCAGGATAAAAACTGAATGAAGGACAGCAAGACGAGCACAGGGGGGAGCTCTGTGTGTGTTTGCGTGTGTGTGTCCCATGCTATATGTTAACAAGGATGAGAGTGAGGAGGGCTGTAGACGCAACCTTGATCCTCTTTGCATATATCATTTTTCACTTTCGTTGGTGCAAACACTTGCACAGGCTTGATCTCAATCAGACGAGAAGGCGTGCATGTGTGTTTTTCATCTGAGATACGTTTTAGAAATCAAATGACCTGCCTACCCAGAGGCCTCAGGCACTCAGGTTACACTGGTTTGGGTTTCAGCACGCGCTGCCTAATGAAAATAGCCATGTGGTAGGGCTTTGGCATATGATATCATCGTCCCCGATAATATGGTTATTTTTGCTGATATAAAAACATCATATCGCGATATCATACATGCTACAGCAACGCCATATTGTCCCCAGTGCAAGCAGCAAGGAGACAGGCCCAGGCATGTCTGACAGCAAGAGTGGTAGCTAGAAAAGCAGCTGCTGCAGCACCCTCCAAGCAAAGCACGGTACTTTGAAAAAATGTGAGAAAATTAGACCCACTAAAGGTGGAAATAACAAACATGGCAAAAACACACCCTTGAGTACAAAGCAGGCTATGAAGCAGGAGATACTAGCAGCCCGTGATGTGGGACCCAACAGTAAACAAATGACTCAACCGAGCATGCTAGAGCACTCTCCATATGACAGGAAGAGCGAACGGCGGATGGAAATTACTGATGCGGTTACACGGTGTTAGAGCAGGGCTTTAAGCAGCTGATTAGAAAGCTCGACCCTGAGAAACAACAGGTAGAAAACACTTTCATCTTTATTGTGTGACAATACTGTGCAGGCTGCTGACAAGTTGCGAGGTTAAGTTACTGTAGTTACTGTTAAACTAAAGCACGACGCAGTTATTTTATAGTTTTACTTAAATGTCCCAGGGAAAGCACAACCTGGGCTAGTTTTGTGCTCACGTTTGAATTTCTGCTGTGTCACTGTATATACTGCTGTGTCACTCACTACCATTGCACTGTAATGCTCCTGCAGCTGCTGCTGGCACCTTGTTTCAATAGATTCACACTTGTAATTAGGAAGTGTATCATCAGTGACAGCAGCTCATTGGAAAAGAAGGTTGGTAAATGCTCTTCATTTACTTACACTTACAAATGCTGCCGCCTGCAAGCTGCGAGCGACGTTCAGTCTTCTTTTTAAATATATTGTTGTTTTCTTGAAATAATCATGATATAATGTTGAAGCTGTCCATGCAGTCACGCTCATGTGTCTCTGTTGTTTTGCTGCTAAACACTGAAAATGTGAAAGTTTTTACTTCCACCTTGATCCCAGGCCTTGGCTTCTCCGTGTGTCTCCTTATGCCGTCAGAAGCTGCTAACTTTCCTGCCAGTGAAGGACGAAGCAGGGAGGGAGGGAATGGGATAAAAAAAAAGGGGGGGGGGAGGAGGTGGAATATGAATAGGGCAGTGGAGTGAGTGCAAAAAGGAAAGTGGAGGGAGAAGTAGAATAAAAGGAGAGCGTGTTGACAAAAACCTCAGCTCACTTCGTTCTCTACTCTATAATCCAGAATGCTCACTGGCAGGCTTCCTACCTGCCATCAAGACTTTTAACTTTTTTCAATCTTCTTATTGCTGTTATTCATCACAGCATTATTTATCAGCCCTTCTTCTTTTCTCTCCAGCCATTGAAATGAGCTGGAGTGGGTGTATGTGCTTGTGGGGGGGGGTGAATTCTTCTAATTGAAATTCTTTGCATGGTCTCCATGGGAATGGTAAACTTTGCAGAGAGGGAAAGAAAGACAGCGAGGGTGAACAAACGAAAGCAAAAGAAGGGCGAGAGCGGGACAGAGTTTGTAAGAACTTGGGTGAAGGACGGAGGCAGAGCGAAGAATGGGGAACATTCAGCGCCTCTTTTTTACCGCTGATATATTGCATTTCATTTCATTTTTTTACACGGCGCCCTCTTTCCCCCTGTTTTCCCCGTCGCTCTCTTCCCCTCTCACCCTTCCATTCTTTTTTTCTTCTCTCCTTTGTCACCTGTCACCCCGCCCAAGTCTCTGCCCTCCACCCTCTCCATCTGTTTTCTCCTCTTACTCCGATGCTAAAGAGGGACAATGGCACCCCATGCTGTGTAATGATGTGCACGCGCGCGCGTGTTAAGATGTCCGAGCTCATCTATTCTGTGCTTTGTTCTCACAGGTCGATGATGCCATGCTCATGTTTGACAAAACAACCAACAGACATAGAGGTGCGTACCCAGAGTTATACTCAAATGTGCACCCGCCCGCATTATGTTGATACGCTTAAGTGGGACCACGATGGAGTCATTAGCTCTGGTGATCTAGCTAAAAAAAAATTCAAACAAACAAATTTTTCTTAACGTTGTCTTTCCCCCGCTCTCGCCTACTTCTGTTTATACAAAGTCAGGATCTAAGTTAAGACAAGTGGGGAAGGGGGGGAGAAAGAAAGGAGCAGGGTGGAGTTAGCCACGCCCTATCCCCCCTCTCCTCCATGATGCTAACACCTTAATTAACAAGCAAGACCTGTGAGGTTGGCCTCAGCTCTTTGGGTTGCACGTTACAAAAGGGAGACATTAAAGTGATCACATGTTTTCTGATGGCTGTGCTCGTTCTTCCATCTCATTATAACCACTCACATCCAGAGCCCGTGTAAAGGTGGAAAATTCAACATGCTTTCAAATGTTGCTCAAATGTTACAAGGGTTTCTTTAAGAGTTTTTTTCTCTCGCTCTTTTCCAGGTTTTGGTTTTGTTACCTTTGAGAATGAAGATGTGGTTGAGAAAGTGTGTGAGATCCACTTCCATGAGATCAACAACAAAATGGTACGGACGTGAGCTGTAAAAAATATTTAGAGCGTGGTTTACTCGGTGGTGTAGGGATTTGTTCCCAGTGTCCCAACTGCCAGACCGAATCATGTGGCGTAACTGTTGAGTGTCTTTATTTCAGTAGTTTTTTTTTTACTAACTCCCTGTTTTCTTTGCTTCAGGTGGAGTGCAAGAAAGCCCAGCCCAAGGAGGTGATGACGCCGACAGGCTCAGCCAGAGGCCGTTCCAGGGTGATGCCCTACGGGATGGACGCTTTTATGCTGGGCATTGGCATGTTAGGTAAAGTATTAAACAAACAGCAAATGCAGTATCTGAAAAAATCACTGTTAATCAAGTGCTAGCACTGATTGACACCATTTTTCTTTACGAAGACAGAAATAACAGATTATGCAAGTATGTGTGTGTAGCTTAGTTTTAGATTGTACTTATTCTAAAAATACTCAAAAAAAGTAACAGTAGAATAAACTCAGACATCTAGAATGTGGAAAAACACCGAAACGAGACATATTTCTGTATGTGTTGCTGATCAGAAATAACAGAAAAGGAACCAAATCACAACATTGACTCAAATTTCAGTAGTGCCTTGAAAATGTCTTCTGTGCATTAATTTAGCTGGGAATAGCTCAGCAATTTGAACGCATTTCTTAGGTTTCCTCATTCACACTGAAGGAGCTGCTTTAAAAATTAAGAAATGTCATATTGTAGGTGCACCCTCCGTTCAGAAATATTTAGGCTACGTAAGCTAAACGCCTGCTTTCAATGATGTTATTCTCTGTGATGTATCGAATGTTTAGAGGTCACGGACTGAAGGGCTCCACACGCTGGAGTAATAATACAGTATGAAGAGATCCTCATTGAGAAATCAAAACCGAGAGCTACATCAGCTGTAGTTTGTGGTTGTTTGATGCCCTCTACTGGCAAATTTCAGATCGTAATACATAATCTCAGTAAGGGCCTGTAAATGTCAGTGACTCATACTACTAGGTCTGGCTCATGTGTAATTCATCTCTAATGACCCCATTTCCCGCAGACGTTAAGCTAATGTGTACGCCTGGATCACCAAGTGTCCGGAGCTTCGCCTTAAATTTCAAAATATTCCGAGGTTGATTAAAATGAACCCCGGATGAGGGAAAGCAAAATCAAATAAATGACCTTAAATCACTCAGTAGTTAATAATAGCCATCTTTACTGTAACTCCTTCGTAGCTGCACTCTGTTGTACAAGAGCAGAGGAAATTAGCTTATAGGAGATCGCTTAGCTAACTGCCACTGCAGCAGGTGAATGTATGACTGCACTCTTGAGGTGGTTCCAAAAATAAACCTGGATAGATCAGATGGCTAGATCTGCCTGTGTGTACTCATCGTGATTTCTGCTCACACACCAAGCAGCCTCTCCTAAAACTCATTTTCTGAGTTCGCCATCATGCTCCTTTATACAGTCAATTAATCCTCTCTCTCTTTCTCTCTCCAACAGGCTACCCGGGTTTTCAGACTGCTACCTACACCAGCCGCAGTTACTCTGGTATCGCGCCCGGATACACCTACCAGTTCCCAGGTACGTCTGCATAAGCCACACAGCTCACTGACTCTCTTTAGGCCTGCAGACAGGGACAGAGTAAAGGCTAAAGGCTACAGGCTGCGGCATGCTGACAGTTTTTAACAGTGCGAGGCGAAACATGTATGAACAGCAACGGCCACGTGGCTAGAGGTTCATGTGCGCGCTCAGATTCGCGTGTCATGCCGCCTTCATTTCAGCTGCAGCAAGTGTGATTTTAAAGTGCTCTTGTCTGTAACTTAAACCCTCTGCACTTTCTGAAACATTGTCTTCTGTTTCGAATGTTAGTTACTGATGTTTTTTGCCTTTCATTTGTGATATTAGACCTTCTTCCTCTTATATTCTTCTTTGTTTATTTGATCTGCTTATGTAAGCCCCATTCAATTGGCCGTATCGCCCCTCCTTTTCCTTTGCTCCCACCTTCCTGCCTGTCCTTACAGTAGGTTTTCTTTTTTTGTTTTGTTCTCTTTTGTTTTTACTTTCTGTGCTCGTGCATCTGTGTTGACATTGTCTCTGTGTGCGTGTGTGCCTTTGTAGTATGGCTGGTGGATGGCGACTATTTACAAAGACATTTTTCTCTCTCTGGATCTTCTCTGTTTCTAGAATTCCATTTAGAGAGGACCCCCCTCCTGACATCATCCCACCCTCCTGAGCTGGCAGGTGAGTGTTGCCACAACCCCTCTGAGAACCTAAAAAGAAAACCCGAAGCTCTTTAGCAGCAGAAACCCAAGTTAAACCACGAAGACCATCTTTACTAAATGCAGCAACCCTGAATCACTGGGATACTTCTTCAAAAACAAAAGCAGCATAACCCAAAAAACAAACCTGTTTACTTTTACTTTTAAAATCAGATTTAGATTTAATTTTTGATTTAAGAAATAGTCTGCCTATGTACACGTGAGGCAATCCAGCAGCAGGTAGAAATAGGGTTCAAAGGTAATGCAAAC
>NW_005187443.1:2124181-2132128 GCF_000239375.1 Pundamilia nyererei | reverse complement strand
ATTGGTTAGCACTGTTATAGTAAGAAGGTTTCTGGCTCAGACCTCCTGGCCGGCTGGATTCTGTGCGGAGTTTGCATGCTGTCTCCTCCCACAGTCCAAAGACATGCATGTTAGGTTAATCTGTGATTGGCCATAGGTGTGAATGTAAAAGTGTGTGATTGTCTGTCTCTCTTTTCGAACCCACTGACCAGTGACCTACCCTGGGTCTACCATGCGTCTTGCCTAAACTCATCTTGGGTGGGCTACAGCCTCCCATCAACCTTCAACTGGATAAGCAGTTAAGGAAATTGATGGAGCGATTTATGGATGTACACTAAACGATCTAACGAGTTCCATTTTTCTTTGAAGACTACTTCTGACAGAGGTGACAAGATATGATGATATATTGGGCTAAAAGCTTTTAGGTTGCTCCTAACTCTGCCGGTAAATACTTTTAGCCTTTGGATGTGTTGTGCATGCAGCCGATCTACAAGCAGCTGCGCCTTTACACTGACATCTAGTGGCTCTGAGCTGTACTTACATTTTTACTTGGAAACGCCATCCTCTTTGATTTTAGCCATCATTTTGTATCTTATTTAATGCATCAAGCCAGATGCTATAGGATGTTGGATCATTAAACCTTACACCAGTGGTATTTAAATGACATGTCAGATCTCTGGGTCAGCTGTCTGTTCAGCCACACTGAGCTGTAGATCATGACATACGTGTTGTGTGACAGTTTTGTTTGTTGTGTAATCCTCAGCCATTCCCCTGACTGCATACGGACCAATGGCAGCAGCTGCAGCAGCCGCCGCGGTAGTTAGAGGTATGTCCCTGTTTGTCTGCGAAAGAGTGTGAACAGCAGGAGTGTGTGCATGTTTACAAATTTGCATGCTCGCCTTACTCACAATGAGCGCGTGCGTGATGGCCTGGTTGGAGAAATAAAGGAATATTTTTAGACATGTGCATGTTTCTATGCGTGTGTGTGTGTGTGAGAGAGAAAACCCTCCAGTGTTTAAGACTGACTTGTCTCTCCTGCCTCTCAGGCTCCACCCCTTCACGCACAGCTGGCTTCCTGGGCACCAGCAGCCCTGGACCAATGGCTGACCTGTACGCTGCAGCCAATCAGGACTCAGGAGTCAGCAGCTACATCAGTGCAGCTAGCCCCGCCCCCAGCACAGGGTTCAGCCATGGTATAGGGGTAGGTCACATGCTCCCTTCCTCACCCACCAACTCAGACTTACATGCATGCATGAATGCACACGTGTGTTGACAAAGCTGCTAGAAGTGTATTCATCTTTGCCTCTATGTGTGTGTATGTGTGTGTCCTCAGGGTCCTCTGATTGCTACTGCCTTCACTAATGGCTACCACTGAGAAGTCTCAGGTCACCGAGGGATGGGAGGGCGTCTCCTCTGCTGATGAGCCAATCACAATGCTGACTGCCCACTGATGGCACAACCTGATTGGCCGGCCACCGGCTCTTTACCGGGCTCTCCTGGCTCCATATGGCTCCGCCCACCGACTGAATATCTTTTTAAATCCAGAACTCTTGTTTCTGCTGTACTAATCTCACTTCAACATAACTTCCCTGTTTTCTCCTCTTTTGTCCTCATCATGTAGTCTAATAACTAGAGCCCACCCCCTCTCCCCCCTCAGTTATCCATTTTTTTCCTTTTGAAGCTGAGAAAAAGAAACTGCAAAAAAAAAAAAAAAAAAAAAATCTCCGAGGAAACATTTGTCATCGTTGACAAAGACACAGACAACTATTTTGAGTTTTTATTATCGTCATTTTAAACTTCACTTCCATCGTGAATCCTTCCCAGCTGTCGTGCTGATGTTAACAGAAGCAGAAAGAAGGCAAAAAAAAAGAAAGCTGTGCGAGATGAGATGGGTCTCAAAGCCGTTTTTAACAAAGGAAGAACAAATCCAACACAGTCCTTTTTTTAACTCGAGTCTCACGGAAACATGGAGGGAAAAAAACAAACAACCAACAACAACAACAAAAGTTAAATGTATATTTTGGTAGTCTCTAAAAACAAACAAAAAAAAAACCTTTGTAATATTGTTATTAATATTGACATAATAATCTGTAAGGTATTTTATTCTGTAATTGGTTTTAAAGCAATGTTTTTATGTCTTCCTGTAAAATATTGTAAATAGACATTGGGTGAGGTAGGGTGGGTGTGGGATGGGTGTGGGAGGGAGGGGTCACTGAACCGGCTGGCATGTCATTGGTTGGTTTGGAAAAGGGTTAACAGCAATTTGACTGGATGTCATTTACTACTCTCTGCGGTCATCTCACTACTTTTATGGGTATGCATACGCCATTATGTGTACACTGTGGGGCAGTCCACTCTAGCGTCACTTCAGCGCAACGCTATCCAGGATAGCTGTTGGCGAATAAACTTCCAGGAGCTTGTCTGACATATTTTTTTTCAGTTGACACATTTTTGTTTGTTTGTTACCAGGTCATATTTTTGTTTGTTGGATTTAAGTCTTTCAAAAAAAGAGAGAGAAAAAAATAAGCGAATTTGTCTCTTGCGTCTTCGTGGAAAACAGTTTATGAAACCACGATGGGACTTTGGATGATTAACAACTTTAAAACAGGAGAAATAAGGGGTTTCTGGCGATTTGGGACTTCACTTCCTGATTTTTGAAAATATTATATATATATTTTTTTGCGCGTTTCTCTTCTTAATGTTTTTGTTTATTTTAATTCTTTTAAGAAAATTCTTTTATGCGGTGTTCTCCACCGTGACAAACAAATGAAGGACATTCTCAGAGAAGCAGTTGTAGAAAAATCACGATCATGTTCTTTCCTCTTATCACTATTGAAGGTGCATGTGATTGCGTCTGCGTGTGTGCGTGCGTGCGTGCGAGTGAGTGTTTGTGCGCATACATCAAGGTGTAATATGGAACTACTTTCGTCAGCGAAGGAGCGTTTTGATTGCCTTTTTTTCCTTTGGTACTGAGAAAAAAAACAACAACGTTTGCCCTGCTCCATTTGGGTTCATCTGCTCTTCTCCCCCCTGACTCTCTCCCATTCCACACTTCGTTTTAATAAATTTGTGCACCTCTGGAACCAACAGATAACTGTTTATATATAGTTGCTGCTCAGTGTGGTGGTGAACAGACAGGGTTTTGGGCAGGGAACCAGAAATGGAACAGGGTCTCGCTCCCAGTCGGCTCTGATACGGGGGCCTCAGTACAAGACGGCGCTGGCTGGCAGGAAAAGTCAAAAAGCTGGAACAAATTCAACCTTTGCAAAAACAAGTAGCCTGTTTGTTCAGCCTTCTTGCTGCAGCCTGTTTGATGTTCAGCACAGCAGAAAACTTCCTGATCCAGCCAGTAGTTCCTCTGTCAGACGGGCTGGGACATGATAAAAGAAAAAAAAAAAAACTACTGCTGGACACCAACACTGTAACTTTTTAACTTACAATAAAGCAATAAGTTATTTTTTACCTTACAAATGAAAATAGTACTATTATTGGTAATAGCAGACGACAAGTGGATAATTCTGCGGCATTAAGACTTATTTTCAGAAAAAAAAAGAAACTATATTTTTCTGTTTTGAGATCTTGTTCCCCTTGTATATTGATTTTAATGATGTCTTTTGTTGTGCTGTTGTAAGGAAAAGGGCCAATGCTTTGAATGGAGTTTGTAGCTCTACATGAGCTCGGTTAAAGTTTAAGATTTGGGCTGTCCCCCGCCAAGCTTTACAGCAATGCTTTTCTTTTTTTTTCTTCTTTTTTTTTCTTTGTTTTTTTTCCTGACAGTTTCAATTTGAAAATCCTAATAAATTATTCTAAAGTGTTTGTGACTCCTTTTTTTTTTTTAACCCAACATTTGTTCACATGCGCACTGAAGTCATGTGAACTGACCTGCGTGTTTGAAATCTTAAGAGCAAATGCCACCTCTTAAATTGGTATACTGGCACAAATAGTCGGCGTGTGTAACTGCCAAACTTCAACTGCTGAGGCTGAAAAATGAAGCCAAAACACGAGTGCCAAAAGTTGCAGTTCACAGAATGGCCATTTGAGGCTGGATTCGCTCCCTTAATCAAATGCACAACCTTACAGTAGGGATAAACATGTTTGCAGCCTGGTGCGAAAAACATTTTGGTCTGTGTTAATTTAAACTACTAAACGCTGGACTGTGAGTCATTCCAACATATAAACTCCACCTAACTCCAGTGATGAGTGACAGAGAATCCTATCTTTAGGCACATTGTTACTAGCAGCCTGTCACAAAAACACATAATTCGTTCCCATTTTTTAGTTGACTCTATAAAAAATACCAAAGGTAACATAGATTGACAGACATAGACATATTTTGGCACCAACACCGTGATTCCCAAGCCGCTATTATCTGAAAACTTGGCATATCTCAGCAAGGTGTGCTGCATGTCTGTAAAAAATTTGTTGAAAGCGGTGGAGGACAAAAAAGGAAGTGGCCTAAAGAACTATCTACAGCAGATGAATAATACCTGAAAGTCATGTCTATAAAAAACAATTCAGCCAAGACCTGACATAGGACCTAAGAGATACAGATCTTGATCTACTGTTAGCTGAAGCCTCATCAGAAATGGTCTCAGTAGAAGGAAAGCTGTCAAGAAGCCATTTTTAAGGAAGGAAAACAGAGAAAAAACAACTGGCATGAAAATCTGTCAAGCATGGTGGAGGCTCTGTCATGGTTTGGGGCTACATTTCAGCCAGTGGTGTTGGGTATCTTGTCACACTTGATAGAACTACAAGTGCAGAATAATAAAGTTACATTTTGACCCACCACAAAGACTCCTGTAGACTACTGAACGAAACAACAAGAAGTCTTGCAAGAAGTCTGCATCCACTTTTACCTGTAGTCTATGAAAGTCCTCCCAATTTTGGTGGGTTGAAGTATTCATAGCTTTCCCTTCAGTAGCAAATTTAACAACAGAACTTTCACCAAAACTGCATGGATAGAGTTGACAGAGTAAACAAATACAGTGAATATGCCTGAAGGACTTGTTCCCATATTCATAATTTTCACGGTCTTTAACCCGACAAACTAAAAAACAGGGTGCATTGTTTCATCAGAAGTTCCATGCATGTGTCGTGCTGTGCTAACAACATGAATCCATCTTGCAGTGCAGTGACTATGTTTGTGTGGGCTGCCAGCAGTGGTAAACAGTCTGATCCCTCACACTTCTATCAGGGTCAGAGTTCTGGATGGAGGCCAGCAGGGTTAGTGATCCTCTCCCAGCTCTGCTTCGCCTTCTCTCCCTACAAACTTCATTTTTTCCCAGCTTTGAGGAAGGATTAGACCCGGTATACAAGACCAGACTTTTCAAGCTGAGTTTTAAGCTGTTGGTTTCATTATTTTTTTCCAAAGTTAAAAGTTAGACTTAAACGCCCTCCTGCTGTATTTAGAACACTCTTTTAGCTTCTGTTTTTTCTGTAACATTTTAAAATTTTGGTTTTTCACCTCTTGCAGTCAGATTCGATGGCACTTGGAGAGCTAAATCCACAGTTAAAGAGCTCCTTAAGTGGGAGCGAATTTTTCGACAGTGGTTATGTAGAGGAACTACCACCTCCTCTTCAAAGCTACCTTTGTTTGACCATTTTTACATGCTTTTGTCCTGCATACCCCGTCAACATTGTGGCTTTGGTCTTCTCTATCATGGTAAGTATAAACAATAAAACTTGATGGGGTTTTAATATTATGTCAGACCATGGGCGGGCAATTAATTTTCCCAAGAGCCCACAGCTAACGACTGATAGTAGCATCTACTCTTACCAGTAGCAGTTTATAAAGAGATAAATACTGAGCAGAGTTCAGCTTATTGCTCTGGTCTTCCACAACAGTTCCAGTGTGTCACGTGGCCCCTTGGGAGAATGAATTGCCCACGCCTCTGTGTTAGACTATGCATGCTCTGTGCTCTAATATTAAGGAAATAATGAGTCAGAGAGAAATGAAACATGTTCTTGTCCAGGCTGCTTTAAATGTAACGCTTACACAGTGTTCTGATGTGCTGGACCCTAAGATGTAACCCAGTCACACAGACACCTGCTCTGCCCATCAAACAAACTTACTTCATCTTCCGCTTTGGAAAATTACATTTTCATGCTGCCTGTTGATGGAAATAAACTTTCACTTGGCAAATAAAAAAAAACAAAAAACAAAACCACTGATTAAACTTTTTTCATAGACTTTTCAGAGAGCTCTGCGTACCACATTTTGTGTTTTTAGCAGGTTTGCCGGTGAGTTTTTATGCTCTACAGTGATTTCTCTCTTCCAGTCTAGAAACAGTTACTACAGCGGAGACTACGAAGGCTCCAGGCGGCTGGGCAGGAACGCGCTCTACGTGGCTATTGCCTCAGTCATCATCGGGCTTCTCATCATCGCCATCTCCTGCACTGTTCATTTTACCACAGTAAGACAGCCTCAGCACTGTTACCACTCATAAAAACTTCTCAAGCGAATTTCTAAAAACTTTATATTGGAATATTGCAACTATAACTTCAGACATGACCCTACACATAGCTAATTTCATGAGTTATGTTAGTACTATTATTATTGTCATGCGTATTAGTGAAAGTCAAGTCAATGATTTTTGACTTGACTTGAATGAGGGTGACAAATACAAGCCTAATCTTTTATTGGAACCTTAATATTACAGAGTAAAAGGTCACATTAAATATATATAATATAGACTGCTCAAAAAAATTTAAAGGAACACTTAGATCTAATGTGTTAGGAATAAAAGGACGCCACATCGTTTGATGGTACTGAGTAGCTCGTGTAGCCCCCCACGTGCTTGTATGCGTGCCTGACAACATCAGGGCATGCTTCCAATGAGATTGGAAGATCTGGATTAGGACATCACTGAAACTGTGGACAGTCTGAGATGCAATCTGGTGGCACTGGATTGTCTGAAACATAATGTCCCAGAGGTGATCTGTTGGATTTAGATCAGGCAAGTGTGGTGGCCAGTTAGTGGTATCAATTCCTTCCAGGGAACTGCCTGCATACTCTCACCATATGAGCCTGGGCATTATCGTACACCAGGAGGAACCCAGAACACTGCACCAATATAAGGTCTGAAATGTGTCCAAGCATTTCATCCCGATACCTAATGGCAGTCAGGATGCCGTTGCATAGTCTGTAGAAGTCTGCGTGTCCCTTGATGGATATGCCTCCATCACTGACCCACCACCAAACTACTTATGCTGAAAATTGTTACAGGCAGCATAACATTTTTCAAGGCTTCTCCAGACCCTTTCATGTCTGTCACATGTGCTCAGGGTAAACCTGCTCTAATCTGTGAAAAGCACACGGCGCCAGTGGTGAACCTGGCAATTCCAGTATTTTAGGCTAAATGCCAGGTGTGCTTCATGATATTGGGCAGTGAGCACAGGGCCCACTAGAGGACGTCAGGCCCTCAAGCCACCCTCATGACAACTGTTTCTGATTGTTTGGTCAGAGATATTCACACCAGTGGGCTGCTGGAGGTCATTCTGTAGTCCTCATTCTGTTTCTTCTTGCACAATCGAGCAGTTACTCCTGCTGACGGGCTAAGGACCTTCTACAGCCCGGTCCAGCTCTCCTGGATTCTCCTCCAAGCTTTTGAGGCTATGCTGAAGGCGCCTAAAGGTGCATTATATTGTAAGGTGGACCCTACAATAGTACATACAGAGAAAAACCCAACAATTATACGATCGCGTATGAGCAAGCGCTTTGGCCACAGTGGGAAGGAAAAACTCCCTTTTAACAGGAAGAAACCTCTAGCAGAACCAGGCTCAGGGAGGGGCGGGGCCATCTGCTCCGACTGGTTGAGGTGAGGGGAGAAAGAGGGCACAAAAGACATGCTGTGGAAGAAAGACCGAAATTAATAACAAGTATGATTCAATGCAGAGAGGTGTATAAACACATAGTGAGTGAGAAAGGTGACTGAAGAAGAAATACTCAGTGCATCATGGGAATCCCCC
>NW_005187443.1:2105545-2123679 GCF_000239375.1 Pundamilia nyererei | reverse complement strand
GGATTTAACAGGAAGCCAATGAAGGGAAGCCAAAACAGGAGAAATATGCTCTCTCTTTCTAGTCCCTGTCAGTACTTTTACTGCAGCATTTTGGATTAGCTGAAGGCTTTCAGGGAGTTTTTAGGACATCTTGATAATAAAAAATTACAGTAGTCCAGCCTGGAAGTAATAAATGCATGAAGTTTTTCAGCGTCACTCTGAGACAGGATATTTCTAATTTTAGAGATGTTGTGCAAATGGAAGAAAGCAGTCTTACATATTTGTTTAGTAATAAAAAAAATCCTGTTTTGACTGTTGTCCCTGTTGTGTACCTGCTGTTAATTTAATTAACATCAAAGCAGCTGAAACTAATTAATAAAAGCTTCTGTTACTTAACTGACCAGATGAATACTCTGATTACAGAGTGTACCTTTAATTTTTGGAGCAGTGTACAACATGTAATGCATATCGAATAAATATAATATATAGATTTAATTGTACATGGGAGACTTGCCACTACTGACTATTCACCACTACATATAATATAGAAAAATTAGTCATTCATTTAATGTACTTTGTGTTGCAGATGAAGTTTTAGTGCAGTGGATGCAGAGAGAGCAGAGAGTTGAAGACTCATTACGAGCTCAGGTGCCAACGAAAGGATTCAGACTCACCTCATGTTTACTTTAGCCTGTACAGTGCTTACTTTACTGTCTATGTTGTTCCTTACAAAAAATCAGTGAATGTAAAATCTGGTGGGCGTGTACACTTCAGTGACTAATGTCTTTCCAGATTTGATTGCAAAAGGCAGCTTTCCACAAAGGTGTAAACAATCCACTGTTTACTGTTGCTCATAGCTCGAGTGATAAAGATCCTGAACGTAATGCCTTCTTTAATGATAATAAAACCAGTTATGTTAAACCACAATGGTGGATAAAGAATCTGAACAGACAACAACTGATAACAATGAAATATGAAAATAATTTAGGCGTGTAGAGTATAACTTACAAATGTATCTCTCCGAGGTAGAAGCCCAATTGACCTTTTTAAGAACACAGAGTGTCTTAATTAGCTTCACTGTATTTATAGATAATCCCCTGCTGTGCATCAAACCTGGAATTATTATGAAAATGATTGTGTAAACAAACAAATGTTATTTTCATTCCTGTAGCAGTTACAAAGAGCATGTGAAATATGTGTATCGCAGTGCAGCGTATCAGCGGCCACCATGGTTCACACAGAGACTTTTGGAAGAATAAATAATTCATAAGAAGAATAAATTAATTTTTCCTCTGATGACAGAAATGTTAAAACACACAATTGTGAAATCAAATCCAGTCACAAGTTCTGCTTCTGTAGCTTTATTTGCCTAGTGTGATGATTGATTATAAACACAGCAGTTAATATAAATGTAAACCAATGCTGGAAAAATTATATTACAAGTTATATCCCTGACTTTGTGCCTCGTGTTTATGATTATCTACAATTGCTGTGTTTTTTTTATTGTATTTTTTTTTTTTTGCATGAGACTTAAAGATGTGTTACAAATTTAGGCTGTGAGGTTTAAAAGTTGCTTGCATTTACCAGACAGCAAGGGTCTGATGAGAGAACTCCTGAAGATACGACACGATGGGAAATAAAGTATCTTGTAATATTTTGGGGGGACTTGCCCCATATTTGGACTGGATGTTAGAATATTTGGCATTTGGTGTTTACTCTTTTTCTTCAGCTGTGTTCGCACGAGCCTGCTGCCTAAATGCATTTTTAAAAATATATGTGTATTAAAATCAGTTCCAGACATTTCTTGCCACTTTAATTATTCTGTCTTATTGACCGAAGAGCTATTGCTGCAGTTGCGTTCCTTCCTGTGTGGTCTGTCACGACTGAGTAAAATTTGGCATTACAATCACATAAAAGTAAACTCAAACCAAGCATCATGTTACATGCATTTGAGATCTCTATGTCTGCTCCCTGTTAGACCCTACGACCTATCGCTTTTCAATAATTTACCCTGAATACACACAATTCAAAGTATTTATACAGACCTGCACAGCCTCAAGTTCACAACTTGAGCCTTGAACTACGACCTTCCATGCCGGGACTTTTCCCTGTAGTTTGATATGTCGCAGCATATGCCCAGCTAAATATAGCAGATCTGCCCTCTGTGTGGCAGATTGCTCAGCCTCTCACATGGTCAAACAAAACTCATCCTTTCATGAAGCAACATAAAGTGGCCTAAAGGTGGGAGGGAATAAAGGGATGATTCAGACGGGTTTAAGCGGGAGAGTCATGATCCTGTACGTCCATTTCAGTCTCAACTCATGACTCATAACTGTTTTCTTGTTGCTACTGAAAAACAAGCCTTTCAGACTGTTTTCATATATTGCACAGCTATCTGCAGGGTAATGATGCTTTCCCTGGTCCCCAGGGAGAGACGAATTACACATACATGCTCCACATATAGAGAAACTAAAATCTGCAGTTTGCAATTTGGTTTGCAGTTATGCAGTGTTTTTTCTTCTTCTTCTTTCAAACCTGTCTCCTACTTGCAGGTGCAATTCATAGCAGTCCCTCTGATGTAACAGGCCCGCTGCCAAGTTTCAGCAGTTATTCTAATGCACTTAACAAATCACTTTTGGCAGTAATCTTGTTCTATTATCTCCCTTTACTTGAAAGAGAAATGCAGCGTGATTGTAGTGCAACCTCTTTGATGTCACACCAAAGCAAAACGCGAAAGGACGGGATGGAAAAAAAAAAGATAAAATGAGCGCGGGGATAAGGCGATTTGAAAAGCACTTTGTAAGATTATCAAGGGATCAAGACAGACTTTGTGACAGGAAAATGACGACCATAATATGTGCCGAAGAAAATTTCACACATGCACAATTAATTAAAATAGTTTCCATTTATATGTTTCATGTTGCCTCAAAAAGAGATTATGACTTCCATCTTTGTGAGCGTGCTGCTTTTATTCTTCTGCACAAGAATAGTGAATCATATTATTTTTCAGCTTGCATTCACATCAATAATTCATCATGAAGCTGTACTGTTGTGTTGTTGGCCGCATTACAGCCGGTAAATTTGGAGAGCACTCCATGACTCATGCGAGGTGCGCATAAATAGGCCACTCAAACAAGTCGCTTCCATTAGCACTGCATAGACCCTTCATGTGTACATATCGCATGACACATTCCTCCTATCCGGCAGCAGTTTGATCTAGTTGGAATAAATGAAATAGGATCACTGTGGGAACGATGCTGTGCAAGCAGAGAAAGAGCGATATGCATTTAGATACCTGATATTCAAAAACGAAAAGGTCCTTTCTTCTTTTTTCATACTAAGACTAGAATTTCTACCATGCATCTGCCAGCCAGTCAGGTTGAATTCATGTCCGCTTAGTCACATATAGTTTAATGATGACTGGAATTTAATATCGTCTGACTATTTCAGAAAGTGCTGATCTGCTGGGATCAGCACAAAAGTAAAGAATCAGAAGAGCGTCTCTGAATGTACAACATGTTGAACCTCGAAGCAGATCAGCTGCAGCAGCAGAAGAGCACACTGTGTGCCACTCCTGTCAGCTAAGAACGGGAAACTGAAGCTACAGTTCACACAGGCTCACCAGAACTGAATAACAGAAGACTGGAAAAATGTTTCCTAGCTCGATGAGTCTCAATTTCTGCCACAATATGTGGATGGCAGGCTCACAATTAGGGTAAAACAACATGAGACAATGGATCCATCATGGCTTGTATCAACAGTTCAGGCTGGTACTGTCATGTAATTGTGTGGGGGTTACTTTCTGGGGCACCTGAATGCCAATTACCATTGTTTAAACACCACAGCTGACCTAAATATTACTGCTTACCACATGCAATTAATAGGATCGGTAAAATGGGAGATTTCTATCTGTTTTCTGAGTTACAGAGTTTTTACAAACATTATGATGGAACTGATGGCCTTTTCAATATGAAATGTCACCACGTTTATCCTATCGGACATTTGTGATATTAATTAATTCTTGTGTTATTACCAAGAAAGTGTTTTGTTGACCGTTGACAACCAAAACCAAATCAGTTCTTCCTTTTAGTGACGGTGAATGACTGTCAAATCTGATTAATTATGATTATAATTAATTATTTCTATTGTGTTCCAAAGAATGGGACTGATGGATGGGTGAAAAAATGGGTACTGTTGTTAATTTTCAAAATGTATATTGTTTCTCAGAATTAAAGACTTTTGCCTCAATTTCTTTTTAATTTCCATTAGGTCACATGCTTTGGGGTAAATGGCATAAGCTAGATAGATAACAAATAGACACAGTAGCCTATTTCAGATACATTTGGATCATGAACTTTAATATCCATTTCTCTCGCAGCTCTATTTTTGCTGTGATGCTTTCACTGTGAAACCCTCCACTGGTTTGACCAGACAGCTTAGACTGCCTGTTAGCTGTGCTCTATTTAAGGTCCAGTGGGTTTTTATAGCTATAGTTTTACCTTCTGGAAATGTTGTCGGGGACAGTGTGTGAGCATCAAACACAAGAGTAAAGTTGGGGGCCTGACCTCATCTTTACCCTGAATACAATCCATAATATCTGAAGAGTGCTACCTTGAACGCCATCGTCGTTACATTTAATGCTAACTGACTAACAATGAGATTGAATTTCTTGACGTTGAAGGTCAGCACATTTGATAAAATACATTTGCAGTCGTTTGAGAAAATGTCAGCCTGTATTTGTAGAAGTCTGCTGTGTTAATAGGGGAGCTCAAAGACACCCACGTCAACAATGATGCTGCTTATGCCGACAAGGACTTTGGCCTCGTGAAGCACTCCCAAGTCCTGATCATTACAGATGCTAATGGTAGTTTAGGTGGATGGTTGTTGAGAGAGAGATGATTACCCTGTTATGTAAGAATTTAATAATGTAATGCGCTCAGGCTTATGAAATGGTGCTGAAAATTTTTTTTGGGTCAACATTTTTTTATACTATTGTCATTTTTTTGTTCATTTTTTATGGGCCTGCAATTTTTTTCCCAACTGAGACTAATTAAAAAAATAAAAAATACTTTAAGCACAAAGTTGTGAAGGGGCATATTTGAACCTAACTAGGTGGAATTTAGTAAAACGGGCTCTAAGGGAAACCCTGCAATGTTAAAAAGGCCAAAGCACACACAACACTACAATCACCACAGTTAAATAAAAGTGGAATCGCTGCATGTGATGACATAAATGTACCGTATGTATTAATCACAGTGCTACCTGGGAACAAACTGCCAGCACAGTTGACTGGGTGTGCTGGCTGTCCTGTATCTCTGCTACGTCATCACACTCTACACAAAGGCAAATGCAGGCTTAGACTAGCACGACTTCACTGAATTAAAAAGTGCAGCCAGTTTGAAAACAGATTGTTTGTGTGAACTGCACGTCCTGCAGCCTTACAGTTCCATTCTGATAAGTTATGTTAATCAGCTCTACGTGTGTGGGCGTGTTTCGGCTCGGTGCGCTGCTACAGCGGCCCCCAAGTATCTGTGCTCCAGGAAATTACAAAAATGATCATGCAAAGGCAACTATAAAGACTGTAACTTCTATTCAGAGACAAACATGACGATGTATTGCATACATTACACATAAAAAGTGGCACACCAAAGTGATAGAAGTACATTTTAAAATACTTAAATCTTACACTGCTTGACTGCTGAAAAAAATGAGACACACCACAGACAAAGTCAAACTTTCAGTACATTCAGGAAGCGGCGACTGAAACATTGACTTCATGAACACCTTATTTAAGGATAACTGTGCTTTTTTGGGTATTTCGTTAAATTAAATGAAAACTTAAATTAGAACGGTAAATTACAAGGCACAAATATTTAATCTGACAATATGCGGCATGTTGTTTGAAAGAGAAGCCAATAATAGGACAAGTGCGTATTGTCCACACACTGAAAACAACACCTTGTAGACTGAAAAGCCATAACATTTTCAACATACTGGGTCCTTAATCAGGTGAATCGCCAACAGTATACAGAAAAGCAAACAGAAAATAGATACGAAATCAGTTACTGCACAATGCAGATGCTTTTGTAAGCATGGTAAAATCTGACAATGACTCCACAATTCCTTTTGCAACACAGGTCCAAAGCAGCACCCTAAAGCCAGCAGTAATCACATTTGTTTGCCCTGTCATTATTCTTTTGTCCTGCAGAGGGGCCTCAAGCTAAATGCTCTAGTGTCTCGAGCTTCTGACAGTGAGCCATGAAAACAGAGGACGGATTCTTTTATATTAGTCTGACTGAAATGTGTTAACGTTAACGTGCGCTTAGTCATCCACAGCAAACTGTAACATTATGATTCTATCGACCAGAATTGGCTGTAATCAGACAAGTTTAATCAAGTAAACCCATCATACATTGCTATAAATACATCTTAATACACCACACTGACCTCAAACGTGTCAAACTTGGAGTAACCTGAACAATAAAATATCACGAGACAGAACAATTTGACCGAATCTGCAGCAGAAACCTGTTTTTGCAACAGAACACGATCTCCTCGTTTGGTGTCTTGCTACATGAGGGTATGCTGTGTGCGCCACAAATGCTGCATTACTGATTGTCTCACTCTGCTTATTCAGATATTTAGAGGTCTTGACTACATCTCTGTGTTAATGCAGCTCATATGATACTGTTACTTACAGGAACTTTCAACCGCAGTGATATGTTGTCACTTTGATTGTAGTATTGAGATAAGCTGCAAAAGAAGAGAACATATGTTCTGACTTAAAAGTTTATTTTTTTTCCACTTGGAGTAAATCATATTAAAAAAACATAAATGGATCACTATTACACTCCACGGGGTCAGGGACACTTGTAGGATCAAAGTGGACAAGGTGCTGCTGGACACTTTCCAATTAGAAGATTAGTTATGAGCATTGTGCTCGGAGTTCCACAAACCATGTCTATGATTGAGTCTTAATTTAGCTTCTCCTTGTTTGATTCCCAGTTTCCTGCTTTTGACAGCTGAAATTATTTGTTTGGCCATACTGTGAACTGCGATGCAAGGCAGAAGTCATTGTTTTGTCTGACAGGCAGCTTTGCTTGTTCCCCGTAACAACCTTCACACCCCCTCCTCCTGTCTGCAGCAGGAGGCCTGTGTAATTACATCCAAACCATTCCCCTCTCCCTACGCTTGATATCACCGCTGACATCCACTTGCACGGCCCCTCCTCTCGCGCACTCTCTCTCTCTCCCTCTCGCCCCTCTGAATCTCTGCTGTTGGAGAGCTCTCTGGCAGACAGTGCGCAGTCCTGCCTCGTCTTCAGTTGTCTGTAGTGCAGCGGAGCAGGTGGAGAAGGAAAAGAAACGGGGGAGACAGAGGGGAGAGCAGAGTATGGCAGACAGCTGGAGAAGGAACTGTTATCCATGTGAATAATGGAAGATGGCTGACTTATACGCTGGGATATTTATTCAAAGAACAGTAGAAAAACTGATGCCTCAGTGTGTCGGGTAAGTGTGCAACTACTGTGAATGTAAGACTTTGCTCCATAGCAACACATAGCGTGATAAAAACAAATTGGAAAGTCTTAACATTCTTAGTGTTTTGAAGTTAAGATTGTTATTAGAATTATGTTTTCCATAGGACTGGGGCCAGCTGGTGCTATTTAAGTACGCAGCGAGTTATGAGATCAGGGGGAGATCACCAGTTGTGACTGAGGTATCCTCCTTAATCACTAAAGAGTGAAAAAAATGGAGCTTCCTTTCCACCTGAGGATTGAAGGCTGCACCAAATCCAGATCAAATGCTCTGTGACTTTATCAGATCCACCTGTCACACTCTGCAGGCAGCCAGGTCTCCAACTGCACATGTGGGGGTATGAAATCAACTGACGCAGGGGACTCTGATTAACATGAGACTGATAAGAGGTGATAGCGAGTCTAGGTGTGACAGCGCTGTCACTTCCATGCAGATATTGGAATTAGAAGGGCTTCTCAATAGTTAGGTGAGACAAGCAGATTTAAGACTGACTGATAGAAATCATGCTAGATTCAACTGAGTCACGTGAATAACACATAGAGGGTTATATCCATGTGATTCACTGGGTTTGAAGAGGCGTTTTTTTCCTCACGGGAAGTGGCTGTACTCATGCTATTCAGCACTAACTTGAGAATGCAGAGCAAAGATCAGGACAGGCCTCAAATCCCAAGATCAGTGATGAGCGACGATTGTAGTGCCTTAAACTCTAGATGCCTCTGTGCTTTTACATGGCAATGATGATAGCAATGAGTAAAATGAAGTGACGTGTTTCATTTACAATAAAATATTCACAAATAAAATGAATTTTCATGTTTTTAGAAAGTAACAAGATTCAAAAAGCGATCTTCCGGACAACACTATTCACGCGCAACATAAGTTCACTGTTCACTGGTAAGTGCTTTTGCAGTGTAAACATATTGACATGCTAATCCTCCAAATGGGAAAATAATGGGAGTGAATTTCTGCCTGGTTAATGTGCATCTACATTAGCAACTGGTCCACCTTTATTAAAGATATTCAGTTGTCAAGAAAGATGAGCACAGCAACCATGTATGCATGTATGTGTGAGAAAGAGAGAGAGAGAGAGGGGGAGAGAGTAGGTTACCACAACTTTATTTTGGTGAATCAAAGTGCACAGTGTGCAGCGAGCTTGTAGCATGTGAGTTATGCAGGGAAACACAATGCGATTAGTAGGAATGCACAGTCCATTGGTTGATTTGGATTAGTAACAATCACAAACTGATATTATTGCTTCAAAAGCAGCGCTAACTCTATTAGCTGTGGTTGTGGAGCCAGCTGAAATCGAATTCTCGTGTGCAAGCAGAGCTGGTGCATGTGAACCTACAGTGGCCTGCGATCAATTTGCATCAACCTAGCGGCGGCTGTATAAAATTTAAGCTTAACACAGTAGATATGGTGTGCATAATTGTGTACAAATGGGGCATATGCTCCCTTTCGCTGCCTGCGTAGCCACTCAGCTGGAAGGGAAGGCTTTCATATAGCTCCAAACAGATGTTCCATTCATACCAGGGGTGGCTAACCATCATGACCGATTTAATGCTATTTCGGTAATTTTGAGTTTAGACCTTGTAGATGTGTTGTTTTTAGTGTTTGCATGATTGAAAACAGTGGTGAGGTTTACCTAGCTACCTTGCCCAAGAATCCTCTGGCCAGTAATGATTTAGTGTTTACCAGTAGCATTTATGAGCTAGTGTTGAGGTTCAGCATTTGTTTTGAAAGTAAGTTCAATATACCACTACAGTACCATTGTTCTGCATGGTCAACTGAGAAAATCCTTGGTAATAGTACTTTATATATAATATATTAATACTCACAATAAAGAAGATATCTGGAATCCACCTTCTAAGTTTAGTTGACTGTTCTCGGGGAAACAAGGTGACTTATTATATGATACAGTAAAATTTACTCTGGTGATTTTTTAATCTTTTTTTTTTAAGTCAACAGTCTTACTGAACACTCTTTCTCACTTCTTCCTCAAAGTAGGGGATTTCTGTCTGTTCAGGCAATACAGTGTGCTTTTCTGTTTACTAAAAATGATAATTAATTTGGTTAATAAGTGTGTAAAGAGTAGAAACAAACCATATTGTGTAGTAGTAAAAAATTAGCATGCTGGATTACAGTTTGAATGGCTTTTTTTTTTTTTTGGAAAAATCAAAGTCAAATCAAAATTGCCATCAGTTCAGTCATGAAGCATTTTTTGGAGTCAGTATTCTTGCAAAGGCTTTCCTCAAGTTTTCTTTCTCAAATGGCTTAAAAGGATCATTGATCATCAAGTAAAAAGTCATGAACCTGATCTTCGAATCCACATTACCTATCCTGACACAGATCACAAGATCCAGCCTTTGAGATATATGAGTTTTATTTTAAAATACACTCTCTAGGACTATATTTTACTGAAAATAACAATTCAAGTTTAGTGAAGAAATAAAAAACTGAGGTACAGATATGAGCTAATTATCTTTTTACAAAGTTTTTGTGTCATTTTGAAATGAGACATCTAAGGAAATGAGCTGATGCATTATCACAATAACGGTCCACAAAATGGAAGGACACTGAGTCTGACCTGAATTCATTACACTGTGAGGAGGAGGAGTGATGCCATCGTTTTGTCTTCAGACTTTGTTTTTTTCCCTCTTTATTTAATTGTCGGTGCCTCCCATGTTAGCTTAACCTGTATTCAATTAGTTCCCTGTTTGTTTCTAATCCTGTCCCTATCACTGTTGTTTATCAGGTTGCCTGCACAGCCTGTGTTTACGCCTGCTTCCTCCTATCTGCTTCCTCTGTTCTCGTGTTCCTGTGTTCAGTTCCTCGTGTGTTTTTGAGCGTGTTCGTGGTTATTTGGGTTTACAGCAAGTCAAACTGAAATTAATCTTTTGTTTATACATCCTGCCTATGTGTCCAGTGTTTTGATCCTCATCCCTGTGTTCTTCTGTGCCTGTGTGTGCTCTCAAATGCTGACTTCTATTATAAAAGACATTAATTAGACGGAGATGGCATTAAAAAATAGTACAAATGTTACACATATATTAATATATAGTATAAAACTGATATAAAACAATGAACAGCAAGGAGAAGGAGACTGATTGAAAAGATTGATGAGTTAACTGAGACATACTGTGCTCCACTTTCCATTTCATGCTCCACAGGTGTTCAATTATTCCTAATTGTTCTATTTGTTTCTCTCTTACAGACAGTTGCAGGCGTTTACTGGAATCATAAGCAGTGTTTTGACAATACAGACTATTGTGAAATCATCACTGGGAGAAAGTGCTGCGAGCCTCCTCTGTATGTCGGAGCACTGGTGTGTCACCCTAAAGAAGCTATCAGGAAAAACAGAACCTTGAGGAGCAAACATTCATATCTTAAGTGACACATGCAAGCCAACTTTCCTGTGCTTGTCTTCTCTAAAAATTCTGCACAATACAGTGTGTGCTTTGTGGAAGGGAACACTCCACTTTGATGTTCATATTACATATTAATTTTATCCCACAATAATTACCATAATTAACTATATGATGGAGATATATGTTAAGTTCTTCTGTGGACATCACCTCCTATAGATTCATGCTTTCTAAATAAATATGCTGCTGCTTGGTCTTACTAATGAACTAAGGACATCAAGGAGCCAACTTAAAAGCTCAAATTTAGGTTAAACGTCACTGGGAACTGCTGTCCAGTCTTAAATATGGAATCAGAAGGAAGCACAGGACTGTCCACAGCTGCACTGGTGGCCATCGCCTGCAACACCTTTGTTGCCATCCTCCTTCTCCTCCTCTGTCTAATCCTCTACCGGGCCTGCAGGGTTCCTTCTAGCCCAGAGAGGCAGCCTGTGCTGGCTCCAAGTGAAGCAGAAACCCAGCAGATGAACGAGCACAAGTACCTGTTAACCTCCTGACTGATGAAGAATGAGTCAAATGTAGCAACAAGCTATGACCTCAGCGTACTCCTCCACAGGAGAGGGAAGTGAAGGAGCACTGAGCCTGACTGCAAGCAATAACGAAGCTTGTCCTCTCCTAGTGTCAAAAAATAAAAAAATAAAAAATAAAGAAATCAGCTGTCGCTCTAAAATCAGAAATGCCTCACAAAAACAGAAAGGATGAGTTGTTGTGGAGTGAGAGAACTATTTTTAAACAGCGATCACTTGTCAAATCTGGTAACTGGTTTGACAAAACACACGGGGGAGTGCCGGTGCGAATCTGTGTTTAACGCACACACAAAAAGCCTCGAGAGGAACACATGGTCACAAGGATGTCTGCAGGTTACGTACAGACTGAGAGAAAGGAGGGTTCAGTACATGAAGAATGACTACCGGTAGTACTTGTTGGAGGTTTCTAAATATATATCCTCTTATTTCATATGTTGGCCTGAAAAAAAAGAGAAACAGTATGTTACTCAGAACAGGGACTTGAGCCCGTGTGGAGTCTGTGTGTGTCACTGTCACTCATAAATATCAGTGGACTGTGAGGCACAGTGCTTTTGCTATGGGTGTTGTATAAGAACTAGCGATGCTTAGTTGAAATAGCAGCCCTCATAGTGACATCTGCCTGCAGCCATGTGTGACAGGCAGCTCGCTTTGGACAGAATCACACGCTGATCACGTAAAGATCTTCAGTTTTACCAACATCCCATTGCAAATTATTAAGACTCAACCACTTCTCCACTATTACAGCTGAGATCACACGTACATCAAAAAGGAGTAAGAAAGAAAAGGTTCTCAAAATATATTCCTACTCCATGCGCGAAAATATACCTACTGCTAATAGACTCCTTTTCATCATTTTCTTTTTCATATGAAACACAATATGAGTAAATGGATTAAGTTTAGAGAAAGTCAGAAAACAAAGAAGTTCATATCTTTAAACATATATTAGATATTATATAAATACATAAATATATTGAGGTTGAATGAATCACTGATTAACTGATCAACAATTAATTACCACATATTCCAGAAACTTGCTGAATATCACGTAATAATGATGCTTAAAAGTCAGTGCCCTAAGGGTGAAATTATTTTCTGGACATGCTAGCGAAGATTCAGTGAATTTATGACCTTTGTAGTAGAAGTGCTCTCCCTAAAGACTTGACCACACTTCCATATAATCCTCATGTGTTATACACGCAGCTGCAAGAACCCAGAAAGCTGAAAATAAGCAAACCTGGCAGTGCTTTAGCCAAGCTTCCACCCTTTATGCTTCCTATTACTGCAATAACAACATAACTGTATAACTGCAGCCACATTCTCATTACTACAACACGGGCACTCTCATTTATTACACATCTGCAAACATGAGATGATCAGGCAGCGTTCTCCAACCACACTTGGAGAAATTGTAATGTAATGAATTACTCATAAGGGAGAAATTGCTGGATGTGATCACATCTAGACCCAAAGGATAAAGGAACTCTCTGTGGCAGAAAGACAGAAAGAAAAAGAGCTTGGGAGACAGAGAGCAAAATGTTATTCCAGGTGAGCATTAGAGTACTGGGCGGCGCTTTACTGCAGATCATTAAGAATGAGAGGAATGAAAACAAAAAATAAAGGCAGAAACCATTCAGTAGATGGAACATTAAAAGGCTACCATCCCTGGAACGGTGCCCAGGACTATGTGTGCCAGTTGTTTGGATGTGGTCCACAAGTGCCCAGTCTAGTAGGGTAATTTATCTCCCTGTCCAATGCTGTGACTTTCCCCCTTGCTATTTAGCTTAATTAACTTGTACCATACATATGAAATGAGCTTTATACATGCCTGCAGAGGAGGTCAGACAAATCATAATGCCTGGTTAATGTGCACCAAGAACAGCAATTTCAACAACAAATATGATGTGATTATGAATAAATGATGGACATCTTAACTTAAGCTGGAAGAACACATTTTAATAAACATATACATATCGGTTTGTTGTCATGTGATGTTTACTGAATAGTGTGAACAAAATAAGTGTTTTTCATGAACGGCAATGAAACACTCTATTTGTGTTTGGCTTAGAAACCAAGGTGACCACTTTAACCTGAGTTTTGGTCTGGTTCTCTTAGCAGGCTGAGGAGCTTCTCCATTTTCGCTACCTCCACTTCTGGTCCCTTAGGCAGCTCATGACCTTTCTTGGCCTATAGACATTATACACACACACACACACACACACACACACACACACACACACACACACACACACACACACACGTACAGATGAGAAATTACTTGACCTTATACTTACCAAGCACTGTGGGAAACCACAAACCCAGCAGGGAGTTAAAAAGGAGGGCAAGATAATAAAAGCAGACAAAAATTGAAATGGATGCAGGGTCAAAAGTAGCAGAGATTTTATGTTAGTCTATTGAATATAGTGAAATCTGCTGTGGAGACACAGAGCTACTGCCTAAAGGGCAAATTCAAAGCCATCTTCCAAAGTTATGGTGAGATGACATTAAATCCTCCTGGGTGTAGTAAAGCACAGCCTCTTAAGAGCGATATAATATGGCACAGCTTTAGTTCTATTTTGCTGCAGGAGTTAATTTCACTTCTGTGAGAGGATATTTATTAGAACTTATCAAAGCTCCTCTACAATTGTTACAGGCTTTACTCATACTTAATACGGCTTTGATTTAAGAGGCCCAACAGAATAAACCTCAAAAAGCCACAGGTAAAAATAGAATGGCATGTGGGCACATTAATGAGCAGATGCAACAGTATGTATTAACCAATGATATACGTGTATCCATCTGTTACACTGTAACTACCAATCCACATTAGATATTACTTCATCCAAATCATTATATTCAATAAAAAAGGACATTTGTTGATTAGGCCATCCCCTGCAGGTATTGACTACACCCTGTTGCAAACCTCTGTGTTGCGATGAAGTTCAAGCCTTCTAAAGTGCTGTGGTATTTTAAATAAAAAAAGAGTATGAAATGATGAAAATGGAGGACTTTGTATAAAATTTATATAAAAATTATATTTAAAAAGTGTCATTTTTCAAAAACCTATGGAAATAACTATGTAATCAATTCTGAAGCGAAGCATCTCGTGTGAACTTTTCATCTTACTAAAAGAAAACAGTAAGACGTTTGACAATTTGTTTACCAAGTCAAACACTATTAATATTAAAAGCAAAAAAATGTATGTGCTGTACTATTTAACGTATCTGTATGTAGGTGGGATGCAGTGAATATTTCTAGAACTAGTCATAACTGAACATAGTGAAAAATGACAGCTGAGCAGCTAACGCCTCAATTTAAGCCTGGAAAAAATATATTTGCTGTATATTTCGGTGTGGCTATTTTGACATTTGAAATAGTCAAAGGTGTTCCTCTGAAGAAAGACCATCTTATCTCAAGATAATATATCTGGGCAGTGATGAGTTTTCACAGAGCAGAGTGAAAGGCTAAACTCAAAGTGAATAAAGCTTCAAAACTGATCTCAGTCATAAAGGTTTTGTCTCAAATTGAATGTATCCGGATTTAATTTTCCAAATACTTATTTTTCTGGTTATTTTCCAAAAACATAAAACGGCAGACTTGTCTGTGTATAATATGAATGTGTACTAATTTTCTCCATTTACTGTAAGGCCTTAAATTTGATGTCTTCTCATTTTTTGGCAATGCTACACAAATTATGTAGAAAACTAAATTTTAATATGGAAGTTTTATTTAAGAGTCATAAAATACTTCATAATGCGACTTTTATGATCGACCCATCACTGATTTGTGGGCATGAAAGTAGGAGGCTGAGATGAGATGAACGCATTCATGTTGAAAGTAGCTAAACAGTGTGTTGTACTGAACATACACAGGGTCATTTGATGTTAATGGACTCACTGAGTAACACGGCAGAATCTACTGGACAGTACAACAATTGTATGTAATGCTGTCTAGTTAGTGACTGTTTATTGCTGAGATGTGCATTGCATATTTTCTATTTTGGACACTAAAAGCTGTAGTTCATTCTGGAATGTCCAAACAATGACTTAGAAACTGGGGAGAAGAGAAGAGCACTAAAAGATAACAGAAGGGTTGGACTGGTTTATAGTACTAGCGCCAAGACTATGATCTACTTTATAGAAACCCTTACAATTGGTAAGTACAACACATTGGCTAGTTTGGCTAGACCACTTTTGGGTATATTTATAGTTTTGGTAGGCTAAGATATGAATTTTACAAGATATATTATTGATAATATTAACTGTGGGTGTTACTGTCTTATACTTATTTGCTTCAGTAGCTTCCAAATTGCTCTGAGCCCTGTCACTGGTGCTGAACTGAGCAATTATTCCCCAATTGTATGCTTTAGGGCTACGGTCTTAGGTCGCTAATGAGGCAGTGTTGTGAGTGTGTGTATGTGTGTACATGCCTTATTATGCTGTACTTTTATAAACCGTGTTTATGCGGGCAGGTGAAAGGGACCTGTTTGTGTTTTGGCGATACCATGTATAATGCAGCATGCATATTACACTGGTCATTAGAATTTATTCTATTTTACATGCACCATTGTGAACAATGCACAGGAAGAATAGAGAGGCTGTAGGGCTGACTTTAAATGTGTCCTGATTAAAGTGTTGTGACTCAGCGTGCCACCCGGTTTCTTTTATGTTCAGACAGAGTGATGTGATTACTCCACAGCCCATTAACCATTAGCATAAGTGGCAACAGCGTCTTCAGGGACTTATAAATTGTGAGTTGACCAAAGTACATTTTTGATTTATTTCATAGCTACAAGTTTAAAAATACGAAAATGAAGATCAAAAAATACTTTTTTACTCTTCATTTTCTCTGTAATGTTTTAGCACTCTATGCCCTCACCATTTTAAAATCCCAAACTCAGAGCACAGAAAAAAAATGCTGTAAGCTTTCTTTTATATTGTAGCTTTTCATACACTCATTCATTTACTAAGAACACTACACAATGAGGCTAATTGTTAACTGGGATAAATATAAAGGGAAAAAAGCAACAAAGGCAATTAGTAATGCTAATGGTGGGTGGGGGTGGGAGAGACTTGCTATTTAGTAAAATTAGCTCGGGGTCAGGACACTGGACTGAATGAATCATTTGATTTGCTTTAATTGATGTGGAACAAGTGGAAGTCGCGAATGGTGCGGTAAGCTTGTTAAGACTCTAACCTTCGGCTTCTTGCGGAGGTTAGGAGAGAGTTTGAAGCTGGTGACATAGCCTCGGTCATCACCCACTATGATGACAGGATGGATGGGATTAAACTCGACGTGGGTCAGCTTGGTCTTCTTTTTGTCCACCACCAGCTGCTGGCAGATCGCCTCGTATTTGTTGACGCTCAGGTCAAAAACATGAACCTGAAAAAGAGGAGCGATCATGCCAGTGGTACAGATTTATCAATCTTTTAATAGTTGTGACCCTCTGATTAATTGACTTACATTTCAGTGGTAGACCAAAACAACAATGTTTGTATGTGCAACAAACCCACATCTCATAAACTGAGAACAACAATAGGAAGTATTCAGATATTTCAAGTAAGTAAGGCCTGCATGTGTTTCTTCTTTGTGGTGGTGCACAGTTCTCTGCAGGGAGGCAAGACTGACCATCTGGTGAAAGGAAGGGTGTTCCTAGTAATTCAGTGAGTGTGCATTGCTGTCCACATGAGCATGTGTGTTTTGTGCACTGTGTTGGCAGGTCCAACATACCGATGAGTTTACAGCCATTGTTATCCAGAAGAAACCAGATCACAGATTTCTTTCTGTTTGAGTGCATTTTAGACGATTCCACTGCAAAGCGCAGCCCACTCCTTTTATCAGAAAGATGACTGTGCGTGGATCACTTGGATTCACACTGTCTGTGTGCATCAGTTACACACAAAGTGTCATAGTCATAATTTGTAACCAATCATCATACTCCACCAGGGCATGGTGACTTTCTGCAACCTCTTGTCACTGCAGCCATTAACTACGGTGTTTTTGCTGTTCACATTTAAGCACTAATGTAACATTAGTCATGCCTGATTGCAGGGCACAGACTACATCTGTAATTCATGCAAGAACTTGAAGCAGAGAGACATTTTACTGTGATGAATTTATACTTCTAAAGTGCCAAACCTATACTGGAGAGAACAAAGCTTTATGTAATGAGGATTTTTAATAGTTTAATAGTTTAACCACTGTAATCATTTCATTGCAGACTCGGTGGTAATGAAATCAAATGTGCAAAGGACTAAAATGCCTCAGAGCAAACTTCACTTAAGTTGCATTGACAATTACATCAATTTTTTTTTCACTTGACCTTAACATTTGGCAATCCAATCCAACATTTTTGATGGCAATCCAAAAGTTCCACAAAAGTTATGCTGAATAAAAAGATGCAGCAGTCTGTGTGCAAAAGGTTAACAGCAAATGCACGGGAAGCAAATATGGACTTGAAGGCTAATAATGTGCAGATGAGTCTGGACTTTTTATTATTTCATGCTGACACTTTATTTCCCTGACAGTCGGCTCAGATGGAGAGGCAGGGACAGATAGAGCGAAGAGATATTTGTTTGCACCACACAAGTCTGTGTCATTCTTACACCTCAGTCATTATCCTTATGAACCCATGCACACAAGCAAGTACGCATACATGCTCTCTCTCTCTCTCTCTC
>NW_005187443.1:2021979-2103399 GCF_000239375.1 Pundamilia nyererei | reverse complement strand
GTGGGGGAACTTGCACAATCGGTGGCTGACTAAATACTTTTTTGCCCCACTGTATAACTAAGATTACAAATTGTGAATTTGGTGTGAAAATGGATGGTTTCTCACGTAAATGTCTGATCAAGACTTGGGCTTGGATGTAAAATCATTTGCATAATTATGATAGTGGGCATACTACAGGGCATATTGTGACCGAATCCTGGCACTGGAGAGGACGAGACACACATGCACACACTGCCACATAAGGTGTCTCTCAAATTGCTCATCTCTCATTTCCTCCTTGTCACTCTCACTCGACTTCACACTGGCACGCTGGACAGGAAATGTGTCAGACACAACACTCTGGACTTTTATAATGTGGCGCAGGCTGTGAAGACAAACAGATGGGGACAGCTTGCAGCCATACTAAGAAAATATGTGGAGATAAGCAGCACAGCATCCAGTGAAATTACTTTTGGCTGAAATCAATAACTACTGGGAGAGCAGGAAGCGCTTTTGCTACATGAAGCTGTGTTTGAACAAACTTGATTGCCTGAGGCTAGGCCGAGGGCTTAGCCAACTGAGTCTATAACTATATTATGAGGATAATAATAAAGTGGGTGGCAGGTGGTAGCTGGTGCTGCTGTTTGTTATCTCACATGTTCAGTTTGGAAAGTGTCAAGCTTAAGACATGGGATAACTAACGTTATTGGCTTTGTCAATCTGTTTCGAACATACGTAACCTTCACATCTACCTGATGACAGCTGACAGGTTCAAATGCCATTGAATTCAAGGAAAGAAGTGCAAGTCTAAAAAGGGACTTCAGGTAAGCAGCACGTGTGGTGGCTGCAATCACAGTTTTCAGACAAGCTTTTGGTTACTGGTTGTGTTCTCATTCTCTGCAACTCTAAACTATGAATATATTATATTTCATATGTAACCACACTGTTAATCAATTAGCTTGACACAGTTGTGATATCTACATTTTTCTAGTCCTATCAATTAAGCATTCTTGATAAAGCTAAGGATAATCCACACACTGTAGTTTAGACGAGTATTTCTTGGGCCAAAACATGCAAAATCTATTAGGCTCATGCTGCGGGTTGCAAAATTTAGGAAATAATGTAGAGAGACTCTTACTGTTCCATCTGTTGTTACAGCAGCAAATACAGTGGACGAGTATGGAGACCAGGCAACATCCCCAACCGCTGCTTGTAGGTCAAAGACGAACATTGGAGTGCTGGAAAAACATCGAAACATTATATCAGAGAGGGAAATATGATTTTCAGTATACCGCATGAGACACAACATGTCTATAAAATTTAAACAAGAACACTTACTTGTTAGAGTCTACAGAGAGAAAGACTCTCAGTGTAAAGGTATGACCTGTTGCCATAAAGAACAAATTGGTTTCGTAACATAAAGCAGAACTTTATTTCTATGATCCACCTGTTTCCAGACACCGATGCCTAATCAGGGCCAGTCAGAGAAAATGTATGGACATCAAACAGAAGGTTGCTTCACACCATTTCTCCTCATTATTAACTTGTGGAACACTACCGGAAAAAAGATCATGAAATGAGATATTTCTAAGAGTTGGAACTGGGTACCTGCAGGTCTTGTTTAAATATTGAGAAGAAAGAGAGCGTGTGCATGTGTCTGTGAAAGTGAGCAAAAAGTAAGTAACACTTTTATAGGTTGTAACTTTGCTAACACGTTAAAACAATTTGCGCATGCAGCATGTGGGTAACTGTTGTTTGATTTACTACGGCAGGAAGTAATATGCGTGGCTGGTGGAACTAAAAAGGATGCTCTCTCGCCATTGTTTGTAGAAGCCGTTGTAACTGATTACTTTACCTAGGTGACAGACACAATGAGTGTAAATCTGTTGTGAGTCTTCGATGCACAACATGCACATGGCTAGGTGTAGAATATGTATAAAATAAGGTGCAAATTGTTAATAAAACTGACACAGAGTCATTTATGAGATGTTTGTTTACAGCTGAATAGTACTGCACACTCCTGTAAATGAAGAGGCAGAGCTACCAGGATTCAAGGTTTTCATCCAAGTTGTTAATTACAAAAGTGCATATTTTGCAGACTTTTTATGTGATTAATAGACTTGATGCATCACATTTATATAGCGACAAGGACCTGAGTTCATTTGGGAATAGCTAATGACATCTCTGACAGTTTCACAGGATAGATGAGCCTCAGCAAAAGCAGGGCTCCCACACCTCCCACCTATGTGGTAGAGTTTACGAAAAGTTGTTTTAGCCATATCTTTTTTCTCCAGAAAACAATGTCCCTTGTATCTTTAGGGTACTTTATTGCAAATCATACTTGAAAGCCCTATCTCTAATAATGGGCTGATGATTACTATCATTATTCATTCAAGCAGCCTGTGTTGGCAAGTCGTGGGAGGCACTTTGGATTAGTCAAATAAAGTCAGGAAATGATGCTGGGCCATGATGGCTATAAGGAGGTAATAAAGACTAATATACAATACAAAAAGCTTGTAGGACTGATAATTACCTTTTCCTTCTTCACTGAATAGACACAGATAGATATTTTTAAGCGAATTAGTAGAGTTGCTAAGGATGATGACATAAAGATTTTACTTGTACTGCTACTCTATAACTAACTGCAACATTTGTTTCCTGTTACACAAAAGAATGTCTCATATATTTTCCTTCAGCTAGAAGAAGAATGAGGATGAATGAGATTATTATCATGTCGTCTTCAGTTTCCTGCTGTTAGGCGACAGAAATGTCACCAGGTGTGTTCTTCTGCTGCTGTAGCCCATCTGCATCAACTGCAAATAACTTGGTTGTGACGGGTGAGTGATTGTTTGAGTTACTGTTCGTTCTTCTGGCATCAACAAGGCATCACTTGATATTTTTCAAATTATTCTCCGTAAAGCCCAGTAGATCAGACACAGTGTGTAAAGTGTCTACAGTGCAAATGATGTCATATTTACAGCTGGTGCAAGTATCTTTTACAGTATTACTTTGTTTGAGTCTTACTTGATGGTATGGTCCCAGATTTTGACAGTCCAGTCTGAACTACAAGAGACGAAAACCTTTGGATGGAAGTAGTTCCACTTTACGGTATCCACCGCCATGCTGTGGGCATCGTAGGTCTCCAGAAACTGGCTTGAGTAAGTCTTAGAGCACTGAGAAAAGAAGGCAAAGTCTTCATTTGGGCCACATATATGGTATAAATAAAATGTAGTATTTTCATTGTCTGACATCACCAACTTCAGATACCAAAGTTTGAATAACAAGACTGTGCTGAAGGATTGTTGAATAGTCAGAAGACAACTACAAAACAACTTACTGCATTACTATAAAGGTATCTAATTAAAGCCAATAATTTTAATATTTTGATTTTGTTAAAATGTAAACATTTCTTTACTCAAAAGTGGTAGTTTTAAGGATTCATATACCTGATTGGTGTCTCCAATGTACTTAACATGTGAAGAGTCTGTACCTCCATGTTTGTCAAGTTTGTCGAGATATTTCAACATGTCCATGACTTGAGCTACATTTCTAAAATGAAATTATGAAAAACCTAAAATTGAATATTTCTTTGAGAATATTTTACATATCTGGGTAGAGTTTTTCACTGACAGCTAATATAAAAAGTCTTTCAAGTACAATAGCTTGTTTTAATCTAGAGTAATAATTACAATTCACTTTAGCTCAACTTTGAATTACCTTTTAGATTTTCAATGTTTGGCATTGACAGAACGGAATTTAAAAAGAGCCGAATAGCAGCAGATTTATAGACAGGAAAGGTTAGACAATCTGGGATAAAACCAGCTTTATAGGGTGTTGGTAAAACTGTTGAATTTCTGAGCGCTGGTAGATTGTTTGTTGACTTGCAGCTAAGTGAAAGATTTGTAATCTGTCCTCTTCTGGGGCTCTGCACCTTTGAAGCTTGAGGAGACAGAACATATTTTATCATACAGGCCATGTTTTTTTTTGGCAAGTCTGCAAAGAGAGGAAGGTGAGAAACATGGTGTACAGACCAAAATGTAGAGGATATAATTATGTATATACTTATTGTTCGTATTATAATTTGTAAAAAAAATTCAATCAAGTCAAAGTACAACACAGCCAGCTAGTACATTAAATTAATGGCTGGTTTTACTTATGGATCAGGATCAAACTCAGGATCAAATGTTAATAATTTATTATCATTAATAATTTGATTTTACAATGCTGTCTTCTGAACAACATGGGAACAAGCCTGTGTGAGTAATTACAGAGAAATGACAAATTATCCTCATACATGATCACACTGCATTCTCTTTATGGCAATGTGAGATACTTCCCACTATGTTAATTTTCATCAACTTTTGCTCTTTGCATTAATATCTAAAGTGTTTAAACAGTTTTGTGCTAATAAATGAATATCAGGGTCCAGGAAAACTGAAAAAACAGTTTCAAACTGAGAAAACATTTTACTGATGTCCTAAAACTGTGGTTCCAAGCCAAAAAATGTTCATCTTTCACCTTCAGGGTTATGGGTTTTGAAATTATCGCATTCACAAGATTTTCAAAAAAGGTGACCTCTGACCTCTCAAACTCATAATTTTTAGTAGATGCACCTATGATATCAGTTTGAAGCTCCGACATTATGTCACCTTGTTCTCAAGTTATCACATTCACAAACTTAGGTGTCCACGCCACCTGCCCGCCTGGTGGGGTGATGACAATACTCCATCAGCCTTTTACGGGCAATGGGTAGAAACCTTTGAAACCAAAGTTAAACTGAATAAAATTATAATGAGAAAGATTGCATCAGAAAACTTGTATTTCCCTACAAAAATCAACAAGAATCATTCATTTAATTTATTTAACACTATATTTTTCACCTGGATGACTGACCACCTGCAGTGGTTTATACCCCTGCCAGTGGAGCTCACCTCACATTCGGGGGGCAAATGTCCTATAGCAACCAAACCATGCAGGGGAACAGCATAGAGGACAGAGGAAAGAGGCAGTTAGCCCAAAACTACTTAAACTGTCTGAAGAGGACAGAGAGCCTCTTCTTAAGGAGAGACATTAACTGCTTAAAATTAAGTCTACGAAGTTCCCAATCGTCACAAAACAAATTGCATGTTCAAATGTCTAGTTGTTTACTCCTGAGCACCAAGTGTACCAAGAACAAAATGAGAAACCATCCTTCAGAACAGATAGGGGCAGATGGTGTAAAGCCATGATTATCCTTAAGAGTTGTACAGACAGACAAGAGCAAGATAAACTAAATTACCGCAACCTTTGATCAGAATGATAGCAGGGTGTAGCACGTATTACAATACCTTAGAATGCCTTCATCTTTGCATATAAACTTTGTTTAGCAATAAGGTTTATAATCTGATTTTCATATGAATTATAATGTATACATTATAGACGCACACAGCTATAATGTGTACGTTTACTGATTCATACCTAATGAAAACCACTGCTATGGCTCTTTAAAATAGTTAAATGAGCTGAATAATTCTAAAGCTATTTTGTCAGTTTTAGGTTAATATCTGTGTCTGAATCTGCTTTGTGGTAAGAACTGAACAATTTTATAGTAATAGGTGTTACTTTTATTGTCAATGTAACAATACGCAATTTCCAAAGCATGGAACAATAACCATGCAAAAAGGTGATGCTTTGTAGTTAATATGTAACCCTTTTAACATAAAAACCAAGGGACTGCCATAAAAGATTAATGTTAATAAGAATATATTTATTTTTATTCGTTACAAAACATAATACACTGATTATTATTAATATGGCGGTTAGATGGAAATTTGATTTTTACCTCTTATTATCTTGAAGTAGTTTTACTGAAACATGCTATGTGGGTTGTAAAATGGAGAATTGCCCTTTTCTAGTTTTCATCGCAACCTTTTTCCAGACCGTTGTTTACTAGCTTGTGCGCCCATCAACACCTCTCCAGTAACTGTGACCAAAGTCCTTCTCTGGTGTGATTCTGGTGAGAATCTGGAAGGAAGTGTCATTTTCATTCAACAATCATTATCTTGGAGCACTGACAAGGTTGGCACGCACACAGCTCTCTAAACAATGTTTTAAGCAGGTCACATTTACCAGTGAACAAAATCTGGCCTTTTTCTTGGATTTAGCCATGTGGCTACAAAACCTGCATGAAATCCTTGATACATACCTTGTGTATTTTTCCCTCCTCTGTTCCAACTAGGAACATGTAGTCAATCTGTTTGTGGAAGTCGAATGATGTACCAGACGCTGTGAAAAAAGAACGTTAAGGACCTTATTTAGACACGTTATTACAGACACCACCCTGATATACCAGACTGAAAGAATGTTGCATTCTTTTACCATCAATACAGTAACAACTATATTTGAGTGAAGCTTTACCAATGCTGGGAGCCTGTGCACCTTCTGTGCCCTCAGAAACTGCACCATTCAGTGTCAGTCTGATGATGTCTGTGAAAACCAGCTCATTCTGCAATCATGTAAACACACAGTGATTCTTCCTTAGATATATACAAATACAAAAGCCAAAGCAAACTGCTTTTGTTCAGTGCACATGAGAAATTTGAACCTAATTTGAGTGCAAGCTACAGATATAATACGGCAACAAAATGTATATCTCCTCGGCTAACCTTGACGAGTGTCCAGGACACAACTCGGCCATCAGACGACACAGAATAGAAATTGTGGTTGTTGTCCATATCATCACTCTGCCAGCGGACCTAGAAAAAAAAAGTACACTGTATTGGGTTGCAGTAGCATGAATGACATTAGTGAAAGTAGGTTGTTCTTAGTGCTATTTTCAGCTCTCAAAATGGCAAAATGCATAAGTGGACACAAAGTAAGCAAAGATGTGACAGAAATTAGACTGAACAGTGCACACATCCTGAATTTCTGTCACCCTATCCACCACTGTCATGCCATCCACTCGCACCTGCCAGACAGGATCTGTGTGCTTGCCAGTCTTGGCTGTACTCTTGTAAACAGGCTCCTGTCCCTCCTCCTTCAAGCTGTAGACAGCCACACAGCCATCGTAGAAGCCCACTGCCACCAGGTGGGAATGCTGTGCATGAATGTCGAGGCACATGACACCAGAACTGGTGGGGTAGATGTACTCTGGGAAGGCAGGGTTTTTCAGCGAGTAGAAGAGAAGCATGCCACATCCTTGTCTACTGAAGTTGTCTGGCCAAGAGAGGGACACAAGTGAGTGGTTTGCAAAAAAAGATAGATTATTAATTTACAGCATTTGTTTAAAAAAGAAAGAAAACATAATTTAGATAAATTTAAGTTGTCTAAGACGGTGACAGATGAGGTGCTTACTAACAGCTCTCTGCCTTTGAACTTACATGATCCCAATCCCACAGCAAAAAGGTCCTGATATTTATTATTCCTGTTAAGGACAGGTGACTCAGTATCATGCCAGCAGAGGAAACAAACAATCATTGAAATCCAGTCATCTCTCTGAGGTAACGTTCTAGAGCCAGTGAGTCAACCTACCAGCAGAGGGCAGTGACAGACAGTGTCTTGGCTTTGTCATATTGAAACTTCCACAAGGGGAGAAGGGTTCCCTCCTGCTCCCTAAACTCATCAGAGGCATCCTCAAAGTATTTAAAATCTGAAACGGTATAGAAGGAGAGAAATTAGAGGAGAAGAAAAGAGATGAGAATGTCCTTGCTTGATTATGAAATCAGGCTGTAGTTCATTGTTCTTTATCTGTTATGTACGATAACAAAACAAACCTTGTGCTATGTCATCAAATGTATTCTGACTGATCGTTCGTTCAAGGATCTTTGATGCCATGGTCCATTTGGTGACATCTTCACTCTATAACATAAATGTGACATTACACTGGATGAAAACATTGCAAAAGCATGCAATAAACAATAAACATGACTATTATGAGAACATAAAAATTATGGTGTCATTTAGTGATTTTGTTTTATGAGTAGCTCAGTGAAAACCCTTAGTAATGCATTAATATGGTGTTATATACATGGTTTGTATGGCAGCAAGATAAAGCAACTTTTGTCTGCTCCTTTATTCCCAAAGGGTTACCGTGGCAGCGGATGCCCTTCCTGAAAAAATCCCTAAGGACCTTGTGTCACCTCCCAGATTTTTTGATTGTTAAATGAATGTGTAAACCATATTAAATGTAAATGTGCTAAAATACAAATATTAGATGCATGTTGAGTTTAGGCTGTAAAGTTTTTCAGTCGTCAACTTACCTGAGTCTCCATCAGCATCACCTTTTTGCTTTTGCCATTATCTTTTTGTGAGTGCGTGCCTTTCTGCTTCTCTTTGTTTTTCTCTTGTTTCTGCAGCTCCTGCACGTATGCATCATAGATCTCCCACTGCCAATAACAGAGTTATTACCATCAAATGATAGGGGAACAAATATTCGCTGATGCTCAACAGAGAGAAAACAAATGTGGCCTAAACATATCCTTTGATCACATCAGGGAATCCAGTACCTGATTAGCAGTAGCAGAGAAGCTGCTTCGTGGAGGAGGTTCAGTCTGGCAGATTCTATCCTGCAAGGAAATTAAGAATGACTTCACTGAAACTTTTGAGTTTATGTTAATCTCTCTATCTACTTATTGAAACTGTTTTAATGCAAAAGCAAATACGTCAACCATTGCACAAAATACTGGCTTTGCCTCTCCTACCTACCCTCATTGGATTATTGAGAGTCTGAGAGGCTCGATTACTGAAGTTAAACTGGTTAGTCACTTTTGGCTCTTTCTTGTTGATTCTGGAGACAGCACTGTCTGGTCTGTCCTCATCGCCAGCTTCCTCCACGTCCCCTCCATCCACTACAGGATTAACCTGTGGAAAACCAACAAACAGATATTTGTAGCGCAAGTCAAACTTTGACTAATTTATGCTTTAAAGAGTTACGTTTAGGAAAAGATTTATTTTATAAAAAAATTTTCACCGAGGCTTCTGCTTTCTCCCCTTCAGACTCTGCTGTGGCATCAACTGTTGCAATCTCTAGACACATAAAAAAAATCTATTATATCTCTGATATCTCACTATTGGGATCTCACTTTTTGCGAAACAGGGTATTTCTCACATTTTATGTTGCAAGGCAAAAGCGACACCTTGAGGCATCAAGTGTCAACTACAACAGAGGGGAAAATATAACACTACAGGCAACAAAAACAAATTCTGAGAATAAATCATTAGTTTTTGGGTTTGTTTCTTTTTTTGACTACAGAGTGAAAGCCTTAAGCAACCGTCATTTCTTTATATTTTGTTTTTCAATGAGCCAGACTTTCTCATAAGTTTTTAAAGTGGTTTTAAGCAATATTTTCCAAAATAGGTATGAGCTAAAAACTTGCCATATCTCAGCATAGTGTGCAGTGTGTCCTTAAAAAAATCAGAGAAAACTGGACAAGTGGAAAGTGTCAAGAAGCCATTTTGACAACACAAGGGAACTGGGGAGCAACTTATACAAGAACTGCATTAAAAATCAGTGGAAACAGGTTTTATAGAGTAATGAATCCCAGTTTTAAAGTTTTTGGTGACATCGTCAACACTATGTATGGAGGAAGTCCATTACTATACTGTACTAAATACAGTATTGTTTTTACTACAGCTACTACTCCTACTGCTATATTTACTATATGTATATAATGTATTTCCATTTCCTTTTCAATAAATGTTCAATTAATGTCTTTTCCCCCTTGCAAAATATAAAGAAATACAGGGTGGTTAAAGACTTTTTGACTTATCTTATACATCATATATATAAAGTAGAGCAAAATCTATACATATTATCCTCTGTTGTAGGATGTTTCAGTAAATACCTTGAGCTAAGCCTTCCTTGACTCTAAGTTTACGAGCCTCTTCAGAGTCTTGATGCACAAGGCTGCCCTCTAAAACACAGTGAACCGCCATCTGATCCACAACATTGATAGGCTTGTAGGAACGCTCCTGAGAGAAACGAAATGTGCTTGTTTAGTCTGGTTATAAATTAAAAGAGAGAGGAGAAGCGAATGCATGGGGACTACCTGCATAGATTGTATCAAATTATTTGAGATGAAACAAATAACACTTGCGGCAAACAAGTTATTCTTATGCTAAACGTAAGAGGCTCACAGTGAAGCAATCATCAGTCTACAGTCCACATCTTAATCTGTATTTTGTATACTTTCATTGCATCTGTAAACAGTGATTTTGATTTTTCCATCTGGATCTAGCTTCTTTACCTTGATGCTGTAGCGGACAATATTTTGAGGGGCGTGTGGGTTGTTTGCAGTCAGAATCCTTGTGATGTCCTCCTTCAGCTCCTATTCATTATCAACATAGAGAGATCCTTAACACAAGGACAATTAATTTAATTATAGCTAACAATTTTAATATAGGCACCGAATGATAAAGAACAGCATCAAAGTCTGCGCAAATTTCTTCAGTTCAGCCCACATGGTTGTCTTAAACCTGAGAAATTAGTGTTTCCATCCTTCTCTTACAGCCTCAGTAAGCTCCATCTGATCTGGAGGCCTCACAAGGGCTTTTCCCTGAGACCACTCCTCCCATCCAGTCCCCGTCTCCACAGCCTCTTCCTCATCCTGTAACGTTGCATAGAGAAGACATTTATGAATAAAAATCACATTATGTTATGATATAGTATATTCATCACTCTTCTCTTTCCGTCACCCAAACGCCAAAACCTATCCAATAAACACACCCACCTTTTTCTTAGTGGCAGCTTTCGTTGACTTTGCTCCAGGTACCTTCTGAACGTTTGACCCCTGTGCGAAAATAACCAACAATCAGCTATACGGTGGGTTATATTACAGTAGGTCCTTAACAATTGCTTTACTTATCCGTGAAGCTACACCATGAATATTCTAGTTAGCTAATTCAGGCCAGCTAAACCGAGCTGACGTTTACCTTCCTTGCAAACGCTGCGTTGTTGTTAGGCACCGGCATTTTCAATTTAATTTTTAAAGCTAGTTTAGAAAGTTCGAAAGAAAAAAGGGAAAAACAAAACAAAATTAAACTAGTTAAAAGCTAAAAAAAAAGAATAGAAAAGAAAGAAAGAACAAGGGGCTGTCTGCTCGTAGCCTGCTGCTGTATATAGGTTGTCAAGACAACCAGTTTTGGTTGGCGCAGAGCCGGAGACTGCTGGATGTGTTCAGTCCCTCAGACAACACTTGAACATTTTTATTAGTGAACTATTTTAGCAGTATTATTCTAATTTTATCAGCTAAAGGAAAAAAAATTGTGGTCTGAATGCTTTTGACATAATTATACTAAATAAGGAGAGTTTATTATGGAAAGGAAACAAGTGTATTTTTTATATTAAATTAAAAAAAAAAAATCAAACAAACACCCTTCCCCCTCCAAAACAAAACAAAAAACACAAAAACGCACGTATGCTTGCCTTTGCAATTCTCACTGAAAAAACGAATTTGGTTCACGGCGCAGTTCCAGTGGGGATCTCATCTCTGATTGGACGGTTTTTGCCTGAATAATTTATAGACCCGGAAGTGGGGCGGTACTGCTGTTTTGCTGTCGAGTCACCTCTGTCAGGATGGAAGAAAACGAGCAGCTATCATGCTGATTAACGAAGGATGCCGACTGCCGACCACCATAAACCTGGCATAGTTCGAGTACATTCGACGTACAGCTTAAATCCCTGCATCGTTTTCTGCGACGCTTTGGCAATATGATGGAAGAAATCGACAGGTTCCAAGTGCCTCCAGTTAACGGAGAGACACAGCCTCTGGTAAGAGACGAAAGACAAATCCCCCCACCCAAAAAACAAAATACAAATCTCATGCAAATCAGTTTATAATGTAGGCAAAAGGGCAAGTTTTAGTGTCGCCTGTGTGGTTTTATAGTGATAGCCGTGTCATGTAATCTGCCTCTGAGCTAGCCGATAAAAATTTGGAGCTCTGGGACAAGCTGGCTCTGTGGGATGGGTGTAAAACGACCATCTATAGATGGAAAGGAAAGGAACGCGTCTGTTGGTTTCTCTGTACGATAAATATATTAGCATTACATGTAATAACTGATAGATGAACAAGCCGTTACTTTTTTCTCAAAGCAATTAAACTGCGCACTTTGCAGAAATCGTGATTCTTTCAAATTCACGTCAGTATGCGCTTGTTTACATCAATAGATGACACAGCTCACTGTTTTCACATTTCGTCATTTGGTGACGTCTTATTTGGGTCGGGATGGGTGAGTCCAAATGATGGCGTGAATACCCATACTGCGGACTGAAGTGTGGTAATAGTTGGCTCGAGCAGGCCCAAAGTAAGAGGATAGTCCCTGCATATTTTACCCACTGACAAGTTTCGAGACCTGTCAGAAAAAATTGAAATGGATTTACTTCAGCACCAGCAACTTACGTCATTACCGTTTCCTTCTGCTTATAATGTTTCTCTCTCTCTAGATTTGAAATAAGTCGTGGTCACTATTGACAAATTGAATAACTGGTCTCATTCCCTGCGTTCAGTTTTGCGTTCATTTTTAAGTGCTTTTATATCAACAGTACATCACTGCCAGATATTACTAACACAGAAGCCTTCTTCTTCACATGTGAAACAAAGCAGCCTCAAACAGCTGCCCTTTTTTCTTTTTTTTTCTTTTTAAGCGTTTGCCTCAGGGGGTTAGGCAAAAGCAGTGCTCCAAGTGATACTGTTCACATTATACCCGTGCTTTTCCAGCCTTACTACCCCTGAGGAAATCACATAAGAACAGGCTTCCCTCACAAAGTCTCGTTTGCTTTGTGCAGCAGCGATCACCTTGCTGTGTTAGGATCAGATCCGTCTGCACTCGTGTTTGATCCAGAGAGGTTTCCTTGTGAAGCTGAATCAGAGATGGCCCTGCTTAGGCTGTGCATACAGTGGCGTTGGTCAGCACGTGCCCTAAAAGTCTTGAAATCACATTGTGTATTCCTTTTCATCTTTCAACTGTAAAAGGCGATGTGGGTTTAAAAATATTATTTTATAGTTCAGCTCACGATCTCAGCCACTGAGCCACATATGGCCGTGCATTTTAATGCTAATAACTTCATTGTGAATGGGATGCTTGAATGCTCATGGCACCTGCCTCTTTGTCAGGACTCTGTTTCACACAAATAAATCAGGTTAATACTCAAGTTTGAGCCGTTTAATTCCTTTTCTATATGATATTTTTTCTTTCAGTGGGAAAAAAAAGCAACTTCCCTGAGAACTTCCCTTTTATGCTCTTCAGCACAAGAACATCTGACAGTGATTACTGTAGGCTACATCTATTTATGGAAGATTTCCCTGCAACGCACTGAGACAGCAATATAGTCATCACTGCCTTGCATAAGGAAAGCATTCAGTTGTTTTAAAGGCCACCTGATGTATCAGTCTTAGCTGCTATTGGCTAGTGGATGGCCGTGATGCATAATCCTAGCAATCGCTTGGTGCTTATGCCGTGTCAGCAACCTTGTGGCACTTCATCATCACAGGTAGAAAAGAGGTTGCAAGCAGGGCGACAGAGTGAATGAATGTGTATGCGAATGCATGATGAAGGTCAGGCCGATGGCCCATGTTTTATTGTCATACATATAAATAAATATAATGCCCCAAGTGTCATAGATCATCCTTTAATCTTTCATCAGTAGTTGTCAGCAGTCAATACAGGGTCTTTGGGGAATATCTATGCTCTTAACCCCTTAGCAGTCCAATTAGTCCCCTAAACCATCCAATGTACCGTGGGCGGTACGTCCGACTGCTAACAGGTTAATGCATGTTTTATAAGGTCTAGTTCAATTTAATCTCATCTCATTGCATCTCATTGCCACCTAATATCCTCCACAATGGCTTGATTATCATTTGGGTTTGGAAATGTTAAATTCAATTCTTTGGGCCAACTTTCTACCTAATACAAGGTGTTCTGGGTTGTCATATTCCAGGGCCTGTTTTAACTTGCTTATCGTGGGTACCTGCTACTTGCCGTCTGTAATTGTGCTGTCCTATTTTTTAAGAAGTGGCAGGAATTTCTGTCACAAACAGCTTAATACCGAATCCTATTCATTATTCACTGGCAGGCTCTGCTGAAAAATTTCAAAAGGATTTATTTGACAGGCGGTGTGACCGTACAACATCACAGCATCTTTCTGTAGTGGAAGGAAAGCACGAAGAAGCAAAGTAAAAATCCAGTGGGTAAGCCTGAGGTTCTAAGGGACGGGCCTGTCACAGAACAGAAGATATTTGTGCTTGTTATGGTGGGAATACCTCATCTGTGTGCTGTGATTTCACAACCTCCTTTAATGTGTGTATCGTATCCACTATTGCAGTTTTCATGATTTTTTGTTTTTGGTTTTAATGGTTGCGCTGCTGAAAATGCACACACAAACTACTCTGTTTTACAGTTGTTTGGAATTTGGATCTAACATACATTGCGGGTGGCTCCATAGCACATTGGGCTGCACTTGTTTCACATTTGTCTATTATGTGAAAGATCCCTGGTTTGATCCTGGGAGGAGACACAAATCCCCTTTGGAGTTGTGTCAGGAAGGGCATCCAGTGTAAAAACTCCTCAATCAAACATGCAGAGCTACCTGCTATGGGTCACTTGTTGAAAATAGCTTTTTATCTTTCAGCTTATCTTTTTCTTGAGGTCATAATTGTAACTTGTCAGAGGACAGAGCTGCTGTTTGTCTTTCTGTAGATGCTCTATTGAAAGTGCACTGGCATGCTACATCCCAGTGAGGTTTGCCAGCTGCACTGCTCAGGAAAAGACAGCAATCCAGAGAGTCGTCAACACAGCACAGAAGATCATCGACTTTGCTCTACTGTCCTTGGAGCTCTACATGTCCAACTGGCACAGAGTGCATAATATATAAATAAAATGCAGACGTGTTTACTGTAAATGCAAAACTGTTGGCTGTATATAATTTGTAGATGAATACTGTGCTCCTTAAATGAGGCACAATAGGTTTATCTTATCTAATGTTACATAATTGCCAGCACTGTCTGCTTACTCAGCTTTTTTCACCCATAAACAGACTGATATGTAACTGCAAAGCATCTCTTTTATTATTCAGCAATTCTAAAAATATTAACCCATTACATTTTGGTGCGGTTCTGGTTTGCATTCTTTACAATTGCAAAACGCAGCATCATGTCCTCTCCGAGAGGAACAGTAATCTATTTACTGTCTCTGCTAAATGATTACAGATCAGCTCTATTTGTCTTTTAGAATTGACCTGAACTGGTATAGTACTGTAAGTGTTTTAGCCATCCACCACTCCTTATTCATTTTAAATTGTCATAGCATATTCAGACAGGGAGCATACGCTATTTCAGATACACCACTGGTATGAATTTTTTAACTTAAAGTGTCAAATTTCAGCTCCAGATATTTATTTGCTTAAAGCCTTTTTTAAATATAGCACCCGTTTCTCTGGAGAGTATTCAAAGTTATCGAAAGCCAAATGCCTGGTAGCCTTCGTTCATGTGGCCCACTGAGTCCCACACAGCGCAACAAGGGGAGGCCTGTGGGATCAACATAATGTGCAGCTCTGTGAGGAGAGGAGGCCAAGTGCGGCCTAGCTCCCCTCTCTCAATCTGGCGAAAGTGTGGCTTCAACAGCAACCCCCTCTGTTCTCCCACAGCCAACTCCCCATGCAATCACCACTTGCTCACACATGAAAGAGAGAGCTGCTAACATAGGCCGAACACTCAAGCCTATTGATGCTGCAATCCAAGCAGCGATAGAAGGCTGCAGGAAACTTTCCAGGGTGCTTTACCCGAGTAGGTTCTAAAGCAGGCTGATTTGCCAGCTTTGTTGGTTAGTAATAAATCAGACAATCACTCTCGTCTGAGTGAGTTGACTGGACTTTGTTCAGTCTCACATACCTCTACAGTAAAGAGTTAAATGCCAGTCATAAATAAAGAAACACAACCTAACACATCTTTCTTTTTCTCTAGGACCCCGCAGCATCTTCCACCTCAGAGGCAGAGCCTGACACTAAGGGAGAAAGTGTGGCCATGAACTACAAGCCCTCGCCGCTGCAGGTCCAAATAGGTATTGTAGTCAACACACCGCAAGTCAATGCATGACATGTCTTCATGTTTATCATTTAGAAATCAATTACCTTTGCTGTGGGATACCACAGTATGCAGGTTTGCTTTGCTGTGTCATCCAAAGTCAACATGAGGCCATAAACATCGAGCACCATGTGATATTTCTTATCTATACTGGATGTCAATGAAATTATTTTCCTTATTATTTTCAGTCTTTCTTACTGTCTAATAGCTACAGAGACCAGCTGTCTAACGGATGCTGTGTGTGTTGCCACTTCTTCTTGTTGACCTTGAGGTTTTATTTTTATTTTTTTTGTGTGGCTAAAAAACCAATCAAAACTTGGCTGATATGGGACAGTCCTAATAGATGCCATATTAAAATGACCTTGCACCGCACAGTAGCCTTGGTTCGCTACACTGTGGCATACTGTATTATATAGGCTGCATTTGGATAAAGCAATTTTGACATGAAAACAGGAAACTCGATTTAAAAAAAAACAAAAAAACAGTCAAGGAACAATGCCAGTGTTTTTAGCTTAATTGGTGCATTTACTGATGACCTCACATCCTGTGGTTGCCCAGAGAAACAGAGGGACCTTGCCAGGAAGGGATCGGTGAAGAATGGCACCGTGGGAAGTCCTGTCAATCAACAACCCAAGAAGAATGCCAGGACAAGGTAGCGGCTTCCACTGCCTGTTTGTTTCTCTGTTATTCTGACCCGCTCAGCCACAAATGTTACACTTTGCGCTCATTAGCATTTTTTTCTATCTTCAGTTCCCCATTCAGGTCTGAAACTCAAAGCGCCTGAAATGCAAAACATGAGGACTGTGCGTCCTCTGAAAAGGCTTTATTTGCTGCAGGGCTGCTTGGGATGCCATCAGACTCCTTAATGCTATAGCAGAATGCAATTGGGCTTTTTAGCAAAGGCAAATTTGGTGGTTTGTGAGTGGGAAGGCTGATACAAGTGTTAAAACATTGTGAGTGAAACAAGTGCAACCCGCAGTATTACTGTCGCATCTGTTTAATCCCACTCCCTGGTGGATTAGTGGAACTATAAGAAAGGCTACCCACTGATCTTAACCCACATTCTCTCAGGCAGAAAGATAATCTGGCACTGCCTGCAGTTGGAAAGCTACAGATTAGCCTCATTTTAGGGGGAAATGAATGGCATGGATGGTGGATGAATGGCATACATATCACAAATATCAAATGCTGTTATTTGATTCTATGACTTTTACATTTGCAGGTATTGCAGGTAATGTTGTGTTAGATTTCTTCACAAATGTGAAGGACATGTGCTGATTGCTTTTTTTAAGTTTATTTCTAATATAGAAGTGTGCTCTTCTCCATTCTCTTTTGAAGGCTGGTGGTGCCAAACAAAGGCTACTCCTCCTTAGACCAGAGCCCAGATGAGAAGCCTCTGGTAGCGCTGGACACAGACAGGTATGTACCGTACATGTTGTCACGTCGACTTAATTAAAATCATTTTTTTTTACAGACAGATTTTTAGGAAGAGTGCAGATGAGCTAAAAATACAACTGCCTTGTAGAACTTGTATTTTTTGTAGGCCTTTCTCTGTCACGTCGGCATATTAATCCAAAGAGTAACTTGAGAGAGTCCCTAACAGCCGGTATCCTAAAAAGGGGCAAAGCCTCTCCCAGGGCTCCGGATTAGAGGATAGCGGGGTGAGGATTTGGACAGGCAAAAGCAGCTCAAAGAGAGCGCTCACATCCACCCTGTGCCAGCAGGACAGTATTTGACACAGATGAGTCCCACCCTTCGCACCCCCTTGTGTTGCTACATGTGGCAAACCCGCTCTTGTAAAACGAGCTCTCTGATAGCCAACAAAGCTTACATCATGTATTGCATCATATACTCTGTCTGACAAGCTTTCTCTGACTCATAGCCTCGCGGGATGCCCATTTGTTCATTGTTCACATTTTAGATTCATGTACACGTCCTTCACTCAATGTCTCCCTGTTTTACTCTCTCTATATCTCTATATCATCTTTCTCTACGAAGGCAACAGGACAAAAATAGACAAAACCTTTGTCTGAATACATTTTGAGCTTAAATATGATACAGAAATGAAAGAAAATTTAATTTACTATTTTTAATTACATATTTTTTCATTGCCACATACATGATACAGTCATTTTTCCTAAAAGTCTCTCAGCCAAATGCCTCACAGTCGTTCTGCTGTTGTTTGTCCAGCATCACTCAACACTTTAACACAACCTAATGCACGCTATAATATTCTGTTATTTCTTATCTCCGTCATTTGATAAATTTCATGTTAGTCACGGACCACTTACCAAAGATGTTGTATGGCATTCTAATTAACACTTTTAGTTCCTTTTTCTCACTACAGCCCTGATCAAACACACATTTGTAATAGTTTCTGGTCCTCTAAAGCCTCCACTGACTCTGCTAAATATAGAGTAGTTATGGAGGCGTTGGTTATGCTAATGATCAGATCTCATGAGCGCATATCTCATCGTGCATGAGTGACATTCATCAGGCTGTAATAAGCGATTTACGACAGCTTTGTCTTAACTAAGAGTGTTTAACATGAAACTAGGAAAAAATGTTTCTGTGAGGTCCAGTAGTTTGGAAATTTCACCACTTTGTGTTTCCCTTCAAAGGTTACATTCAGATTTTCTTTGAAAGATGAATATAACACCTTTAATTAATATAATTCCTTTTCAAAGAGAAGTGCTGCTCAGGTAGTGTAAACTGCATGCATTGTGTTGGATAATAGCTTCTGAGTTTCTAGTGGAACTGTGGAGGTTTGCAAGTCTTAAAATTTAAATATCTTTATCTGGAGAATAAATAACCCCAATAGAGGCTGTAAATGTGATACGGGCAGTCACGAATCAGTAGAGTTCTGTTAACCGTAATCAAAATATAAATCGGGATACTGCAACCGCTGCGACCGGCTTCAATTCCCACTATTTCATTATCACTACAACTTACTGTTTCATCGACGCCCCCCCACCCCATTTTTAATGTCTAACCACTGATGTCGTGTCTTGCAGTGACGATGACTTTGACATGTCCAGATACTCCTCATCAGGATATTCCTCAGCCGAGGTGAGATGTCTGAGGGACCAGGTATTTATACACATATTATATTGTTTCACAGCATCGTGTGGTGAAATCACGAAAACCGCCATGTGATCACACACTTCCTTTGTCACACCAGATGTCTGTGCGTATGTGCGTCCATTCAAGTGTACACTGGCGTCTTCGATCTTTCACTCACACTCACCTGTAATGACTTCTCCATAATTGTCATCCGGATAGATTTGTTCCTTTTCATTTCTTCCACTTAGAGTAGAATAAATATATAAATTATTTATATTTTTGGGGTTCTTGACTCAAGCCATTACATTAGTAAGTTCTCTGTACTCTGCTATATTTCTGCTTTGTGTGTCTTTTTATTAATTTAGACTACAAAGATTTATTTTCTCTCTATTGATCTATGCTATATATTTCTAGAATCAGCATAGAAAGTTGATGCCTGATACTTGTTTCTTCGGGTTTCACAGCAGATCAACCAGGACCTGAACATCCAGCTCCTGAAGGACGGTTACCGACTTGATGAGATTCCTGATGATGAGGATCTGGATCTGATCCCTCCTAAAGCAGTCAACCCCACTTGTATGTGCTGCCAGGCTGCTCCCTCCACAGCCTGTCAAATCCAGTAGCACTAACCCCACCTACACAGTCTCCTCCATGCCACCTGTACTGAGGCCAACAACTGACCAGAGTGGCAACAGAGGAAGACAAATTAAAGGCTGGCAAAGGCACAAAGGGAAAAAAACAACAACCAAGGGTTTATAAATGCGAAAATTGAATATGTACAGTATCTGTGCATGTTCCTCCTATGGTAGGATCTGTGCATCTTACTTCTGCATTGTTGGTTCAAAAGGGACTCGACTGATGGCAGAAACATTACCTCTAAGAGAAACACACGACTTTGTTTGAACTTCCATCTCATGCTTGTGGATTTTCTGGCTTAAACAGACCGCGATGGTGCAACGCTGGTGAAGAAAAAAAACTGTAAAATGACAGGAGCTCAACCAAATACGTGTGATGGTGACAGGTTGTTATTACCGCGTCATCCGCCCATCCAAGCAGATGACTTCTTCTACTGATGTACACAAAGGACAAGAAGAGATCGGAAGCTTTGTAGTGGCCATTGTTTTTCTTTTTCTTTTCTTTCAGCCAGTCTGCTTTGTCTTCCTGTGTATATATGTGTCAAACATGATGTGTGCGATTAAGCCCAAGAACACCGTGCTAAATCATCCAGCTGCCGATAAAACACTAATGCTATAATAAAGTAGTAATCCAGATTCCTTTCTTTTTATTTCTTTTTTCTTTTACATGTTTATCTTTAACACAAAGATTGTACTGGGCCGTTGTTTTATATTTAGTTAAAAAAAAAAAAGAAGCAGAAAAATGCATGTTGCCTGTTAACACTGTGCCCAGATGACCAGCCTGTGCAGATAATTTATCCGTTTTTATTGAGCCCTTAGCACATCCTTGTGCTGAGGAGACATTAATGTGCTTTCAGAAACATAGTTAATCTCATTTAGGTTCACATACTGTAATATCAGTAAATCTAGTGAAACCATATAGTGTCAGCTCAGCGAGTAAATGTGTACTTAAAGTGTGTTTGTCTGCATTAGCCTCCCTAGGTGACGGTTCACATAAACTTAGGAAAGTAGTAGAAAGAAAAGGGTTTGGAAATGGGAAATACATTGGTAGGGATGTAGTGTTGGTCACACATACAGGGTTCTGAAGCATGTTGAAGTGATTTCATAATGCTTGGATGCTGATTTTCTTTTTTTAATCTTATATTTTCCCTCTATTTTCCCGTCATTCTTCTTCTTTTTTTAGATAGGAACATTAACATGCCATCCCTTTTCATTTTTACGTTTTTTTTGTAAAGTATGAAACGAGTGCATATTACTTGAGTAACAATAGAATTGATGTGGGGACAGGCTCTGTATGTGTAGCATATGTTGACAGTGCTTTATGCCATTCACTATTTTCAGGTTCTATAGAAACTGTTTATTTGTGGGGCGATCGTGGCTCAAAGAGTTGGCAGTTCGTCTTGTAACCGGAAGGTTGCCGGTTCGAGCCCCGGCTCGGACAGTCTCGGTCGTTGTGTCCTTGGGGAAGACACTTCACCTACCGCCTGCTGGTGATGGCCAGAGGGACCGATGGCGCGATATGGCAGCCTCGCCTCTGTCAGTCTGCCCCAGGGCAGCTGTGGCTACAACTGTAGCTTGCCTCCACCAGTGTATGAATATGAGAGTGAATGAATAGTAGAATTGTACAGCGCTTTGAGGGCCCTGAAAAGTGCTATATAAATGCAATCCATTATTATTATTTGTTGTTTAAATGTACTGAAAGAGCATTCTTTGTTTTCCTTCTTTCTTTTTAATGATTTTATTACTCTGAAGATTGGCAGAACTCTGCAGACAACATTTATTTTTTGGTTGATGGTAAAAGTCACTTGAACGTGAATCGACTCCAAAAGAAATGATCATGTAAGGTCGCGCCAGCTGCTTCAGAAAAATTCAAGTAATGAGCTTTTAGAAGTGTACCACTGTTCATGATCATGAAGCATTCAGAGACACCATCTCTTTAAAATCATTTCAAAATCGATGAGCTCTACAGCTTGAATGAAACGTAGCTGATAACGTACATGGGAGTGTGTGTGCACTTTACATTCAATTGCAGTATGTAGTAACAAGAAGTACTGACGAATATTCAAGGAGTTACAAATACTGCGCATCTACGGTGCAGAGCCTCATTTTGAGTCTCTTGTTAGATGTGCGGCTGTGTTTCTGGGGGTTCTGTCAAAGCTGATAATGTGTTGATTTCTTTTATGTTTTTCTGTTATGATAATGAAAGACTACAAAAAGCACCAGTAACAATCAAGATCTAAAAGATTGATGCTATTGGAGATACAGTGTGTAATGTTTACCTCCTAAAGGACTCTTGCTTTGTGATCTTGCTTTTGCTTTTTGTTGTTTACGTTTAAGTTTGTAGTGGTGGTCATCAAGAGATGAACCTTTGCACTGTACTATATATAAGGAAGTAGTACCGTATTTATAGCATAAAACAACTAAAAGTTGATTGGATAGAGATAACTAAAAAACTATTTATCTGAATTAACAATTCAGAAAATATTGCTTATTTCCCTTTTATCCCTGATAGAACCTCAGTGTTCCTGCAGCATTTGATTTAGAAAAGTGCACACTAAAAATAGTTTACATTTTGCAAAAAGGTGCCATGTGTTTAGACAATAAAATCATGTGCAAAAAGTAGAAAAGTCCATCAACAGCACAGTAGGTAATTTAAAATGTCACCAGTGTAGCTAGTAGGTGGATGCACAGTTAGCATATATGATGAGGAAGTGATTGCGTGTGACTGTGGAGCTGTATTTTTTTTCCACCATTAACATCATCCTAATGGATTTTCACACAAGTCATCACAATTATCTTCTACCGATTGCAATACTTGTGGCTGATGTATAAATTAAGGTGTAGCTGACTTCTTCACTGACTTGAGTTTAGGGTAATTTCTTGTAATTGATGCTATTTATTTGCAGTTGTGTGTTTTTTGTTTACTTTCACATGTGGGAAATAATTCATACACAGACTGAAGCTTTTTATTTGTTGTTATGATGATTGTGAACAGGTTCCATTTAGATTTTAATAGTGTTAAAGTTCTGTGTATAGTACAACATATAAAAAAAATAAAAAAAATAAATATTAGATATCTCAACTTTGATGGTGCCGTGTGACTCTGTAATATCCAGTTATATTCTTTAACTTCTTTAGACTCTGGTAGTTTTCCCTGCAGGAGATGAAACAAACAGCTACTGGCTGGAAGAGTTTCCTTGCCTTCCCTGCAGAGACTCTGCTGGTAATGGGTGATTGCCTACTGAAGTATATGACATTACGTCCAAGGTGGGCAAGGTGGGGAGGGAGGGAACAATAGATTGATGGAGTAGTGAGTGCGGGGGGTTGGGCATTTGTGATTAGCTTTGAGTTGATCCCTCTGGAGCAGATGGTGAATGGTGGCTTACCTAGATGCCTTGAATCCCAGGAGTTAACGGTAGCATGTGTCCATGTGGAAGGAGTAACACCGAAGTTGAGGAAGGAAGAAAGAAAGCCTCATGAGAAAAAACTGCAGGAAGACAGGTAAGGAACATTTTCTGTTAGTGACTGACTTTGTGTTCGGAAATGTCACTGTGAACAGAGAAGGGCTCCTTATCGAAGGAATTCCTGGTTAAGATTCATATACTGGTTAGTAGGTGATGATGAATACCTCATTTTCATCCATCTAGAAACTTGTATGGTATTTGTAAAACCTGTGGTGAATAGGGTGATTACTGTCCCCTTATCTGTTCTGCCTTACACTGTTGGCCCTATCAAAGACTTTTTTTAAACACAAAATATTATAATAGATATAATGTGCAAATGTCTTGAGTCACCCCTCATTTCTTTATATCTAACATGTGGAAACATAAATGGAAATACGGTTTAAAAGGCAAAAACAGTTTATACAATTCTAACCAGCTTGAAAGTTAATATTTGGTATGACCACCTTTATTCTTCAATACAGCCTGAATTCTCTTCTTCAGGCTTCTTCTTTGAGTTATCTTCAGGAATAGTTCTCCAGGCCTAGAAGTGCAATCAAAGCTCTTTTTGGATGTTGTTAATATTGAGGTCAAAGCTCTGGGGAAACCAATCCATGATTAATAGTGAGCCATTTTGTGTTTTTTTTTTCCAGGTATGCTTTTACTGCATTGGGAGTATGTTTGGGATCATTCTCATAATGCTTTTCAAATGGTATTGCATGGTGGATCAAAATCTGATGACACTTTTCGGCACTGATAATTCCATCAGTTTTGACAAGAGCCCGAAAGCATGACAGAGCCTCCACCATTTAAGCTGTAGGCTTGTTGTATCTCTTACAGGTAGAAATCTGTACATATTAATGATGATTTGAACCAAAAATTTACAATTGCCACAGATTTTGCTCACAGTTCTTGTATAATTTGGCACACCTCAGCCTTTTCTCCCCATCCCTGGATTCTAAATTGCTTCTTGACACCCATCCTTCCACTGTTGAGGATTCAGTGAACAGTAGGCCAACTGATGCGTCTCTTGAGTTCTGTGTCAGGTGGATTTAGTGGATCTTGTGTGTGTGAATGTGAGAGTGAATGAATAATGGAATTGTAAAGCGCTTTGGGTGCCTTGAAAAGCGCTATATAAATCCAATCCATTATTATTATTATTATTATCTTATCTCTTAAGAACATGACTTCCAAATATCGTTCATCTGCTCTAGATAGTTTTTAGGCCTTCCACTTTTCCTCCACTTGTTCAATTTGTATGTTAGTGTTAAGTGGCTTAGCTCTTAAAATAATCAGGTACAAGGACTGGTTTCAGTATAAGTAAAAACAAAGCCACTGTCTAAAGATCTTCAGAAAGCATGAAGAATTATTGCTAAAGACCACTTTAAATAAAAATTCCAAGAACGTCTGGCTTCGTGGAAGCAATAAATGAAGGGTGGCTCCAGACTTTTGTACAGCACTGAAGGAAGTCTGGTCTCTTATGAAGTCTAACATTAACCATCCTCCCTAGCCTGAGATCACAACTGGATGCCACATCATGTTGCAGAGCACAGCTGCCATTGCACTGCTGCTTTGCGTGCAGTCTCTGCATGGCTCCGCTCTCCCTGCCGTGTCGTCCTATGAGTTCACTGCCTATAGGATGCAACAGTACAACCTGGGACAGCATAAGTATGGTAAGTTCAGACACACCTATATATTATAAAAAAAGAAAAATGACAAATCTGTAGCATAAAATTGCTTCTAAATTTAAAGTCTTGCTTGTTTTTTGTTTGACCTTAAATGTGCCACATGATGCATATTCAAGCTTTGGTGCTGAAAGGATATTTTGAAATCAGTATGTTCCAGGAAGAGAGTTTGTCTGTGCTAAACTCAAATTATAGTTTAACCTGGGTGCTCATGAAACCACTACAAATCTGGTAAACACTTTTAGAGCATTTTATAGGAATATAGGAAAAACTGGATAATTATATAGAACCTATTCTGAGCATAAATTATGTTTCAAATTCTAAGGAAACCATTTTCAGTGTATTTTTTTTAAAATGTGCAGATTAGCTGGAAAGCCGAGGCAAGGTCTTCCAACAGGATTTTTTTTAACCTAAAAATTACAGCTGACTGAGGGAACTAATATTTCTTGACCACTGAGAGCTTGTGGTCACTGCCACTGGAAACAGATTGGTTTGCTAAAGGCTTTTTTTCTGTGTAACAAAACAGGAAGAGGAAGCTGCGTTTAAAGTAGAGTTTCTATGTTGCCCAAGTTGGTATTTATGTATCATTTGCCTTCTCTTGTCTCGTCCGCCGAGGCTGTCGTGGAGCCATTGTTGTTGCGGAGGCACGCTCAGCAGAAGAGCCGTCGCTAACCCGCCGCTGTGTGATAATGAAGGTGGAAGACTTCACTACAGAAAAATACTCCGAGGCCCAACGACAAAATGCAGCTGCCATCCTGATCCTGCTGCCCCAAAATATCTCCAGTATCCCTCACAATGCAGTAGAGGTAATAAATTATAATACTTAAAAGCATTCATTCTGTTATAGACACATCACTCAATTACTAAGGAAATCAGAAGAAAACAGGATTATAAGGAGGATATTAAGAAGATATTAAGAAACTCAAGATTACAATTGTTTCTCTGCCCTTTGGTTGAAGTAAAGCATTTTGTCTCTCAGTCATTTATGGTGAGTGAAAGCGAGACCTTGCTTATGGAGACCCTCATGCCAGTGTATGTGGCACCAGAGGATGAACAGCTGCTCTGCATGTATGAGGAGGTGAAACAGGCTGCAGCCACCCGGACATCATCCATTTTTGTCAGAGGTAAGTGATACAACAACGAGATACATGCAAATGCTTAATGGTGGTTGTTTGGACTAATGCCCGGGGAAAACTAAAAAGAAAGTTACGGTATTACTCACGGTTCTGGTGCATTTCTTCTTTTGTTGACAGTCCTCCGCAGTATGGTCACGGCTACAGCTTTTCAGATTTTAGTGATCAACAATGCCCCAATTAAGGCCACCAATGACAATGCTATAATCACACTGGAGGTGAGTTTGGGACCCAATAATTCCCCATAGAGGAATAAAATTGATTAGATCATCCAATATCAGTTAAATAATTTTCAATCTGCTTGCAAATGCACTTTGGTTCTGTGATATATGCCTGGGGATGTTTATTTCAGGGAGTTCTTCTAGGAGCAGTAGAGGATGCACCCACTATAGTCATCGCAGCCCACTATGACTCTTATGGGCTTTCCCCTGTGAGTCAAATCGTAAAACACCTCTAAAATTAGGTGTAAATTTTAGCAGATAGAGTATCAGACTGTGCTCGAACCATAAATGGATATGTGCTTGTGTGCATTTTACAGTGGTTGTCTTATGGAGCAGACTCAAATGCCGGTGGTGTCACAATCCTAATTGAGTTGGCCCGTCTCTTCCAAAAACTCTACAGTAGTCCCAGAACCAGACCACAGTAAGTTCCAATTCATTGTAAGATTACAAAGCAAAGGCGAAGTTAATAAATGTCTCTACAAAGCAGATGAACACGCAGCAATTCCAATGAATTTTCCTGCTGTGCCTGTCTTTGAACAAGATAATATGCTGCTGGATAAAGATACTGTATTCTGTATGGAGGAAGTATACACTGAAAAGTACAACAGGAAAGGAAAATTAGGGCCTCGTTACTCACTACTCAGGGACCACACCTATCTTCAAACTTAGCTTTCATTGTAACCTCAGCTGGACTGTGAAAGCTTTTGTAATTGCATGGCTCTAATGATGTTGCTTTGAGTGACTGATAGTGATCGGAAATACCCTTGAGGAAAACTAACAGCCAGTGCAGGTCAGTTATAGTTAATAAGTTAAGCTGTTGAATAATTTTGTTTTTTTTGTGTGTGTATGTGTGTGTTTTAGATTTAATTTAATGTTCTCCTTGACCGGAGGAGGAAAATACAATTTCCTTGGAACAAAGAGGTGGATTGAAGAGAATTTGGACCACGCTGGTGAGTTTTCAGCTTTGCCACTCACTGAACATGAGTGGGCTGTGTGCTGTATGTGCTAATGTGAATTAAAACACAAAATGTCAGGTTTTTAAAGCTAAATATTTTCCATCCAGAGTCCAGCCTTCTCCATGACAATGTGGCATTTGTCCTGTGCTTGGATACACTGGCCAACGGCGATGAGCTGTACATGCACGTCTCCCGCCCTCCTAAACCCGACACGCCAATGCAGTCTTTCATCCAACAACTGGAGGAGGTAACCAGCGGAGCTGTTTCTACACGTGCAAGAAAAGCAACCAGATCTCATCAGTCTTAGTCATTTGTGCAAATATCTTATTTAATTGCCCTCCAGGTGGTTTCCTCTAGATTTCCCTGGGTGAAGGTGGGGTTGGTTCATAAAAAGATCAATCTTGTGGAGTCTACTGTAGCCTGGGAGCATGAGCGCTACAGCCTACGCAGGATCCTGGGCTTCACTCTGTCTCATCTGGAAGATCCTAAATCTGAACTTCGTGGCTCTATGCTAGACACCATGCAAGTTTTGTTTATGGATATTATTATTAGTAGTATTTGAGAGCATTGAGGCCCAGGTTGTTTGTCCCTGTACACCACAATAGTGTATTTTAAGTAAAAGAATTAATGTGTGAATAAAGTCAGCTTTTCAGCTTTTACACTTTTTTACACCGACAGACATTTATTTATATATCCAGTCCTTCAGTTTCAGAGGCTCAAAATTAATTAGACAATACACTGACAAGCAGTCTCATAGCCAGCTGAGGACTGTTCCCTTGCTTTTCATGACTAATGAAGCAGATAAAATATCTCAGTTTGACTCAAAGCGTTCAATTTGTTTTATAGTGTTTCACTGTAATTTTTAATATAAGACTCAGAGCGATATCAGTGGAGGTGAGGGGAGCCATCATTAGGCTGAAAAATTCAGAACTAACTATCATAGAGAGAACGCACAGTATATTCTTTAAAAGGCGTGGGTCTGTGGTTTGGTTAGACCAAAAAAGGCAGCTAAAGTACATGATCACAGAATTATTTCCATGGTTAAGACAACTTCACAATATCTAACCAAGTCAAGAACCCTTTTGAGGAGATAGATCATGGATCAATCTACAATCTAAAGAAGCCTTTGGGATGGAAGTACAGAGGGTGAAAATCATTGGTTATAATAAAGAAAAGGGAGGCCAGATTACTCTTTGTCAGAAAACATCTGAAACATCTGAGCCAACCCAGTTGTGTGGGAAAAAAGTCTTTTGACAGATGAATGAAAGTCGAACTTGTCCCAGAATTATGGGAAGAGAGAAGTGCAGAGATGGATAGAAACAGCTCGTAATCTGAAGCATCTGTTAAACATTGTGGAGTCAATGTTATAGCATAGGCACGTGTGGGAGACGTTGGGACTGGGTCACTATTGTTTATTGATGATGTCACTGCTCATGTAAGCAGCAGGATGAATTTGGAAGTGTACGGGGCTATACTCTCGACTTAGATTCAGCCAAATGCTGCAAAACTCATTGTTCACAGTTCAGCTAGGCAGATTTTTATCATGTAAAACCCTCTGAATCAACGTTGAAAGCCTGCACTTCAAACACGTCTTGATTGTTTGATTTAAAATCCACCGCGGTGGTGTACGTAAGCAAAAATACAAAACTGTGTTTTTGTCCAACAGATTGTTGAGTCAAGTGTATTTTCACAGGGCATTAAAAGATATTTACTCATGTGACTATCACCTCTAGGTCAAAAGTGGATTTCCGGAAACTTAAGCGAAATGGCATCATCATAGCAGAAGCACTGGCCCGCTACATGTACAATCTCTCTGACAAGGTGACTGAATGCATGAAAACACAGCATACTGAAAATATAATAAATTTTTTTCATTACGTCAGCATTGCTTTAAAATAGCCATGTTAATGTGTCATAACTGTGTGTTTATTTTTCACAAGGGTTCACCAAAGGATGTGCAAGTTTTCAAGGGCCAGCTGGTAAGATCCCAGTTATTTTGATTGGTATGTACAGAGAAGTGCTGACCTCTGGTGTTAGTTTAGAGACATGACACAGTGTTTGAGTCTTTCGGCAGCTTATTCCTCATGATCATCTGAAGGTTAGGGATGGATCACTGAGGTTATTTATTCAAACATGTTTTAATGTCATTTCTTAAAGATTTATATCTACATGTAACTGAAAAAGTCTAAACAGAGTCTATTTTTGAAATCATAAGAACTGATGCATGCAGAGTAGAAGCTGAGTTTTGTGTGATTTCTTTTTCCCCCTCTGCAAAACCCACATCCAAATCTGTAATTCAGGACATTCAGGACAGTCGTATCTCCAGTTTGATGTCCTTCCTGACATCAGTCCCTCGGGCTACTCAGCTGCTGGATAAGGAACCCAGTCATATCTTGCTGGTCAACTCACTGGAGCACGAATTCAAGCGCTATCTGCTGCATGTCCACAGACACACCTTCCGACAGGACAAGAGGTAAAAAAATACAGCTATCTGAGTAGAAAGAACATCTTTTCAATCCAATCGGTCATACCACGACAACAATAATAATGATCAGCAACATTTCTTCCTGCAGGGATCCTGATATTACCTTCTTTGATCAAATGAGCCAACCAATAGTCATGTACAGGTAGATATTGGTATTATTATATCTGTTTTTAAATTTTAGTGTATATGTTAAATTTAATAAGCCATTAAAACTCTAATGTGCATTTTTTAAATTCAGAGTGAAGCCTGCAGCCTTTGATCTGTTCCTGGGAGGCTGCATTGCTGCTTACCTGGGTATTGTTTACTACGCAATCCAGGTGTGTTAATGCACTCTTTGACGTCCATATTATATTATCTAATCATACTGTATTCCATATTTCCATGTAACTGCACTGTTTACAAGGAACTGTAGACAGTGCAGCTACAGCACTGTTTATTCGTCATTCTGCGTAGTCTAAAAGCACTACCAGTTTAAAATAACCTATTCTTTCTCTTTTAACAGAATTTCGGTTTTCTCTACACAAAAATAAAAGCAGCAGTTAAAACTAAGCACCACTGAATCCACTACGACTACGACCACCGACTCCATGACAAGCGCTTTGAAGTCAGCTCTGCACATGTTGGACATTTGCTGGGTGTGCAGCAGGAAGCCTCTTTGCATGATCACATGCATCTCATATAAAGTGGGAATTTACTTTGAAATGTAAATTTTTTGTTTGTTTGTTTGTTTTTTAAAAAAAAAGATGTTTGTACCTTTCATTACACTTGAAGTCACTTAACTGTGAAAATTACTTACATTAACAGGCTCCGAGTGTGCCGTTTGAAACAAAATGAAACGAAATAAAGAAGTTGTTTCAAGCTGTATGAAAACTGTATCAAAGCTGGGAACGCACAGCCCTGGATCTGATTTGAGCTCCTGTGAAGGACACTCCTGCCAGATCATTACTATGATTCCCCATATCCTCTGCTCTGCATCTGTTCGCGTGGATTTGACTGGGCTTAACATGGCTGTCAAGCGAGGCCCCAACCACTTCACTAGATGAACAGCCAGTTCCTGTCACAGATAAGTCAGTGAGAGCGCTGGAGACACAAAGGCACCCTACAGCGCTTGGTAAATTATTAATGCTTATGTGGCAAGCTGACAGTGAACAGAGGTAACACTGGGTGGTGGTGGTTGTGGTGGTGGTGAAGATTTTTAGAAGCCCCATTTCTCTGCTGTTTCACTCCTTTTCTGCTGATCTGATAGCACTGAGTTTATTTTAACTACGAGGCAGCTGAACAGCCAGAAGTGTTGGAGATCGGTGTTGGCTTATTTGTAAAGGCCCCTGGGAGGGAAATAGGTCATGGGCTGTGACCCCAGGTATGTGTGTCTCTGCAGGGGGCTTGCAGCTAAGGAGGATTAGTGGCCGAGTGCTCAGGTAGCACAAAGAGTTTTTCTGCTTCAGCAAGGATGCCCTTAATCTGCTTTCCTTCCAACAGAGTACATTAATCAGAATAGCTCCAGGTTAAACAAAAAGTTTTATCAGTTTGGAGGTTGACAGGGTTTCATGCAGGATTTATAACTACTGATGCAAGAGAAATGTCATGTTTTTATATAAATATAGAATAAATAATATATAAATATGACAGTGAAATAGGTGGTAATCACACTCCAGGAACAATAAACCCCCATAAATATTAGACAATATTTCCAAACAAACAAACACACAGACAAAGGTAATACAAAGAGGAGGTACACTGTTTTCGGGGAAGGGGTGGAGTTAGCAGGTGTCAGGGGGAGGTGAGTGATGCTGCATGCTCCATTCAGGCAGGCTGATCTGGATGTAAGCCGTGGAAAAGTAAGTAAGGCAGTCAGTGAAGATGGTTCCCCAACTATACATCACAGTGTACAATGAACAGTTCAGATCTCCAGGCACAGTGAAAAGAGCTCAACTTCGACCGACCTCTGCCCACCGTAGGAACAACCCTCAGCCCCGGGCGGTAAGACACACAGCTTTCAATACTGCCTACGTGATCTGTGTGAATGAAAGGCCGGAGTGACTGTTGAAAATTTTGGAATTTCTTTATTCTTTTTTTCAAATTTGTCTCCAAAATTAGAAGTTATACTATATCACCCTGGGTGATTCAGAAAATATGAAAAATATAGCTCATTTCAGGCAGACAGGATTATCTGAGGCAATTATACCTACTGCTCTATGCATTGTATTTTGTTTGGCTATATTTAAAAAAAAACAGTGTCCTACTAATTGACTGGTTGGGCACATTTTTCTGTGAATCATAACAGCTGTATCCTACTATTATGCAGGAATTTCTCCGTGCTTATTTATTCATGCAAGGATGAATAGAGTTAAGAAAATTTACATGTATGTGTCCCATTTGTTCTTTGCCTCCCAAGGACTTTCTGTTTCCCAGGAGCCTTCAGTCAAACAATAGGTCAACCCATGCACTTCTTCATCCCTTGCCCCCTGTGGACTTCGGCCGCCCTCTTTTCCCCCCTGTCAGACATTTTTCATTTCACGGTCCTGTTGCAACTTGTTCTGACAGTTATCTAAATACAACCGACAAAACACAACACATGCCCCCTGTCAACCCATCAACAGTACAAGCCATGCCCTCTGCTGATAAACTGCAGAAACTACAACTGACCGAGCCTTCCCCGAGCACTGACATCCACCTCAGCACTGCTTTGAAGAGCCCACAAAGGTAAATATATTCTGTATATTCCATCAACAGACCAGAGATAAATACTCAGTGATTTAGAGTGATTCTTTTTGCAGCAGACTTGGTTATCAAAAGCATGTCCATCCACATTCAACACAGCAGCTCAGGTAGGCAAATAACCTTTGGCCTGTTCTTATGGTCTCAGGGCTGATGAACATTATTGATTTATAACCTAGTAATTCTATTAAAAAACATTTTTTTTCATCTTTCGAACAGGCAAAATACAGCTGCTCCGCTTCAAACAAGAGCCCAAACTCCTGCAGCTCCTTGCAGCTTTGTACAGACAAAATACCAGAGGTGCTGTTCTAACAGCAGCCGGGATAACAGGTGATTATTTAGTCGAATGTGATATATTGAAATATATCCCCATTTTTGTTTTGGTGCATTTAATAATAGCTGCTGATAGTCCTTTTTCTCTCTTTTGGTTCCTCAGCAGTGGTTGCTACAGCTGTTTCCATGTGGTGAAGCCCTACCAAGCTGGACACTACATCATACACCCAGAGTTTGTGTCTGAAAGCCTTTATTAGGATTATTAGCGCTCTGGTTTCCAAGATGGTGACCCGAAGAGGTCCACGGAGAGCCTGAGGCTACTCTCCAGCAATTGTTAACTTTTCCTTAATTCTCTGTTAATTAACCCAGTGAGACAAGGTGTAAGAGTGAATCATGTAGAGTACAAGCACAGCTGTTATCTCATTGTGTAATGCAAGGAAACTTTTGCAGTTAAGTGCTCAATCGGTACCAAAGATCTTCTCATGGGATGATTTTGACGATCAAATGAGGCTCTGAGGCCCTAAGGTGCTGTACGTGAGTTTTTGTAATTTTAATCTTCTGAGGAAAACGTGTGTCAATTAAAAGGGAATCAGTACAATGATACAGTATGATGCCGTCTTCAACTACCAGAGCAAATGCAGTGAAAGAGTGTCACTATCGATGCAAATAAAGGAAGCATTACCCTCACTTTGTTAAGGATCAACTCCTCACCTCTGTATACACTGCACTTTTTTGGTGACTTTTAGGTTCATCGGGTTCTTTGTGAAGTATTGCGTAATTTGCATGCAACACTGTCACATGCGCAGCAGAATGAGAAAACACAGAGCGCTGCTTTTCTGCTGAACTACATTTCCCAGGCGTTTATGGACGTGTGCAGGGCGGAGACCCAGCAGCACGCTTTGATTCCTTTCACGGGCTGTTTGTGTGAACAGAAGCAAACAAGTTGTACTTTGAGTCGACGGGGGGACTGCTGCTGATCGGTAGGCAAAAAAAACACAAAAATTAACTATAAATGTAATTTAAAATCTAACAAACCGAAGAGAAAAGGGCAACAAGTGTGAGCGAAAATTATAGTGCACATGGATTACGTGTTATTTTTCTTCTTTCTCGTACCACCTACTAAGGCGCAAAACCAACGACTGCTCTCTATACATCGACAGACACAGACATGCTTAGAAATGCGCTGTTGTTGTCTGTAGTGCACGATTTATGCAGTTAATAAGAGACAGATATATAAGCAAAAACTCCACAGCACACAACAGTCAATTTTGCACACACGCACGAGCTTAGATTTAGACTGATGGAGGGTTTCTTTCTCATACGGCTGCTCTGATTTTATCAGCACTTCACTGTTTGTTTTTCCTCCATGTGATGGTAGATAGTGAATCAGCTGAAATGGTGCATATGAGCCCTCTTGATAATACCTTAAACAAAAAAAGTGCAGTGTAAAGCTTTTAGAAGAAGAACATGCTGTACTTGAAAACTTTGAGTTTGTTTGTGAGAAGCCGTTGAAACTGGAGCAGAAAGGATTGGCCACATTTTTTTTTTAAATTTTAGCTCCATAAAACTAAGCAAAAATCATTTGGTCTACACACACGTGCATATTTGTAAGAAATGGAAAGATGTCACTGTGGCCTCTTGCACAGTTTTCCAGGATTGTGTGGATGAAACAATTAGGTACTTCTTGGTGGAAAAAACCTATTAATGTTGAACAAAGTGTTGGTTTCAGCCTGATATGATCAATATCAAATCACAAACTGTCATAGGTTAACTTCTTAAACCCACCCTTGTAGTTTTCCATTACAATAAAGAAGAAATAACTCCTAGAAATGGTAAATCATCTTCTGACTTTCTTGGTAAATTTCCTAACTGGGTCCAGCAGCTTGATTGAATCTCAGAGCTACCAGCAGTTAGTTCTCTGTTAATTAATGATAGGCTTATGTTATCACTACTGCTGTTGGGGGAAATCTATACCAGGGCTGGTTGAACACAGAATCAGTCAATTAGATTGCTAATTAATAGCCAGCATTTGTTTATTATCGACCCCTGCTGCCAGGGCAGAGCATGAGCATCAAGTGTAGTTAGGACTAGTGAGCATGTAGCTGAGTTGGAGAGGACTGAACTCCGCTAGATCGGCTGTGCATTCTTATCAGATCTCCTCTGATTAGTTAAAGCCACAATAACTAACATCAGCCATTAATTAGTTTACCCATAAGAGTTTCTGCCTTCCCTTCGCTGGGAGGTGCACTACAAATGGATCTCTGTCTGTTTTCTTTTTGTTAGACTTGTTTACTCTGCTGTCAAACTTGCACCGAATGATGTGTGGGTTACTTGGAGTTTTGGTTTGTTGGGCTTGATAGAACACAATGTTTAGTATTCTTTACTTTCCTTCCTGACATTGGCAGAGGTTTAAGGCCCAAATCCCCTTTTCTGCTTCTGCGCCTCCTTACATACAAATGAGTATTCTTTCAATTTTGAACTCATAGGTTAGAATTACTGCTGGGAACATCTACTTATTTTTTTTTTATGGGTAATTGGCAGTAGATTTGTTTGGTTAAATCTCAAACACATCTTTAAAGTTTACATTCTGACAGCCTAATACCTTTAAGTGCTGTGAAATCACTTTGTTCAGCAATGCAGAGCATGTAAGACAACCCAGGAAATGTAGTGGAGGCTTTGAACTGACAGGGAAACAAGGAGGACTGAGAGCACCGATGGGGCTGGGGTTGTTTTCCTGGAGGTCCTTTGATAGTTTCATTGGTATATTCTGACTGTTTGCTACTGAAAGAAACATGAATGCACTAAAACACCTGCACATTTTTCTTATAAAGAATCAAAATAGTAATTGAAGTTTGATTTCCTCAAAATACTGTGTTAATATGAAATCTACAAATATTGCATCGTCACCAATTTTTAATTTTTTTTAAAAGACTGGTATATCGTTGTCATGGCAGGAAGAAAAACAGATGTGACAAGCTTCCAAGTGTCAAACAGAAGAGGTTTCCTGTAAAACATATTGATGATCTGTGGAAAAGCTACTTTGGGATTTGCACATTGAACAGCACAAACATGTACCAAGTGGTGCCAGGTGGAGCGGGGGGCACAATTACAGATGTTATCCCCAAGCAGAAACTCAGCAAGGACACTCGACCCTTAGTTGGAGCTGGAGTAATCGGGCTAGTGCTGGTGATTGCAGCTGTGACTGCGTGGTGTTACTACATAGCCTCTTTACGCAAAGCGGAACTGCTTAAGACTGAGCTGCTGGATCTGAATAAAGATGGCTACATCATCCGAAACCAGGGAGGGTCTATCGTTTTCAGAATGGATTTCAGGTTGGTATTTCAATTTATTTTATTTATTTTTTTGCTATTTAAGTTTCCATATACAGAAAAAATGAGACCTTTAGATATACAAATCCATTATTTTAAATATGTGCTGAACTTTTTGTCATTTAACAGAAATGTGAGATTTGTGTAAAGAGATAATGCTTATAGTTATTTTTGAATCTTGACAGGTCAGGAACCCTTGATTTAGACTCCTGCTCTAAAGAAGGTGAGATTCTGAGCTGCGTCCGCACCACAGACAGAAAACTGATTTTTTTCATTGAGACAGTACGGCCCAAGGATACTGTCCAATGCTACCGTGTGCGCTGGGAGGAAGTGGTTCCTGATATTCCCGTAGAGCATGCAATGACATACAAGTTTGCACACTGGTATGGAGGCGCAGTGTCAGCAGTTCAACACTGGCCTATTTCTATTTCTGGCCAACAGGCTCCAAAACCATTTGTTACTAGTGACATCTACTCAAATCGTGATGAGTTTGGTGGAATTTTAGAGAGTTACTGGATTTCATCTAATGCCACTGCCATCAAGATCAATAACTCTGTGCCCTTCCATTTGGGTTGGAATGACACAGAGAAGACCATGTACTTCCAAGCACGGTATAATGATAGTTCCTTTAAGCCAAACCCAGGGGAGATGCCATGTGCGGAACTTAGCTACAGAGTTTGTGTGGGATCGGATGTAACATCCATACACAAGTACATGGTCCGCAGATACTTCAACAAGCCAAACAAAGTGCCTGCCGAAGTTATGTTTCGCCATCCCAGTTGGTCAACATGGGCATTACATAAAACTGACATTGACCAAGAAAAGCTTTTGACATATGCTGCGAACATTCGCAAGTATAACTTCAATTGTAGCCAAATGGAACTGGATGATGGCTATTCCCGCCACTATGGGGACTTTGAGTTTGACCCAGTTAAGTTCCCCAATGCCTCTGCTATGTTTCATAAGCTGAAGTCAGATGATTTTATGGTGTCTCTCTGGATTCACCCTTTTGTTAATCATGATTCAGAAAACTTCCATACCTGTGTGGAGAGGGGATTGTTTGTCCGAGAACCTACAGGCCAACTGTCAGCCTTAGTGCGTTGGTGGAATGGCATTGGTGGCATCTTGGATTTCACAAACCCTGAAACCCGTGATTGGTTTGCCTCCCAGTTACGTTCACTGCGATCCAGGTATGGGGTGTCCTCTTTTAAATTTGAGGCAGGAGAGGCTAACTACTTACCATGGAAATTTAAGACTTTGGAATCCATTCGGGACCCGAGTATTTTCACAAGACGTTACACAGAAATGGCAAGCCTGTACAATGACAGAGCTGAGGCGCGCAGTGGTTACCAGTCCCAGAACATATCCTGCTTTTTCAGACCAATTGACAGAGACTCAGTTTGGGGGTATGAGTTGGGTCTCAAATCTGTTATTCCTGCAGTGCTTACCATCAGCATTCTGGGCTACCAGTTCATTTTACCAGATATGATTGGAGGGAATGCGCATGTGAACCGCACATATGGAAATCGTGGATTACCTGACCGAGAACTTTATATCCGCTGGTTGGAGCTATCAGCCTTCATGCCCTCTATGCAGTTTTCTATTCCACCGTGGGAGTACGGCGATGATGTAGTTGAAATTGCTCGGAAATACACCGCCCTCCATGAAAGTCTTGTGGCACCAAGGGTCCTGGAGCTGGCCAGCGAGGTGCTGAGCACTGGGGACCCAATCATACGACCAGTGTGGTGGATTGCCACAGGTGATGAGACAGCCTATAAAATTGACTCCCAGTTCCTGATTGGGGATGACCTCATGGTAGCCCCAGTTTTAGAGCCTGGAAAGCAAGAGAGAGACATCTACCTCCCAGCTGGCCATTGGAGAAGCTACAAGGGGGAGAGATTTGATATCAAGGAACCATTGCACCTCACAGACTATCCTGTAGACCTGGATGAAATTGCCTATTTTCTTTGGGTGTAGCAGGAGGTAAATAACAGTCTTGATTATTTTACGCTCCGATTTGCTTGTGGGACAAGCTTCACAAGTCCTTTTATCGATGGATGGGTGGATGGATGTTATATGGACAGATTTGTGGGGGAAAAAAATGTTTTTTTTTTTTTTATAGAAATTAAAATTTTAACAGCACATTACTTTACAAATGTGAACATTGTCACTCAAAAACATTTAAAATCTCATCATCACTGATTTTTTTTCTCCCCAATTTGATTTAAACTAATAATTACAACATTGTCTTTAGTATTTTATGGTATAATGAATCATAGCTTAGTGTGATTTAAACTGAAATCGTATAACTTCTGGTGTCTGGCAGAATTAATCTTGTAAATGGTAAAATGTGATAGACACCGATCTTTTATGTTTGTATGCTTGCAATATTAGCCAACAATGGCCACCATAAGCTACTTGTCTTACCAGATCTAGCAAGACTAATGTGCCAAACCACTTATTATTTTACAGTAACGAAGGTATGTTTTAAAACTCATTAGTTAAGCATATTTTTGTGTGTCTGTAAGATTTTTAAAACTATCTGTGCTGCTTTAAGCCACATACTTGAGACATTTGTTAAAAAGGGGATTTACTAACTGTGAAAGAAGTTAAGCTTAATTGCCAGTGAATGCTATAAAGTTGTTATTTGAGCCTCGCAGCACTTTGAATTTCAGCTTAAGCCAAACAGACTGTGGTGGGAGGATGACTGAAGGGGTGTCGTTATTGGATACTTCTCAGGAAGTTATCTTTAATGCTTCATTCATTAGAATCAGTGCTTGAGGTTTAATCATTACAAAGTGCACAGCTCTCACTAATGCAACACCGAGTCATGTAACTACTCTTAGACAAGAACGAGACTCCTTTTTATTAAGCTTTGAATGTTGTCCTTTCTGACTCAGGTAATGGTTTTCTCAGGCCGTCTGAAGTATCTCGCAGTTCTTTTAATGATCTTGGCTAAGCTTGTATGCAGCTAAAAACGCAGTAATACTTTCATGTCTTATGCAGTGTTTGCCACGTCCAAAATAATAAGCAGTTCTGTAGCATTTTTTTGGTATAATTTAAAAAAATTAAAATGATAGGTGTTGTAAATTTAGTGTAATTTAAAAATCACTTGTAATGCTACAATGATTTTATTTGTAATCTTGGTTTGTTTGATTAATTAAATGGCAGTGATGTGCCCGTAATTAATAACTATTTGCAAAGTGATTATTAGATTTTTTTTAAAAATGCATTTATCACAGCCCTATTTTAAAAGAAATGTCAATACAGAGTAAAGAGAATTAAAAGAAGAGAATGTTACTATTTGCTAATTACTTCAGGCCCATATTTAATTGGAGGTGGTAGAATGACACTTCTTTAAACTAACTGGACCAAAACATTGTTATTGTATCAGTTAATGCACATTATCTCTGCTATTCAAGAAAGAAAAAAAATATTAAGCAAGATCCACACACATCACTACTTTTTTTTCATTTAAAATGAATGAAGACAAGTGAAACCTGTCCTGTGTTCTTGCCAGTCAAAATTGTACTCATTTGCCTATTAGCAGGGCACAGTTTAAATGACATTTTACTCAATGCTGAACACTGCACACAGTTTTCTGGGCAATGTATGGCTTTTATTTTTATTTTATTAATATTATTTTAAGGGAAGGCTTTGGCTATTTCAATAAGATCATGGAGAGTCCTGGTGCTAAACTGGCCTGCCTATACTGGAGACCAAGGTTTTGAGCAGCTGAAATTATGTGTCAGGGGAAAACAAACAAAACATCTTGCTTTTAATTTGCATCATCATTTGGTCTTCTGAGTTCAAGAAACGGGGTTGATAAAAGAAGTTGCTTAAAACTATTGCTCAACTGTTAATTAAAAAAAACAAACAATGTATACAACTCACAAGGTGCAATTTTATATAAATGTATCTTGCAGTTATATAAATATTACACAACATCTGAACTTTTCTGGAAATGGGAATGTATTGATTGTGAGGTAATATTTGTGATGTGTAAATGGGTTGAAGTGTAATGTTAATGTTGCAGAACACGATGTCTTTGCTCCTCAGGCTTTTCTATCATTTTTTTCACTATGTAGCTACAAATGTCCATTTATTTATTTTTTTCCCCCAACACCGTTATAGATCAAAGTACAGTATGTAATATCATGTATGCTATTATCAAGAGGTGCAACAGATATTGATCTTCTCGTCAAACTAGAATACGTTAAGTAACATATTCCTCTGACTGGCATATCAAAGGCTATCCAAGAACCCAACCTTGTTATTGGTTTTGTCTGTTTCATTGTTATTTGTTTTACATTTTGACATAAATTCAAAATCCTTTTAAAATTGAATAAATGGATAAATCAACTTTAATGATGTCCCTTTTTGACTTCCTGTGGATTAATTTAAATATTCTCATGGTTTCTGTTTTTGACCTATTGTGGGTTCATGCTGAACTTTTGCCATTTGAAATGTAGCTTCTATGTTGACATCCACTGAATTTTGTTTTTGCCTTTTGACATCACAGCTGTTCTACCTATTTATAGCTGTTCTCACTTAGCATCTGGGCCAAGCCAATCTCTAAGGCTATTTCAGTCTAAGACCATCTTGCCACATAACAAGACTGAAAGCTGAAGCTTTGACTGAAGGTTTCTTCTTCCCCAGTGTGAAAGGGCAGCATATCCAATGCCAGTTTGTATGAATGTACAGCACTGTGTAAAAGTCTTGAGCCATCCCTCATTTATTTATATTTTGCTTCCAAGGAGTCAGACTTGGTTTCAGTCCAGTCCTTGTGACTGTTTTTCACTGGAATATATTTTTGTTTGTTAAGCCACTTGATTCTTATAATTCTGACTTATAATCATTCAAGCACAAAAAAAGCACATAACTCAAGGGATGCACCAGTGTTCACTACACAGACAACTTGGCACGAACCGAAAAACAAAACCTTTTTCTAAATTGTATCTTTAGGCACTTTGTTGCTACAGCTTGTTGCAGAAAAACAGAATTTGTTGAATGTATGAAAAATGCCAAAGATAACACAGGCTGACAGGCATAAAATACATTTTTTGCAACAAGAAAAAAAGAAGCAACTGGCCTAAAAAATTACAGCAGAGTGTCTAAAAATCATGTTCTTAAGAAATAGGAAAAGAATCCAGACCTTACACACAACATGAGATGCATCTGGGCTTTCAATTGATCCATCTACTTTTTTCTGAAGGCTCATCAGAAATGGTCTCAGTTTAAAGGGGGTTGTCAAGAACCCATCCTTAAGCAAGTGGAACACAGAGAAAAGGCAGAGGCATGGTAAATTACACAAAAACTGGGATGAAAACCAGGGGCAGCGAGTCTGATGCACTGATGGATCACAATATGAAATTTTCAGTTCAAATTGTCAGTATGTATGGAGTAGGTCAGAAGATGTACAGCAGTTAGTGTCTGCAGAGCAACAACAGAACAACTGCTCTGTCATGGTTTTGGACTGCAGTTCATCCAGTGGTCTCAGGATCTTGGCAAAACTGATGCAGAAAAGCACTGCCAGATTTTGATCCACCATGCAACACCATCTGGAAGGTATCTAATTGGCAGCAGCTAAAAACTTGACAATGATCCCAAACACACTGACAGTACAGTAAAAACATACCTGGATAGATAAATTGTCCTCCCTAGAGCCCAAACATCAACATTTTGACGCAGTGTGGAATAATTTTGACATAAAACAGAACAAAAGGCAGCCGACATCCAAAGAAGAGCTTTGAATGTCCTTCGAGAAGTATGGAGAACTATTTCTGAAGACTGCTTACCAGAAAGTTTAGCTGAAAGAGTTCAGGCTGTGTTGAAGAAAGGTGGTGCAAACTTGCACATTAATGCTTTAAAGAATCCAGGCTTGTCATATTTTGTGCTTGAAGACCTTTTGCATGAAAAAAAAAAATCAATATTAAATTGTTAGATATACCTGACAGTTGTTTTTAATCCCCCAACAATGCCCGTCTGACTTCTTACACACAAAATAAATAAAATCTTAAGGATACAAGCATGGAAGAAAAATAATGTGAAATTTAGGTCAGTAAGCTGACCATGCAATCAGCAAGCCAGTAACAACCTATAACCTCTTTTAAGTCTGCAATACATGAAAACTAATGTGCTGATCAGTTCAATATTGAAAGAGACACCCTTGAGGGACTTTTCCAACTTTTTGAAACCTGCTCATCATGGGGCAATAATGACAAGGTGATGAAACCATTCTGCGGGTTATTTGGAGGCTGTGTTCAGATCAATAAATCATCAGGTGGTTCATGATGTGAGGCCAGAGAGCAAGTGATATAAAAGTGTATGACTAGACACCAAGAATAAGAAAGATAAACTTACTACACTGTGAGATAGAAGCCACAATATTTATTACAATTACGGCATAAAACACGACTGCTCTTTCTGAGTTCAAACAGTCTGGCATCTCCATTCCTCATAGCTAGAGTCGATCTTTCATATGTTTTGGGAATTTATTCCATTTCACAACAGCGGGATATGCTTCAGAACTACTTCGCTTTATTTGCCAATGTCTCATCTGTCTTCAAAATTGATCTGGACTTGCAGCCTGTGCAGGGAGGACATACATTCATTGATTAGCTGTCTGTGCGCTCCCCGGATCAATATTATTTGTCAGTGTTCTTTCTACAATCATATTGTTTGGCTGTGCCTATCTTTTCATAGACTGAACAATAATTTATGTAAGATCTTTAGGAGCTTTAGGACCATCTGAGAGATTTCTGGGAGAAAGGTTGGAAAAGGATTAGAAGTGGAGATGCTTGTATGCAGAAGAAATACCAGTTTAATGAATTATCTTAAGACTTAGTTCAGTGTATGGAAACATACCTTTTAAGGTTTCCAAAAGCTGTGTGTTTATATATTTTTAAAGATACTTAAATGTTGTTGTTCACTGTATTTTAATGTGTTAAAAACAAAAGGAAACAGATTTAAATAAAACAAGCTCTCTTAAGAGCTTTTAATCAAGTTTCTTCCGACAGTAAAAACAAACCTAGACGTGAAGACTGTTTAGGCCATGTGCCGCTGCGGTTGTCCAGAAGGGTGCAGTGTAGCTTCACTGATGATACCTTTTGCTGACATGTCAGTTGACCATGGTCCAGATGTTGCACCTACACACACACACACACACACGCACACACACACACACACACACAAGCGTTTGCACACATGAGCAGACGTGCGCGCACACATACAACGAGAAGGACACAAAACTGGCAGAGCCCTCCCCCTCTTCCTTCTCCACCTGTGAGCCCACCTGTGTGTCCATCTGCAGAGGAGAGACGCCAGTTGTTCTGGTTAGGAGCCAGTGTGTCTCAAGTACCTTCCCATATCCTCTATAAGACCCTCAGTGTGTCTGCTCTCTGTTCTACGCAGCAAAGTGCATACTATTCATTATAGATTGCGCTCTGTGTATTAAATCAAAAACATCTCTCTCACAGAAAAACCTAATACTTATAAAATGTTAGACATTCCTTGGCTTATTACATCCAGTTGTTGAGAAAATCTGGCAAAAAGGACATTACATGAAATACAATTAAGTTGGAAAATTGTCTTTTCCCCCAGAAATGTTTGCATATATTGTTGAAATGTTATTATTCGACTTACTGTTAATTAACCACTACAAAAAAAAGTAATTAATGAATCGTATGTTTTATACATTTCTAAATAAGGTCACTCATTCACAAAAATAATTTTAGGTGAACGTACTTTGTCTGAATTATTGTCAGATCACCCATAGTAACCGAACTGTGGAGGTGACAGTGACAAATAAGCCTCACTTTTATTAAAAAAGCGTTCTGGCTCCTTGGAGCTAAATGTGGAATGAGCATTTATCGTAGATGACCACAGGGGAAATAAAACCTCATGGCCATCTCTTGTGTGAAGTGAGAATCTTTGTCCTTAACCCAAGATTTTCTCTCCGTAACTAGAATGACCTCGCATCTGGTGTTGCCACGGCTTGTCTGACAGGAATATGTCTGTCCTCGCTAGGTAACAAATGAACCCAACACCCCAGAGACTGGTCTCGCATCTGTTTATCTTTTTCACCTGTCTGTTCGATGCACTGCATCAGGCTGACACTCCTCTGCAGCCCTTGTCGATTTCAGAGCATGCCTCTGGCATTACAGGGACATAGTCAGTGCTGATAGCAAGATTTGTCAGCTTGAGGGTTGATGTGATAGTAGAGCACAGTGTGCAAGACCAATTATGTATTGAATAACTTTAATAAGTTAATATACTTCATGGCACTTCCTTTTTTTCTGCTTTCTTTGGGATTTGTGTTACGCACTGAATCAATAGCTGATAGACGAATAACCATTGATCATATAAAACAAACAACTGACAACACCTTTAGCTTCACAGTACTGATAAATAGCATTTTAGCAGTGTTCTGAAAAATACATTAAGCTCTTAATGGAATATTCCTATGTTTTAGTATACTGTAATAAATTATTGTGTAATATCTGTAAGAAAATAGTGACAGAATTGTCTAATTAAGGAGTTAGGTGAAGACAGCCGACAGGGCACCTCCTCTGTGCCTCGGTGGGGGTAAGAGGTGGAATGAATTGTCTAGCATGGCAGAACGTATGCGTTATTGAAACACTGAGTCGCCGCTGCAGCCTTGCACAAGTTTGTTTGATTGATACTGTTTTAGCACACTTATGTCCCCTCACGCTCATGGGCTTCACCTGAGAAGAAACCAGGGGAGTGGGAAAGGTGCTTAGGTGGCTCATCTAGGTTTTGGAGGAAAATTGGTGCCATCCATCAAATACTGCATTTAACAAATGCTAACGCAGGCCTGACCAGCAAAGGATTCATATATGAGGCAGCGAACTGGGAAACATGTGAGGTGCAGGCACTGCTGAGGGTCTATCAATCAGCCAGTCAGCTCCTTTATTTAACAAGCAAGGGCCATAGACCCCAAGGGCCACACTCCATATTCTGGCTGGTTGGGCATGCAGTCTTCTCCTGTAGAAGGAAGAAAAAAGGGGAACAGAGGGATGAAGGGAGGAAGGAAAGAGGTACATGAAGGGATTGGGGTTGGGGGGAGAGAGAGAGGGAGAGGGTGATGGAGGTGCAGAAGGGTTTGGCCTGTGTCCCCTGGTGTGCCGGTGCGCTTCATCTTCTCAGTGCAAGGGGCTGGAACTGCTGCTTGATGGGATTTTCAGCCCTGTGGCCTCCGCTGTCCCAGCATCCATCTGGAGGGCTGCCGTGTGCACAGCAGAGAGCCAGCCACTCAGCGACACAGCCATAAAGAACAACCCGTAGGCCAGCCAATGCCACTGATCTGAGGCTCGCAGCTCTGTTCAGTGGACAGGCCAACACTCAGTGGCACACATTCCTGTCAGAGACACAGGCTGATCCCTAAGCTACTGTGTGCTCAGTGGAACCGAAGACATGCTCTGAGAGGCAGCCCACATCCAACCACCGGCTCCTTCAAAGCTTAGAAAATTAGAATTGAAGAAGGACTTCAGTATTCAGCATCCCTAATGGTGTGGAGAGGACTATCTCCCTCTCTCTCATTTTATCTTTCTCTGTCACTGAAATAGGGTATATACAGTGCGCTATGCTATTGCTATGTGCGCCTTTTGATTTTCTTTTTCTGTTTTAGTTTCTGTTCAAACAGTGGAAGTTTTAGCGGCACCTCGCAGGCTGCAAATGCATGCGTACCGGTCACGCGGATTACTGATTTGAATAAGCTTGGCAAGAGGCTGGCTACAGCAAAATTTTGTCTAAAGACAGTGCTTCCTTTGCATATGACACTGAATCCATTTCTACACAATAGTTCAGTTTAACACCACACTGCACAGCACCCAGGACAATAATATCAGCAATATATAATTGAAAATCAACACCAAATATGCAGACAATCATTACTGCCTCTCATTATTGGATCCAATTTATGTATGCCCCAGGGAACAGAGTTGCAAATATTGCTTTGGTACTGTGGAGAGCTGGGTTACTGTATACACCACACTATGTGTTGAACATGCATTCAAGATTGAATGTGATACACCTGATAGTATGGTGTGGAAAACTTTGAATTGAAAATGTTTTGTTTCTTCTCAGGGCTGCGCGGCATCATTAGCATATTCTCTCTCCTCCCTACGACTGTAAATTCACTGAATGCAGCCCTGTGGTGGATAAGGTGGGCAGACGGCAGACTGTATAAATAAACAGAGTCTGTCTGAGAGCAGCACTGTGGCCCCCACCTGCCCACTATCAATCAATATTACAGCGGCCACTGGCAGCCCAATCGCCCTTTTATAGGCCTGTGAAATGATCAAACATCTGCTCATAACCATGCTTCATATATGGATGGATCATGCATACAATATCAAATCCTAAAACAGCATGTAACAATGACAGTACAGTAGATATATCCAAAACTATGTAGAGTAAGGGGGTGTGGGGTGAACGGCCCTGAGATTGATGCGATCAATTACTGCATCACTGGGCTTTTCGAAGTCTTCCCAAATTCAGAGAATGAATAAAGTCTTGCTTTTTCTCTGCAAACACATCTCAATGTTTACCGTTTAAAAGTCAACCGTATTGATGGAAGCTCAGTGCACATGATAAAAGTTAAAGCCAGTAACTAGTTTGGCAGCTGAAGTAGACAAAGGTTGCTGGGGCCTGGTCCACGGAGACGAGGAATGAATCCAAGTGGTCCAAGGTTAATGGTGGCTTGGAACAAAATGGATTCAGTGCCAGGGGCGTGCTGACAGGTGATTTGACATGAATGAAGGTGGGCCATCAATCTCCTGTTGGCCCTGCTGACCCTCCCCCGCCCAGCCATAGCAGCTAGGGGGCGCCAGGTGTCATGGTGCCCTGACCTGTACAGGTCTCCAGATAGCCCACCTGCTGTCTGCCTAAAGCTCCCCCTACGGCTCGAAGAGACTCCCATCACTTCAAGCCTGGCTGGCATAATGAAACTGTGATTGGAAAATAGTGAACTGTGACAGGCATTAGTAGACTCAAAGTCTTCTAGCCAAATTCAAACCCCTCACTCCAGGTTTCCTTTTACAGCCCTCTCTCCTCTTGAATCGGCGTGACAGTTTAATGGTGCAAAAATGATAATCTGCCAACCTGTCTTTAATATGCTTTTATACTCTCGTTGGCCATTGTCTCGTGTAGACTCGCTCAGCCTGAGGAGAAATATCAGGTAAACTGTGCCGAGACTCGTAGCCTGAGTGTCAGTAGATGCATGTGTGTACATGCACTCCCCCCACTAAGACGTCCGCCCCAGGTGGATTCAGCTCCGCGCTTAAACCTGGCATAAATTCTCTGTCACAAATCCCTGGGGCAGCCGGGCTTGCAGGCACAAAAGCAAATATTTCCGTTCCTGATCATGGCCGATCCCTTTTAACATCCACACCCACTGACCACCCTTCTCCCCACCCTCCTTTGAACCTACCCTAGCACCGCCAGCCAGCCATTTGTCACAAAGTAATTATAGAATTATCGATTGGCAAGCAATTAACACCTTTCTTCTCTTACTCCACCCTCCTCCATGCCCACCCCACCCCTCCTTCCACCCCATCCTTTAATTTGAACTTGTAAAAAAAAAAAAAAAAAAAAAAAAGAAGTGGGGAAAAAGCCGTCGGAGTAATGCATTTAATCCTGCTGGCATTTCCTCGTTCTCCTCAAATTAATAGGGTGACGGGGACAAAAAGGCTTTTCTCCTTCTTCCCCTGTTTCCTATGCTATTTTCTCTCCTCTTCTTGCCTGCTGATCTATCTTTAACAGACAGGGAGCTGCTCAGAGTACAGCCAAACACTCCATTCAACTTGACGTGATGCATATGCCATTAAACCTCATTTTGGAAAGAACACTTTACATGCTTCATTATAACCACGCAGCTCCTGATATTATGGCAATGTGAGTGGTGTTGAACTCTAAAAGGGTAAAAATACCTGCGCTGACTGTTCTCTTTATATTTAGCAACCTTTGCAGCTAACTCATGTTACTGTCCTGTTTTCTGGCTGCCACTGGTAGTACTGGACCAGATGGATGTGCAAGCAGAACAGTGTTACTGCAGTTTGGTTAAAAGGTGTCTGAGTCAGGATGGATGTCATGGAACATCACCTTATATGGATAGGGAGTTGATTCCCCTTCTGGCAACTTTGATAAGACATTTCTTTCTAAAGCAAGAAATGTCTTTTTCTCCTCTGTGCATCTCTTAGTTTCCTGGCATTTATAATATACTTGTCATATCCACTAAAGGGATTTAATGTCATTTGTTTTACATTTAATGTCTTCTCACTCCATTACTAGCATTCAGTTGCATCTAAAATGGAGCATAATCTGTATTCTTAAACTGTGGATCAGGCCCAAAGTGGGTCACAGCTCTACTTTTAGTGTGTTCCCACAAAGTAAAAGTACCAATAAATATTAATGAGTCTGTATCGTAGGATGAGAGACTAAATTTCTAATTTGGGGTTCTGCACTAAAAAAGAAACCCCTGAGTTACGTGATTTAATTTTCCTCTGCCTTCCCAAGTCGAGGGGTGGGTGTGGGGTTGGAGGGGTGTGACACTACATCTAAATTGCAATTGGTGTCATCACGCTAGAGTGTTTTTTTTTTTCTTCTGTGGGGCAGAAGGGTTAGCGCCGCTGTTCTCACCGATCACACAAGCGATAACATTATTATTTATATGGATCAGAAAACCTTAATAATGTAGCTAATTTTTTCACTATGGAAAAAGGTGAACTGAAAAAGGAGGAAAAGTATGATCAGATTGGATTTATATGGATTATGCTTGGTGATTTACAGAGTTATAATAAAAACCATTTGGGTTAACATTGTAATAGTCTGAATTTAAGCACTCAAGTGTACAATAAAATAAATATTTAAAACAATACTTGCAAATGCAACACACTCAATTTCACCCAAGAATCTCACTTCCTCCCACCAAATGCCGATAACATAATGTGAATGGCATTAATTTGACAGCAATTTAGGAACAATTTGAAGGCATTTAGGGAGCTTTCTCTTTCATGCTCTAGTGTTGATCAATATTTCCCCTCAGGATGTTATTCAAACACATACAGCAATATTCCCCACTGAAAAACACTGTGATATTGACCTGTTTTTCCTTCCCTGCAGCCCTTTTTATTTTCTCAAAGAAGGGCTAGCCCAGGAGACAGACATTGTTGTGGTCCTCTGCTCTGTGAAGATGTTTTAGCTTTTATGGCTCCAACATCGTGGCTCTCTGTCGCACTTTCTTCAAAGTGGGCTCTGGAATACATTCACTATGCTTGACATTTGAGATCGTTTTGAGAGAAAACTACTATCTGAGATTTTTCGAGCTACATCTATTTAGAAATGACATTTTCAACATTACATCCTGTTTTCACATTCACGACTACACAATTAATGCATTGGAGGTATTTAAAATTAAACCAATACAGGCTTACCTAAAGCCATTTAATAACTTATGTATCACATTCTAATACTAGAATTAACGTTTCAGTTACCACATTCAACCTTGGCTCAATCTGTACTTTTGTGCATGTTATTTTAGCTTAAATAAAGCTGCACTCATACATGACTCTATCTATCTATGAAATTATATATTTGAAATTATGTATGGGTATGGGTATAGGGCAGTAGCTAACACTGTTAAGCTTGGTTAGCAATCTGCATTCAGAAGCTGTATGGTTGCAACACATGGACACATAAGTGCAAAGTAATGGACTAATAAAAAACTAAAATTTGACTCACCAAAACAAAAAGACAAACTTCTTCAAAGGTCTGTAGCACACAGCATACCATACTATTAGTTAGATAAGCAATTAAAGTGCTCCAAAAAACACCAAAAACACAAATGGTAAATGGCCTGTATTTATATAGCACTTTACTAGTCCCTAAGGACCCCTAAGTCCTAGTCCCTAAGTCCCTAAGGACCCCAAACCTCATATCCAGTCATCCATCCATTCACACACTGGTGATGGCAGCTACATTGTAGCCACAGCCACCCTGGGGCACACTGACAGAGGCGAGGCTGCCGAACACTGGCGCCACCGGGCCCTCTGACCACCACCAGTAGGCAACAGGTGAAGTGTCTTGCCCAAGGACACAATGACCGAGACTGTCCAAGCCGGGGCTCGAACCGGCAACCTTCCGATTATAAGGCAAACTCCCAACTCTTGAGCCACGATCGCCCCAAACACCAATGGCCTGCAGCTGCCTATGTTAGGACACCTGTCAATCAACCACATCCCTAACTGAGGTATCAGGTGGATGAGTTATCTTTTGATATGATGTAAAATATCTCTGTGTATGTGTTTGCAAACTCTTCTAACACATCACGAGCTAATCAACCAAAATTGTCATAGAGGTACATATCAGGCTTGGTTGTATCAATCAATATATGATCTTATGATGACATTGTGTATCCAAGCAAACACCTGTGATCAGGCTGAAATGAGCCAGTTGTAGTGTTTTTCACCTACAGCACCTTAGAAAAACAATTTTATTTCTTCCGTAATAATGTCTTATCTATATCCACAAAGGTTGATTTATGCATGTCTGCTAGCAACTACCTAACAATAAAGATCAGAAACAGGACAATACTGTTGTTATGAGGGCAGAAACTATCCATAGAGGTCAATATTGTTGCAAAGCTGGTCATTTAATATGGGAATCCATGGGAACTGACTTCGCTTTTGAGCCAGTCTCTAGTGGCACCTAGGGGAACTGCAGTTTTTGGCACTTTAGCGTTAGCTTAATTTTCCGCTTTGGAGGTTGCTCCTTTGGGTGTTAAAAGTAGTTAACACCATAAGTTACTATTACATCTTCATTTGCACATGAGTCTGCATTTTAGAATGTTTTAACTACTTTAAAACTACTGTTTTTGTTTAATCTCACCACTGTCTTTAATCTGATTCCAACCAAAAAAGCTAGCGCTGTTTACAGTGGAGTATTTAGGTACAAACTCTCTGTTTTTCTGAAAGGGTTTATTTACTTTAAAGTAATGCTTTTTCTTTGTCTGCAGTATTCTGCCCTTACAGCTCACTACAGTGCCCCACTGAGGCCAAAAAGAAGTATTGCAATAAAGTGGCATGAAACAATCATTACAATGACAGATGAATAGCGAATAGGTTGTAAAATAACTTCACACACAAGATGAGATTATTTAAAAAGACACATACCCAAACTGAAAGTTCACAAGACTTGCATTGTATTAATAGTGCAATTTATTGAAATAATCAGTACTGGCGATGGTGATGATCTGGCACATGGGAAGAACAAGACGAAGGTTGCGAGTAGAGTGACACACGAACACATGCTGGAAAAGGTGCACAACATCCGGGATTACAAAATACAACAAAATCAAATATATTTGTACACACACACACACACACACACACACACACACACACACACACACACACACACACACACACACACACACAAAACATATTATGGATTGTACATTAACATAAAACTTGTTGGAACCATACTGAATTTCACCAGAGAAACACACATACATGAAGAGAGAGAGGGTATGCAAACAGCTACCAAACAGCCATCATTATCCGCCATACAATGAGAACAGGACAAATCAAGAATTGACAATGACTAATTAATATTGTGCTGAACACATGCACTTTTCTACTCTGTAATATTCTTGTCAATTTTCTTAATATTTATTTATAATCACCTCTGTTAATCCTTAATATTTATAACTGAGTGATCTGTATATATTAGTGCTATTTCTTAAATGTGTAAAATCTGTAACATAATGTATTGTTTGGAGTTTAGTCTGTTACTGTTACTATTTTTACCATTTCTTCTTGGAGCAACTGTAACCCAAATAATTTCCTTAGGGATTAATAAAGTATTCTGATTCTGATTGTTTCAGGATGACCTGCCATTATCCAATGACACGTCTGCTTACCTGTATATTTTGCTCATTTCTCTTCCTCTTCTTTTCTATTTTTTCTAAACTGAGCACCTGATGGCTTTGAACTTTTCTTGTCCATCTTCCATTGGTTTTAATTTTGCGCTCCAGTATGAACACCCATCCCCAACCCGAGGATTACCACAACATAACCTAATAGACCTACACCTTAGTTCACAGATATGCTTTGTCTAGGGTTTATTTCTGGGATTTCGCACAACCCAGGGTTCAAATCATGAATACATAATAATACATAATGGGCTTGGATTTACAACATTATGAATGAAATGTGCTCTATTTGGAAGCAGCCGCCCCCTGCCCTGTCGACAGGTTGTGTGTGAGACTTTAAATCATCAAACTGTAAATTATACATTTTAAATTGTTATTGATCCTTTACCCCCAGTCCTAAAGTCTATATTTATTTTCTTACTCTTCTTATATTTATTGTTTGTTTTCTTGCACTGCTGTAACTGGAGCCACGTCGTCTCGTGTCTCTATATACTGGACTGTATGTAGCGGAGATGACAATAAAGTTTACTTTGACTTCAGCAGCAAGCAGTAGTGATGTGCGATACCACTGATTTCCTTTCCGATCCAATACCAAGTAAAATTCAGGGTGGTATCAACGATACTGATCCGATACCGATACTTTGTACAAAAACTTATTTTATTTATTGTATCTCAAATTTAAGTGTCATAATGATTAAAGGACAACAGATTACTTGTTCTTATCACTTAATAATGCAGAGTTCATCATATAGAAATAAAAAAACTGAAGTTGTGCGCTATTTGAACACCTTGCTTGCCTGCAGCACTAAAGGACTCCATGAGAGACGTCTGTCTCGCCCTGTCCCTCTCCTCCTCTTCAGTTCGCCTCAACATAGGCTTTTCATATTCTGTGATATGATTGACTCTGAGGTGTTTGACAAGGTTAGTGGTGTTGCCACAACACCTCACTTTTTTGCCACATGTATCGCAAACCAGCTCAGCTGTTTGTGGAGGTAAAATACATGACTCCAATTACGCTCAGCCATTGTTGTGAGTGCGCACGCCAAGGGGCTGCAGACATTTATGCAGCCGTATTTCGCACATTACTATGTATTACTATGAAAGAGGAAGTAGTTCCTTCGAATGTAGACAATCTGAATGATATAGTTACTTTCCACTGTGTTCATGTTAATGGTAAACTACAAATTTACCCTCAAATTACTAAAATATCGATATTTTAATGTGAGAATCGATTCTAAAACATAAATGACTGGTATCGGAGGAATCGATATTTCAGGATCGATCCGCAAAGCAAGCAGGTGCACTGAGGGCTCTCGCGCTCACTTTTCGCGTATAGAATTTCGAAAAAACATCGGTGCTAATTATTAGTCTGTATCATAATGTCTGGTGTTTTCGTGTTTGTTGGTTTGTTTTAATTTTGTTTTATTTTGTGAGTTGGTTATTAGACGCCCTCTCCTCCCTGTGCAGCAAGCGGCAGGCGCACCTCGCAAACGGAGGGCGCCCTTACTCCCAGCAAATGGGCGATAGAAAACCAATCGGTGCCTACGACATTCCCGATATGCGCTGGCATGATGTCGGGGCAGCATGAGTAATTTATTTATTTTTTGCCGATGCCCGTGATGCCGCCCCGGGCAACCGCCCGTGTCGCCCGTATCTACAACCGATGTTATGACACATTATTTGACACCCCTTTCAATGTGGACAATGTCCACAATGCCCAGATTGAAAAATGTGTAGGTTTCAAAACGACAATGGCTTAAAATCATAACCTTTAACTGTAATCTATTAGCTCTGCAGACTTCCTGCTGATTTAGAGGCAATCCATGGCCTGTCATACACCAAGTAAGAACTAGATAGACTATTAAATGAAAGAAAATGTATTGATTTTTGTTGTTAGTATTCAATTTAACAGAAAAGTTCCCTTTTTCAGTATTGAATTGAATTGAATGAATGCTTTAATGGCCATATGCAGGTTGCCCCGCAGAGGAATAGGACCCCCCCCCCGACTTGCACACACAACAAAGACATCACATGGGAATACAGTCGGAGATCGGCAACGTTACAGAGAAAACACTGAAAAAGTACACAACAATGGGAAAAGTAACCATAGAAATAAGAAATAGCATATTATCCAGGACAGTGTTTCCCAACCACTGTGCCACGGCACATAGGTGTGCCGTGAGAAATGATCAGGTGTGCCGTTGAAGATTATCTGGTTCGGCGTAACGGGCAGATTAATTACATTCTCTTCCACTAGAGGGCAGTACAACTGCCTGCTCTAATTAAATGGGTCGCCAACTGCCAGTAAAACAGAAGAAGTCCAAGAAGAAATTACATAATGGCCATGCTGTGGGTGAGACAATGCAGCGATAAATATTTGATAGAGAAATAGATAAGTATTAAAAAAAATAAAATAAAAAGTTGTCAATCTGACCTGGGTCATGGAGAAAATTCCGACCCAGATGAGCAGTAGTCCGAAGAAAGCAAAAATGGCTCCAAAAGGTTGGGAAATTCTGATCTAGAAATTACTGTTAATTCCTGTCCCTTCCTTCTTTATTTCTTACAGTGTAAACCCAGTGAACAGCACTGAAGCGTTTCTTAGATTTAATTTTTATTTTTTTTACTGCAGCAGCCATTCCTTTGTAATGTGAAAAAAAACTGAGACATTTTGTTTAAATAGCACTTTCTCTTAAAAAAACACATCTCATCTATTGAATGTGCACTTAAATCTCTTTACACGGAAAGTCAGGGGAACAATCTGGAGGTGGTTTTTAATGGGTTATTAGGCAGTAGTTTTACTAGCACGGCTGGTGCGAGTCTGACACCTCTGATTTCGAGTCCACCATTATAGGTGGGTATGACTAAAAAACAAAACAACCTTTGTTATTTACTAAAAGTTAATAAAAGCTATTTGCAGACTAATTTTCGGCAAACTGATGCTGAATCTGTAACAAAATAATGTTTAGCACATCAGGTATACATGATACGATTACACCACAAAATCAGAAGCACCTTTTGAATTACAAAAGTATTAAAAATCAACAGATTAGCTAATACTGTCTCTTTTTGGTCTAGTTAATGTTTGCTAATAAGATTAAACTTTGGACTGTTATTTCTTTGAATCTATATATACTGATTTTTCAGAGCTTATCTTCTGGTGCTGCTTTTTTCACAGTATTACATCCTGCTATTCATCATTAACCTTTAATTAATACTATTGTGACTACAGTGCCCTGTAGTCAATAAAAGCTGCAGTATCTTAATAAATGGCATTTCTGGTTGGAATGAACCCCATCCACTCGTATTTACAGTCTCCCTTTAAGATCGCTGCTAGTATAAGAAATCTCTATAAGACATTACTTGCACAGCTATTAGCTGAGGTTTGAGGCCAGAGACGCAACAACTTTTCACAATGCTTTTAGGTTTTTTTTGTGTAATGAACATGCAGTGAATTCTGCATTTGTACACTAACCATGTATCACCTATCCTCTTTATGTTGGTGTAATGACCTACTGAGGTATTTTTTGTGAAATTGTTTAATGAGGGTCACACGGGGGGGTCAAGTGAGAAACACTGGATGGATAATACAGTTGTGGTAATGTTGGGTGTAAATGGGGGCTAACTTGGCATACAGAACGGAAGATCGCAGAGCTGGTCGTGTTCCCAGTCGGGCCAGGACCTGTGAGCACAAGGTGGACACCCCTCATCAGCTCCTATCCCCACCCTTACACTTTCCTTCCAGGCTCTCATTTTCCACATGATTAGCTTGCCACCTGTCCTCCGGCTGGCCCTTGGTCTCTGGGCCGTCCGCATCACGACACCATTTAGCACTGGCAAGATTTTCACAGAGACATGCTTCGACACTTCATCCTGCTTCTGATGGTAAGAAGGCCTACATGTTCATGTGCGTGGATAGGTGTACAACGATTATATAGACAGACCTGCTTAAAATTTACAATCAAATTTTCACCACACATTTCCTTTACATGTTATTTATATTTTATCTCCTGTCAGAGATGTACAGCAACACTCATGATCTGCTGGGTTTATGGACGGACAAAGGCAAGGAGAAGGTTTAGCCAAAAAATAAAGGACCCTGGGTAACTATGATAATCTCAGCACCTGTTATCTGGAGTTCCATCTTTTGTACATGGCTGTCGTAGCAGTGTAGTTCTCATATGAATCAGTGGAAGGCACTGTTTACTACAGAATATCTGCTCTAAACCTCCAAAGCGCAGCTGACTGCTGACTGCTCCTAAGTCTTGATCCTTCTGCATTGATGACAAAGGTGAGCAGACTGACTGGCTTTGGGTAAGCTCACAGTATTGTCATATTAAAGCACAATGATACTAACGTTGGAAGACTTTGCAGAATTTGTCATTGTTTCTGTGCTAATTTCTCTCATTGATAAATAAGTGTCATTATTTGATTTAAAATCCATAACCCTAATATCCAATCTGCTGCTCAAAGCTTGTCTCGCAGCATAAGATACAGTTGAATACAGATTGTGTTAAAGGTGTGACTCTGACAGAGGCTGATTTTATTCCTCTCTTCTGAATACATTTTCCACCTGTTTGAACCTGTTGTGTGATGCACAGTGGCATGTCACGACACGCCGTGTTATCCCTTGGTAATTCAGCCCGCTGGTAATACATTTATGCTCCGTCAGAGCAAGGGATTGGCCCTGACCCATGTTGGCCTTGCCTCTGATGCTGGTGGCTTTAGACAGCAGAGACAAAAAGAGGGTTACTAAAGAGGAATGGAGGTCATGGAGTGAAATGTGAAACCTACACCATTTAAAATTATGACCAGCTTAGCACATTGGTAAATTGTAGATCTCCACATTCACCTTCAGTTGTGCGTGATTGCACATAATAAACTGCTGAAATTTTGAAATAATAGTGATCCATGTGAATATTTGAAGAAGCTATTTGTGGTAACTGCCATTCACAATTTCACATTATCCACAGTGTGAAATTTAACACAATGAGGAATCTGGAGGAAAGGCTGCACGATGACAGTGAAGTTGTGTACTGTGTGAGTGCATCATGTTGCAAACTGATAATCACCCTGTGACAGCAATGCAGTCAGCAAGCCCAGATTTGGTTTTTTTTTTTTCAAACCTCTAAGGTCACGCTACTGAACCTGCAGTTGTCAGATATTTTGCCAATTAGATTCTCCATACTATGGAGACTCGACACAAATTCTCACATCAGACTATTCAATACAGATCCAGGCTTAATTGAACACAGGTGGGAGTTTGGCAGCGGGGAGGACGGGAAGGAAAGAAAGAGAGGGAGGAGGAGGGGGGTGTGGAACAGAGTAAAGTTTTTCAAGTCTTTGTCCCTCCTCAATTTGCATGCCTAATGAAGCTGAGCAGGAGTTAATAGCGGGTGTAATGACTTCTGACTGGCTGGGCTGTGGGCTGCTGGTACAAGAAAGGGCTCCGAATGGCTAACTGTGAAGTAAGGTGGGCAGAGGCAGGTAGAGACACAGCAGAAGAAGCAGGAGTCACCCGACATGCAAACTTGAGAAACTTTAGTCAGCATTTCAAATGTAACGAGTTTTTAATTTTGCCGCATGTGTTTGGTGATATGAAGAAGAAAGTAAAGTTTATGTACCAGCTTTTGTTGTGTGTTTTACAACTTCAGAAAAGGACTGTTATCTTTTTCACATTCAGATCTTGTAACTGACTTAAACATCATTGTCTATGAAACTATATTTGTATTGTGTGGTGGTTGGGAAGTTGATAGCCACGTTCTGGCGTAAAATATTTTCACATATGCAATACAGGCCTGAATTTTTCTACAAGTTGTTGATTCCCTACCAGGGGCAGAAGTACCCTAGGGGGTATTTCTGTGCTAGCCATGGGCTATGTGAAAGATCTAATCAGCTGTTACTACAAATAGCCAGGAGGAATGCATAAATGATTAAAGCAGATAAGTAATGAACAAAAGGTGAATAAACAAAACACAGCTATCTAAACGTTACTGGAGTTAAATTGATGCTCTTTTATGATAATGTTAGCCTCTGTCATGCTATGTCATGGCTGATAGGGTGGAGATGGCTGCATCAATCTCATAACCATGCAGATATATCAAAGTAGGTACAGTTATAATCTGCTGTTTATGATGAACAGCACAGGCAAATACATTTGAAGGGCAAGAAAATTTGAATTGAAGAATATGAAGAATTTTGGTTGCATTTACTTTCCTGTGAAATAAAAAGCAGTGAAAACAGCCCGGTCTTTGTTGTTGTTGTTGTTTTTCATGTTGCACAGTAACTACCATATTAGGAAATGTTTATGGAAATGCAGATTGCGCCATCCTTCCTGTCTCACATGAAACTAAAGGAGCTGAATAGCATGAATAGCTGCTAAATCATCACAGCAACTCATTGTAGGACAGGACAAATAAAAAAAATACTAATAATACTATGCTTAAAAATATAAACAGTAATTAGCGTTTTAAGTGTAATTATTCCTGAACATGCTGCAAAGGTCCTTCCTCCATCTTTCAACTGTTCCCATAGGAGGTCGGATCAGCTGCAGCATCTTTAAACGGTCTAATTAAAAGAATTTCCATTCTACTGAGAGAAATGCAAAAAGTGCAGCAACCATGTATGAGCACATGGAGGTAGCCAGGCTGAAACAGCTACCTTGGTTTCTTCAGTAGCAAATGACTGCACATCAAGTAGTCATTGTCATGGTTTTAATCACTCTGTCTTATCAGTTATAGGATGAGATGATTGACATTTAGAAGTACACCACGTGGCACATAAATTTCAACTAATTTAACAAATCAGCAACACTTGCTGCATTTTTATTTAATTCTTAAAAAAGCTCAAAAGCAACAACTATTTAAATTTGGCATGCTGTTGTCCAAGTGCGAACAAGTGTTGCAGGGAAATGGCTCTCCAAAAACAAAGCTCTCCTGGAAAAAGCAGAGCTTACTGGATGTTTCTTTGGTCCTACTGTATGAGGATGTGCTTGACGATAAGATGCCTGCGGGTGGCCGTGGCCACTTCTGGACAACACTTGATGTTAGTGGGCTTGGCTGTTCCTCTGGTGAGAATGGATCTAAAGAGGACTGTCTCCTGCTGTGTGCTACTTGTGAAAAAGGGCAAATTCAGACAATGTCCCGACCTGATTCTCACTGACGCTGTCTGGAATTCATGTGCATGAGTTATAAAGGCACTTCTCTCCGAGGTTTCTTTTTTCGTAGCTTTAGAGCATAACACAGGCATTTCATTTGTGCATTAGATTATCATTTATAATTGTTTAAAGGTTTATGTTTCTATAGCGGCAGATACTTTTTATTTGATCATGTAGTTACGAATGGTATGGAAATTCTGTAAAATCTGTTCTTCCCTGTTTGAGGGAATAATTTATGCAAACTAAATTAAGGCAAACCAAACATGTGTTTGTGAGCGAAACATTTTATCTATGACTGCTGCATTTCACAAACGCTAGAAGATCAAGTTGATTAATTTATTTTTTGGGGCTTCTTTACCTTTATTGTTTTAGGTGAGTGGAGAGAAGACAGGAAAGCTGGGGGCAAGGCAGTTAATGACCTAGGTAAATGGAAATTGAGCTAGCACCCCAGCCTTACCTTAATTTAAGAGGAAAATAAACTCTTCATTGTAAAAGTCATATCTCTGTTTTACTGTAAGCCACTCAATTTGCAAAGCGTTGCAAATACTTTTTATTTTATCAAACGCTACATGCATACAGTGCCTAAAAATAAAAATCAGGTAATCCATATTTCCACACCTACCTTTTTTTTTTTTTTGCATCTTCTAGCTGATGTGTTTTCCCGTTTTTTTTGGCACATCTCACCGATAATTCAGGCTGGCACCATCACCCACACTGGTCGCGGTGTGCCAACACTTCTGCTGGCTGTAAGGCACACACATGTATCTACACACTCATACACGCACTCAATCCCGATGGCCACAGATGTAGTGGTTGACCAGCCCATCTCCACCAGGTGTTGCTTTATAGCTGTGTCACTTTGAGCCTGACTCCATCTGCCACACACAGCGGGAGAAAAAAAACTAAAAACAAACAGCTTTTCACAGCATGTGCACATGCACAAATACACAGAAACACTGACTCATGGCTGATGATATGCATTCTGAGGTTTAAAATCATTTGCCTATTATATGTATGTATAAGTACAGTCAGTCTAAATTCCTTGTAGTTCATTTTATTTTTATTTTTTAACACAGGTGTAGGCTGATTTTGTGATCTGCTTTTTTCCACATCATCATCTTCATTGTATTCTTTCTTCTTTTTCCTTACGTGGCAAAGAACCATTGACAGAAAGTTTTTAAAAAGTCTCACACTGATTGGATTCTTGTACAAACCACTGTGGAAGTGTGTGTCTGCCAAATAAAAATCAAGCCCCATTGAATTCGTTGGATCAATCCAAGGTCAAGGCAGTCTGCGATGTCAAATCACTGTCTATTTCAGTTGGCTGCGACAGTTCTGAAAATAACTATTGTAAGACATTGTCTCAACCTCATTTGTGCCAACAACCTGTTTTCCTGAGAACTTTTTTTTATTTCATGGAAGTTAAAAAGGGTAAAAACACTATGGGTAGCAGCTTTACCACTTTGTCAGCACCACAACATAATCCCAGTAATCCCAACGTGCACAATCAAGCTCTAAACTCCTTCAATTCTAAGCCCACAGAATTCATTAAAAAGGCGGCATTTTGTAAAATTAAATTATTTATGATTATGGATTTGAGTTTTCCGAGACATTAGTCTACCAGTGCTTCTGTCATAAACATAATTGTTTTATCATAATTAATCAGACTCTCCAGTATCACAACAATGTTTACTTGCAAAACTGAACCTGCGATCTGAGTCAGTGGCACCAAATTTCTAATAGCATTGTTTGGGCTCAGCGATCCGTCATCTCGCCAACAGGTAATGCGATAGCAGAGGAAACAGGCGATGCAATTAGATTTGTGTTGAACAGTGGGGCGTGTTTTTCTCCACTGCTTGCTTGAATTTTTAATCAGACTTGTTTTGGAGCACACCTGAGTTGACACAGTGTTCCACAGTCTGTGAAAGAGCAAGAAAGTTGACCCCTAAAAGCGATCAAGAGATGGAGATGCTCATCCGTGGCTCATGCATATTTATACTTTATCTAATTATATGTAATGAGAGGGTGTATTTGATCTGCTCAGTGCTCTTAATCAAGAGCTCGGGATGATTTCACCAATGGCAGACATCTTCTAAGCACTTATGATAATTTGATATTTGATATCTCGAGGAACTCTGGGGTCTTTGTGGGACTAACTGCTCATCTTCTTTGTTTAAGGCTTACATGACCAATTATGTTACTATTTGAATTTTAATTTAAAAGTTTTAAAGCATTAAAAAACTGCAATATTATCTCACATCACATCTTTGCTTTCATTTCTTTTTTTAAATTCAAATCTGTGCCAGTACAAGTGTGTGTGTTTACTAGAAATCTCCAAAGGACAATATAAGTACATGCTGCCACCTGTGCATGTTTTTATGTGAAATCGTCTTTTACAAATTGTAAATCTTCTGGGTTAATAAAGGTAAATGCATGTTGTTTTAGCACAAATCAGTAACATAACATGCTCAAGAGCATAGAAACAAAGACTGGAAGGCCTGGAATGGTGATGATACTTTTTTTAATACACTGGAAAATCAATATGACTTTCGAAGAAGTCATGTTGAGGTGTTGAAGTGAAACTTCAGTGTTAGAATAGAACAAGAGCTCAGAGACAAAACACTACTATCTGTGAGTGTAGGTGCTGTGGGTCTCAAGTAGAGAACGGGTCACCTGTTACAGTTGAATTGCTGGCTTCTTGTGTCAGTTTGTCCTTCAGCAAGCAAAACACTCAACAAATCCCTGAAAATAGGAGGTCGAGCTCAGCTAGACATTAAGAGCAGTGTTGATTCTCTTTCACATGTAAAGGAAGTGGTTCAGGCTCACTGTGATGCTTCCTGGATGACACCTAGTTGAGGTGTTTTACGCATGCTCCAGTCAGACGAGGCCCTGGGGAAGATCCAGGCTACTTAGATTATTCTCCTTGGCTGGCTTGGGAACATCATGGTGTCCCATGGAGGAGGGAAGTATCTGGGTGGTAAGGCCTGGCTATCAAACTGCTGCCCTACAGAATTGGATTTGGTTAATTGACTCTTTTTTTTATAAAACACGACATTTCTGGATTAATAAAAAAGGTATTGACTAAAATATCTGATGTCACTTTTTCCTTTTGACCTTATGATGAGTTGACGCTCTCCTGGTGATCAAAAATAATTCATATTTACTTGTATCTTAAGCTTTATTTGTGTATTATAAGAGAAAAGGAAGTGTGCACATCTTTCCAGATCAAGCTGATCACCACTGCTGTAGTCCGAAGAACAAAGTTTCTGACTTTTACTAGACTTTCAAGTAGAGGGGAGGGGGAGACTTTGATATTTAAAATATATTGTATTGTTAGGTAGTGCTGAGCATCCAAGATTTGTGCCTGAATCTGCAGCAGTAGGCTGTTGCTTTAATGGGCTCTCTCTCAGTGGTCTATCAGACACAATCATCATATTCAGCTGCCTGTTAAATTCACTTGTAGCCATGTCGTCTGGCTTTATGTGCAGATTATTTTGGCTTTCCTGACAATCTTTCTGATTTAGCTCGGTCTTGAGAAGAAAGAGTTTTTACCCAACAATGAAAATCATATCTACTCTACCAGGTGTTTGTTTTGTTCCGATAATGGCCACAAGCTGGAAAACACTGGTCAAATAATAAAGTTGCTAATCTCATGAAACAGCAAGGAAGAAAGTTTTTATTAGTAGGGATAAGGCTCTTGTACTCCACTGTATTGATCAAAGAGAGAATGCAAAGCAAAAAAAAAAAAATCAATATTAAATATGCTGATTATTGATTTACTTGATGGTTCATCTGGCATTTAAGCTGCTTGGCACAGCAAAGAAGAACATGTGCCCGTCCCATCTGTGGCAGCCAGTTCCCCTTCCCTATATGCTTTTATCTCTTACCTGCTCCCACTGTTAGAAGTGTTCCTTAATCTAGCCTTGCTTGCAACCTGTCTTCGTCTCTTTCTTCCCCTGCATCTGTCCGCGTGTCCGTCTGCCAGCCCTACCTCCCGCTCTCACCCTACCCCCCTGTCCTCCGTCATGAGGAGATGAATGGTGCTCTGTCACTCGCCAGGCTCTTCAGAGGGCCGGCGCTCCGTATGAGGAAAGTGCCAGTCATTAACAGGAGGGGGAGGAGGGAGAGAGGCAGGATGAAAAATGAGTTCATTTACGGGCAAGTCCTGTGAGCCGCATAACGTCAGCAGCAGCAGCAACCCCCCTTCACCTTCTCCTCCCCTCTTCCTCCCATCACTTTCTGTAGGTGTGTGTGTATGAGTGTGTGTCTACATGAGGGGCTGGGGTGAGAAGGAAGGAGTTAGGAGGTGGCGGTAGGAGTTACTCAGCAGATTTTCACCCGTGTATAAAAACAAAAGCAAAAAACAGAGGCCACTGCCTGTGAGAAGAAGCCGACACAAGATTAAGGAAGGTAAGTTGAAGTGGGAAGAATCTAAGCACAGAGGAAAAGAGGAGGAAGCATTACCAGGTCGGGGATTAGACAAAGCCTCATTATTCAGATTGGAAGGGCCAGAATGAATTTTAGCCACAGATAAATGCCTCTCACGGCTAAGTAGCTGCATAAAATCTAAAATGCTAGGTCAAACTGACTTAATTAGATTGCTGTTACCTGTCGGAACCCTAAAAGCTTTTCAATAATACAAAGTGATAAATATGCATGAATCACGTCTCACAGTTGTATAAAGCAAAGATGTACTGTGCTTCTTTAGGCTGAGATAATATTAGAGATAGACAACATTATACAGCAACAAGCCTAGAAAGGCTTTTTTGAGCGTTGTGGTTTTTCAGCCACAGTGAAAAGCAGACCGTAGCTTGTATGCCAGGTGGTAGGCAAGATAGATTAGAAGGTAAGACATGACAAAAGTGGTTTAAAAAGGAGGGCGTGAAGGCTTTAAAATGGGACACTAATGTGTCAGGTAATTGCAGCAGAACATTTAAAAACAAAACTATATTTTTGCCGTCCGACTGCTTTGCAGCAGCCTTGAACATCATATACGGTAAGGCAACAAAAATCCTGGTCTAGTTTATGTTCTTTCATTAAGCATAATTGGAAAGGCAAATTTAAGTAAATTTCCTAATAAAACATCCTTTGTGTCCTCCACTATTAACACAAACTAGGCAGGTTTCACCTGTGTTTTTGCAGTCATCCAAACAGATCCACCTCAACACAGCTGTTAGTTTCATTTTTTTTTGTTTTTTGCATTTTGATTAGTTGTAGCTACTCTGGTTGTTGACTGGTTATGTGCAATATCAAAGTGTTGTCTTTTTGGGGAGTCGGTAAAAGCACCTGCAGTATATTATTTAGACAACCGGAATACATAGGAAGTCCACAGAGTCTTTCAGTTCCTCCCGTGCATATATTCTAATTGTCATTTCCAACAGAAGGCAGAATAATGTGAATTTTATAGTGCGACTCTGTCACAATTAATTCACAGCAAACGCAGTCTGTCACCGTCAGCTGCGAAAATAAAAGACAAGTTGTGGCTTCATGGGATCCACAAAACCTGCGACTTCGTAGTAGGAATTATGCCTGTGCATGGATTGCACTGTTTAAAGGTGGCATAATGTAAAAATGATGAAGAAAGATGGATGCAGATGTTTTGATGTTGCGGAGAGGAGAGGAGCAATAATGTACAAGATATTTTGCTCTTCACCTACGGACAAACAAGTAGTAAGTCATTTTTGTAAGACAAGCTCCTTGTGGGAACTGGACTCTATCAATGATGTTTGTTGATTTAACGTCATACTGGGTCTAAACAATTTGTACATTTTGAGGTGGCAGGAGCATTTGTGCTCTGGTTCTAAGCTCAGATAACTAATGTTTGAGGGTGTCGTTAGTGTTAACAGTTTTGCTGGTATTTGGCCAGTCTGATCGCGATCAGTTTAAGATCCCAGCCCATTATAGACATGACATGCAAACAATCATACATAGAAAACTGTTGAGATATATCTTCAAATAGGGATGCATATAAGGCAGTCATATTGGTGCACTGATGCATGTCCACAGATGAGGTTCACCGCAGTTTTAACTGTGCGGTGACAGGAGTATCTACCTGTTACCACAGCAAAAATATACGTAAGTGCTCTGTTCAAGTGCTCCTCATTTTTTTTGGGTGTGAAATCACAAGATTTTTAGAGCAGTTTTTAAGGATTTTTGAAATCATATTTTAATGCTGCTTTTATACATTGCTGTTATTTTCAGGTGACCACTGGCAACTAGACAGACGCTAAAAAAGGCCAAATAACTGCTCCAAGATGGCAAAACTTCAATAAGAATTCATTTTGTAAAGCTCTGTTACTCCAGAGAATCTCATCTACATTTGCCTCTTTTTTTTTAGTTACAATAAAGTATCTCCATTATTTGTAAGCAAATTGTCGACTGAAAATGATGCTCAAAATTACAGTTTAGCTTCCAGATTCACCACAAATCAGCTCTAGTGTTTTCACCTTGCCTAGTGTGCATTTGATAGACTTACAACTCACTGAGTGTTTACCAGCTGTAGCAGCCCTGAACTGTATCTGACCCCCTGCTCTAAACCACCTGGAAGGAGAGAACATTAAGACAATTTCTCAGTAGGGATTCATAAAATGCTACATCATTATGTTGTGTATAAGTTCTGGTCCTTACTGCACGTAACCATCTGACCAGTGGGCACTGGGAAGACTAAGTTCAATATACATCCATCATTTCTCTGTCATTAATCAGCCCATGACACTCCTGCCTCTCGGCATATTGGGGCCTACTGTAGACATTCAAAGTGGAACTGTACAAATCTAAGCTCTGAGAGACTTAACGAAAAACATAACAGTACTTTCTCATCAAAGCGTTCATTAAAAAAAAAAAAAGGCATTTTCTTTTCTCTGCAGGTTTACTCAAATTTATGTCAATATGAGTGAAAATGCACAAAATGTTAATCCATTTTTAAAAAAAAATGTCCCGAAAAGAGTTTCTTTTTGATTACGAGCATAATAAAGATTTAATTTGGTTTCTTGCTGTGATGTGTAGACAGGCAAAAAGAGAGGACTGAGGAAACCTTTTCAAGTAAAGCTGCTGAGATAAGAACACATTGCAGGTGTGTTGTGCTTTGTGTGTGGCGGTGTTCCTCCGTAATTTAATTTCATACATCATAAATGCCACTTTGACACTTAGTCAGGCATGTGGCGACATGAAAGCGGAAACCATAAATTAAATCAGAGCCATTTCCTCTTTTTTCTCTGTCCAACTTCTTCCTGATTTACTCTGCTTGGCTGGAGAAGACCGAGGTGCTGGAGCACTGATTAATGTTGCTCTCTGAGTGTTGAGTGCAGTCACTGTAGTTTGTATTAGTTAGAGCTCACACATGTCCCTCTATGTAGTTAGGCAGCGGCTAAGAAAGACAGGGAGGGAAGGAAAAAAGAGGAAAAATCTCTATTCTCTCTCTAAAAACGAGTGCATTTCCAAAAGAAATCTCACAGTGTGAAACTATTCCTGCACAGTCTGAACAATGTGCTTTTCTAGAAAATTCTGTTTTATACCCATCTCCTTGCTTGCTAAGAAAATTCTCATCAAGCGTGAATGCAATACAAAGTTTGGAGCTCTGGGACTTATGGATACCAAGAAAGTACAATATCTCTTTCTCTGCATCTCCTTTTATCAGTATCCTGCTGCTGGGATGCACAAGCCATTGCACTTCAATAGGCTCCACTATTGTGAAAGATCGCGAATGCTTCTTGTTGCCTGACTAATAGCACTAAGCTTTTTGACGATGGTTTTAAGTGCAGCATAGATCTTCGGTTTATCACCCCTGTGCTCAAAATGAATTTTTGCCACTCACAAGTGGATACCCCTCCTCCGCAGGAACGGCAAACCTGTGTTTATGAGTGAATTTCCCCCCAGGGCTCTGCCATTATGTGCTGCTGATTTCCTCCAGCACTGTTTAATTTCAGGCTCCAATTGGAAGTACACATTAAAAGTTAATGGGTGAGGTGGCTATTGATTTTAAGATAAATAACACGAAAACAATACAGACCAGCTTCTGATTTTCATTTACCTTTTCATTACTCGATACTCTCTCAAAGTTTATAGCAGCCTTTCTTGTTAGCGGCTTTGTCTCCGTGGCGGCTCTTCTGTGCAAATGTTCTCTGTGTTTCTTGCACGGGTTACAAATCATTTTCACTATTTTGTAGTTTCTCCTCTCGCCTATTTCGCTGGAGTATCAACGAGACGGACCTGCTGGGAAGAAAATCTGCCCCAAAGCACCGAGGCCACATATGCATCCTGGCTGATGCAGCTGCGTCTCAGCTCGCGCTGCTGGCTGCTCCCTGCCTGTGTAGCCACTGGTCTGTCAGGCAGCGAAGCAGGGGAAACGGTGGGATAAATGATTATTTATGATCTGCCACCTCCCATCCTCTCAGCTATCCCTAGGCCCTGTTCATTACTGCTGCAGGCTGCCACTGTGTGGGAGAAAACATGCACACACGCGCGCACACACAAATGCTAAGCAGCATCTGCACAAATAAACTCTTGCTCAGGCAAACAACACACACACCATTCTTTTTTCCCCCTCTCCCCCATATCTCATTCCTTTCACTTTAAAGCATCATATCTCAGGCGCAGTCTGCTATCATGTCACTTGCACCATCATCCACCGCAGAATGGGCACTCAACTTGCCAAACTTTCCCGCCAGCATGCAGTCCGCTGGGAAGCAAAGACATCATCGCATACACTGCTTTGAAAAGCAGCTCTTCCACTACTCATGCTCCCTGCTTGGCATTAAGTGGCACATGGCTGATGAGTCTCTGTGGTTTTGTCTCTCTCTCCATGCATCATGTTTTTCATTGTCCCAGACTTCCAGCAGCTGGACCTAATAAATCCCGGGAAAACCCAGAGAGCTCAAGGTAGCTTAAATAATTGATCAGACTGAGCGTGGAGGCTGGCAGCCAGCTTGCCTAAACTACAAGGAAATCACAATAAGACAGAGAACACTATGTCCATGTTTGCTTGTGAAGCTTTGACTTGTGTTCATGGTTGTTCTGTGTGTGCCTTCACCACAAAATAAATAACACAGGTGGATTTCGGTAATACAACTTTTGGCAACATGTGCACTTTAAAAGACATCCAAAGTAAAAGAATCACACTTTTCCACCCACATCTGCCTTACAGCAAATATCAGCACCCGCTTCACTTTACAGTGATCTTTACAGAAAACGAGTAAAAGCAAACCAGTCCCTTAGAGGAGCTTTGACGTGTCAGTCTATTAGGCTGTGAGACGTGCAGAACACAGGCTATTTCATGTTTTAAAAGCTCTGTGTGACGTCTTGTCTATAAAGAGCAGAGTTAGGGTGTGCTTTAAATGGAATATACATCACATACATCAAGAACTTGTTAAGAGAATGTATATATAAGTCCCAGGGCTAAAGCGGTATGTTACAGCAAGTCCATTTAGCTGAAAATACATTGTTGCATGCTGGACATTGTAATTGTCCACTGGGCATTGGAGACCAGTCTGTTGAGTCTATAGGTAGAACCCTACCATGATAACTCACAGTAAATGTCCAGAGCTGACCATTTAACGGGGCGCATGGTCTTGGAGTGTGGTGTGTACAGATGATGAATCAATATAGCCAATGATGATATATGAAGTTCAGCAGATGTGTGCAAAAAGATGCTTTGTTAGGTGGTGCTGGAACGATAAGCAGCAGCTGGATGTAACCAGGACTCATAGGTGGCGCAGAGAATAACCAGGTGTTTGTTTACACACAGTGAAGATGCAACATATAGATGGGAAACACATAAAAGCACCATTAGCCACTGGTTGTATGATATTGCTAGCAGCTTCAGCGGGCCACACTTTACAGTATGGACTTCCTGCAGACGCACCTCTAGACCCTGCTATTTAACAATGTAGGAATAGTATAACATGATTACATCTACTTTGTTATTTACGTAACCACTCAGTTTGCCAATTATTTATATCATCAACCAGGAATAGGAGAGCATGAAAAAATCATTAAAGATGAAAAAAAAAATACAGCAAAAAATGCACAGACAGTGACTGCAGTGGATGCTTTTCATTATTTTTTAACACTTAGCTTTACTTCTGCTCTTTGAATATTGTAACTTCACTCTCCTCTGTGGCTGGCTTGTGGACAGATAACAGCATAAGACCAGTTGTAGCTCGTATCTTTGACACTGCCCTCATCTGACCCTCTCTTCAGAAGGATGGCCAGTCTGTAGCTGCCCTTGAACTGGTAATGGACTGCCCACGCATTATAGTCCTTTCCTACTATACCTCCTCGGGCTGGTTCAGCACAGCACTGCTCGGCTCAGGTTAGGGTTTAGGTTTTTCCATTAGGTGGTAGCACTTGGTACCAGGTATTTTTTTAGTTGCCGCTCGGTCGGGTTTCCAAGTAATCTGAGGGATGCTACCGATTACCGATTGGCTAGTCAGTGGCATGAGCCATTAAGGCATCTCCTTCACAAAAATCAAAACCGCCTTGTTTGAAACCTGGAAATTTGGGAAATAGCTACACAAAAACCAATGTGATTCCCAAATCTGACGAAAAGCCACAGACTGAGCAGCAGGTATACCATCGCCTTGACGTCCTCCATTGTTGTGGCGTTCATGCCGCATACAGATGACGTCACAGGACGGTTCGAGTGGGAAAGGGCTATTTGTAGTGCAGAGGTTTGCAGATCCACATCGAGCCATTGCTTTTGACATGTTTCTTTGATCTTTCTTCGTTTTTGTGTTTCTTACTCCTCAATTTTAACTCCACTACATTTGTCATGTCTCCTGTTTCAGCCAGCGTATCGGCCAATCAGCATTCACCTCTCACCAAACAGTCAACTGTTTTTTGGACGATTCCTTGCGAGGGCATAGCCTCTGCATAGAAGAAATTCCCATAATCTTTCTCTCTGCATAGCCATGGAGCTTCACAGATGGACACCAATGTGCAAACACTAGTCCAAATTATAAAAAGCAGACACAACAAGAGGCAATCTTTCATTTAATGACTTCAGCAGGAATTTTACAATTAGAAATGGTATCTGTCGGCGTAGCTAAACCCAGTGTGGCACCGATGCCAGGCCGTCATCCACTTAACCTGAGATGCAGCTATCAACGTCATATGATATAGCAAGGATTAGATAAAACACAGGCAATCTGTGGTTAGTTATTTCCCCTTTTAGTGTTCATAAATTACCAAAGTGCAAATCAATGTGATGAGTTAGTCATGTGAGTAATGAAGAAGACTTTCATTACACGGTGCTCGCAGTGAAGTCTCCCCCCATGAGAAGAAACCGGGCAGCATTTGTTAAAATGGATTGGTGGTCTATATATAACCCTCCTGACTCAATATCGCCTCTTTATTACTCCTTAGGGTTAACTGCCTAAGGTGTTTTTTTTTCTTTAGGAAGTATATTTGATTAATATACAACCTCTAGCGCCACAGAAAATACGATATTCACTTGAAACTAGGCTCCCGGCCCCAAAAATGTTCCCGTCTTGGAAAATCCTGGGCCTTACAGCTGAATGTCTGAAAAAATAATGTCCCAGAAACTGGAATTTGTGGAGATGGGCCCTAATGAAACAACAATAACAAAAGAAAAACAGCAGCATTTTTATGTTTCACAAAGACCCATTGTTCACTACAAGCGACAAAGCCCACTAATGCCTTTGATCTGGGTTCAAAGTATAAGCTAAAGTTCACAGAGGTAGAAAGTGGAAGTAGACAAAACATTAAAGTTTCCTCTTCATTTCCTGTTTTCTACTGATTGCCTGTGTTTGTCCCTTTCAATTACGACCTCATTTCCTAATATTAACAAAGCTTCAATGCAGCACTATTTGCAATAGAGATCATATTTCCCTCATCAAGGCACTTTTGCACTTGAAGCTCACCAAACATTTAACTACAGCATAAGTGATCAGATGAACTGAACTGGTTTTGGTGCAAAAACCCTAATACCAAGTACGTTTGTCTTTTAGGCATTTAATTCAGTGTCACTTCTGTTTTTTCTTCAAAGTGAAGATATAAGAAAGCCGACATAATAGCTCATTTATGAAATGCCTTTGAACTTAACTGCACTCCCTCTCACCTGTTGAGAACACCTGGCAGTGAGTGATACAGTAAATGGGCTGTGGGAGAAAAGCTTGCCTGTCACCTTTTCTTGTTCCATATCCTCTTTCCCTACCAGGACAACCCATCAATAATTACACACAAACTCCCCTTGGCTTAAAATCTTTTATGCTCGCTCCTTCCCTTCTCACTTTCCATCTCTCCCTTTGATTTTCTCTCCTCTGCATGTCAACACAGTCAGGTCCCTTGGCACCAACAGAGCTATCCGCTGTTGCATCCTCCCTCCCTCTGCCCTGTCCCATTACAATGACAATAACAGATAAGAATATTTATTATGTTGGCTCACCACTCCCCGTTCCTCCAAACATCTCTCAGGGGAGCGGCTCCTCACTATCACCCTCAAAAGCCTCATTCAGTTAACAGAAAAGAAAAAAAAACCGCATCCACCCCTGGCCTTGATGCTTTCCTTTATCAGTCCAATGAAAGAAGAGCCAGAGCATGAAGGTGTCTCATCTCCTCTGCTCCTTTTCTTCTCTCACAGCTCTCCCTCCCCACTTTTAATTTTCATCTCTTTTTTCCTGCTCATTTCAGAAAAAAGGGGAAGGAAGAGAAGGAGGGAGGGAGGGTGAGCAAATGAGAGTGGGACGCTAGCTTGTGATAACTGCCATGCAGAATGGACATCTCCCTTGTTTATTGGCTTTTGAAATTCAATCCATTGTCTGGGACTGGAAGTGATAAAGGGAGTGGAAATACAGACGCTCTTATCATGCCAGCTCAGTGAAAGGAACTTTTTTTCTCTCCTCCAGATGCCTCCGTTTGTTGTGGGGTACGTTTGTTGTGCGCGCATCGCCACATCCGAATAATGGTGTCTGAAAAATGCATTCATTCAGCTGATTATTTGGACCCTGCTATGCCACTTACTATTGTGCCGCATCGTTGTGTGTAGTCATCACATTTAGAGGAGGCACACAATTGAGAGTGGTCACACTTGTCTCATTGGCTTTTCCCTGGATGTGTCATATTTAAGGCTTGAAAACAGTATGTAGTACAGTCGCAGAGCATTGTGGCCATTTTGTTGACCACGCTGACCTTTCATCTCTTTTGTAGTGTGGGAATCAACGTCTGACTCATAATGTCACTGAAGTCTGTGGTTTTTAGTCTGACAGTTTGGATGTTACCTTCAAAAAAAAGCATGCTGTTTCTTCACTGATCAAAGCTCGTAACATCAGAAACACATATGAGTGTGCGCAGTAACACATATTTAAAGGTAAAAAGTTTAAACTAAGCCCTGTAAGGTTTGGCTGTTGATGAATCCTTAGACTGTATATAAGAGATGGACATGAGCTGAAAAGTGAAGCCAACTTGGAAGTCCTTGAAGCCTCCATTATTTCTTATGGACAGCAGGGGGCGACACCTCTGCTTGTAAAAAGAAGTTAGATCGTAGAAGTCTATGGTACTTGATCTATGACCTCATTAAAGACTTTTAAGGTGACTTTATGCTTTTAATTGTTTGTCTTGTGGTTTTTTAAAAAAATATAATACAATCTCTGCATAGATAGGACGACGGAGGGTGGTATTTTGGGGTGGTGCTTTTTTATATGCGGTGTCCTTGCTTTTTAAGGTAGACCTAAGCCTTGCTCAACATGCTTGGTTTCAAAACACTAGCATAATCAGTGTATAAGCATGGCAACTAGGTGCATGCTGCACAGCCCATGCTTAAGAATACTGTACTTATTTATTTTCTTCCTGCAATGTTCAAAGGTGTTCTCGTTTAGTGTTGTTCCAGATATCATAAAAACACACCAAAGGACGATTATTTGCAATATATATACTACTGTGATGGAAAAATAATAATTCAAGACACTGCAGTTCAACTTCAACATGGGAATATATGACTTACTTTGTTTTTTTGTTTTGCTTTTACAAGGAGTTTGGTATAAGGCTAAAAACATTTTAGCTGGACTTAGAAAACTATTGAGGTTGGGTTTAAACAGAGCTATCCTTCATTTTTCTTTTAAACGTTTTTTTTAAGCCAATACAACCTAAGAATCTGTTAAAAATAAAACTATGATAGAGAAACTGTAACTTCCATTGAATGGGTCCCTTAGTTTAAAAATCTTGTCTTGCGCGTCAGTCAGTAAATTCATCCATTGACATAAACTAGTCCTTTAATAACATAATGCTTATAATACAGTCATAATTTGCATTTTGATCGAACTTTGCTTTTCTCAGCACTTGTTTTGGATTAAAGTTTCACAAAATGAAATAAAAGCAAAAAAAAAAAAAAAAGTGAATGTATTAATCAGGATACCTGCATTTAGAGTACTTCACAGTTTGCCTCATTTGAGCTCGCTCAGACAAAAGAAAGTAAGCTAGTATGTGTGGTGCCAAGCATTGGTCTTATTAACTAGCGAGTTTCCCATCTTTCTGTTGAAAGTGTTTCCAATTTATCTAAGACAGTTATATGACCAATGTTGACCTTTTACCATAAAACCTTTGATAGTGGACAGCAAGCAAAAACTACTAAAATGTATCTTTCATCTACTTGGTCATCACCAACAACTCTCTAATGGTCTTCATTCTGCAGCCACCAATAGAAGTGTAATTAAGCCTAATTAAAGCAGTAAAACATTAATAAAGAGTGGACTGTTTGAGAGGGGAAGTCAAATTGGTGGATTTGAGCCATCAGTTGTACTACAAATGTTCCTTCCTGCTGCTATCAGACACTTTAATTCATCTACTTGGGTCAGACCGACACACACCGAACCGGACTGAACCCAGCTCGCTGTACTCCATCACGTTTTGTACGCCACAACATATATTTGCACACCTGTGCACTTATAATACCTGCAATATCCCAGAATGATTAGTGTTAATACTTGTGTCCTTTTCTCTGATTCTGATTATGACCATTAGTTTATTCACTACCTCCTAATAACGTTTTTTTTTTTTAGATGATTACTGATTATGTGATTGATTGGGACCAAACAACTAACCTCTTACAACCAAAAAGCCTACTGTCAATTAAATTATATACACATGATATTGCAATGAAAGGAGTTTGACTTAAATAGAATTAATTTCTTATTTATTATGTGTTGATTGTAAGTATTTTTTTTTATCCACTGATATGTGAGCATAAAAAGCAAAAGAACAATACTGCACTCAATACAATAGTATGGCGCTACAGGAAATTCAAGAAGTGTATTTATATATTATACAATCAAGAACTTTGAGCTTCCAGAGGAAAGAATGTTGAAAGAAAAAAAATGGCGAGGTTGCCAACAGAGTTTTGTTTTAAATCAAATGGGATTTAAGATATTACCAAAGGCTTAGTTTTATTACCCACCAGCCTTCTGTGTTTCTTTTAGGAGACAATAGTGAAGTCATGTTTTCCCCTTCTCAGTGGATTTAGTCTCATATAAATAGAGTTTCTTAGAACTAATTTCTACTTTAACATTTTCTGTCAGAGTCTGGTCCTTGAAAAGCTTGATGAACCCCAGCAGGCAAAGTCATTGTTCAGTCTGATTGATAAATTCCATGTAGACCAAGACAGTGGAAAGAAGAAAAGAAGAGTATATCATGTTGACTCTTTACCTGCTTTTCTCTGGATACATTACCTTAATTAATTAACTATTTTCATAGAATAACAACAACAACAACAAAAACAAGTCTTTTCAGCGGCCACAATGGATGAAGTGATGTGACATGACAAAATATATCAGCGTAGGATCTCTCTTCACAGCGCTGCTTACCTGCTGTTCCTTCTGTGTCTGCTATGGGGCTCTGTCGCACAGGAAATCACACCCTACTTTCTCTCTCTCTCGTTCACCTTTTCTTCCTCGTAGTCTTCTTCTATCTTCTCCACTCCCCTTTTCCTTTGTCACCCATCGCTCCGATCAGGCACTCCTTTTGCTTCTCCTACCCCCCCCTCCCGGCTCACGTGAGTCCTTGACATGTCACACTTAACCTTACTCAAAGATCAGACTGACCAGACATCAGACTGTGAAATATGATATATGACAGGATTAATGTGAAATTTTTTCAAGCTTCAATTAATCCCATAATAGTGCTTTCACATGCTGAATAAAGTATATGATTGCAGTGTTGAGGTGATCTTGAATAATAATCTCGGTAATAGCCGCTTGTGTTGCAAGCAGCATGTTGCCACACCAAGCAGGCAAATGGAAAAAAAATATGTGTGTTGATGAGCTTTTTAATTGGATGGTTGAGAAGAGATTTGTTCCAAAATCCCTTGACGCCCTTCGTGGACACAAGGTGTGATGTCACGGTACCATAGAAAATGGTACAGTGTTAAGACGACTTAAGTATTAATTACCCTATTAACTACATAGGATTCACTGACTATATCGGGTCAGCCTCTTGTGTTGAAGCAGACTGTGGAATTAAGAGAGGGTTGCATTAATCCCCTCCTATTTTCCACATCAGCTCTGGCGCATCTGAAAAACATGGTCCATTCAGGCGTTAATTACATAAAGTTCAACAATGTGTGTGTGTTTGTGTGTGTGTTTCTGTGTGTGTGTGTGTGTGTGGTGGGGGCCATTTGTTTTCTGGACGACATCAGCGGTGAAACACATTAATCAATTAGTCTTAGGTGATAAACACACGAAGTGCATCGTCACGTTTCACCTGGGATTCCCAGGTTTCAAGGTTGCTGCTGTCCACTGACAAGCGCACACTCCGTATACACACACAGATCCACACGCACTGTGGTGCACACACGGAGATCTAATTAAAACCATTGTTGTGAATAGATCTGATTCTATTTCAGTGTGGTTAACAGTCCTTCATGGATAAGTAATGAGCTGGTGCCGGCAGAAGGGAAAGCACTTCAACCCTTAAACTCCTCAGCTCTGCTGCTGGACTGCAGCAAGACTCCTTCAGGGGGTTCGACTCTGATATCTACTGTATATGGCAGCGAAATAAGTGTAAATGTAATGAACTGAAATACCTTCTCCCAGGCGGCTGAGTGACCACATTTAACTTAAACTGTTAAAATTATTAAAATGTAATGCATAGATAATACTCATTACTACCATTTGTGCATTTGTGTACACAGAGTACAGTAAAGACAGAGGAAGATTTACACTAATAGGAGAGATTGTCCTCTAAATTAACTAGGTCGTCAATATTACAGGCAAGTTGATTTTCCCTCCGATAAATGTGCACCTGCTGTTGCTTAAAGGTGGAAAGTGAACAGAACATATAACACGGCCATTTAGTGCAAAGAGGAACAAATGAGTCACATTTTTAGTGCATAAACATGTATAATGAACGCTTATATGATTACAATATTAAGTTTAAAGCTTTATGAACAAGCAGAAATTCTGCATAAATCAAGTATGAAACATACCGTTTTGTGAACATAAAGGGTCAATTTTGGTTTCCAAATTGATGCTACAGCATTTTGAGCTGGTATCAGCTGGAATATTCCTTTTGGTCATTTTCTATTGATTTAAGTAACAGTGTTAAGCCTAGTGTAGTAATGGGATCTAAACCAGTGATTAAGCATGTCATTACATAGTCATACTCTGTATCTTATGAACATCCACGGTCACCACTTCATGCATAATGGACCTTCCATGACCTTCCAAGCTATATAGTTTATGTCTTAAAATATTTCCAACTATATCCATGATCACATACTGTGTATGCTACCATTGTATATAGTGTATTATCTTACTTTTTTTCATTGATTGTACTTATTTGTATTTTTGTATTTCCTTCACATATCTGTACCTGAGCTGAGGTGACGCAAACATTTCCCCGTTGTGGGATCAATAAAGTCTTATCTTATCTTATCTTATCTTATCTTATCTTATCTTATCTTATGTCTGATTTTAGACTGATAGCTGAACCCGTTTCATCCTCAGTACTGACACTTACATTCCTATGAAATAAGTATGACTATCAGTAAAAACATTAACTTTGTTCAAGATACTTCTTATATGGAAGACGGGTGAAAAACTAATGGTCCACTATGACGTCACCACAACGCGAAATTAAAGTGTAAAAGCGCACAGCAGCTTTTTTTTTTTTCACAGACACCATTTTGACATCTCACACAACGTGTGAACACACAGTGGCAAATAATTGAACGAATGAAGGCTGAATTCCATGTTTCAGTGGCCTGCTAATGTGCTGGTGCTGTCATCGTGACACTGCTAAGGCTTACTAGGAATATAACAAAGCAAGTGTTAAACTTTATTAGTACAGCCTGTGCTTTTCATACAATGGCAGATGAAAACACACACACAGAAAAACAATAGAGAGGGAGATAACAATCAGCTGTGTTCTCCCTTCAGTCTTAGAGTCTTAGAATCAGATTTAACCAGATAACACAAGTGAAAATACCTGTGTGGGTAGATCATGCAGGCTGTGGTACAACAATGATTAAAAAAAAGAATCAGTATAATGTTTGAAACCTTTAGACAATAAACTGATCGTTGCTGCCCAAAGATCCTTTCACTGTGTGTGTTTGTTAGAAGTTAATGATACAACTGTAAAATGGAGACAGTATAAAAGAAAAGCAGGAGGGTGATTGAATGCGCCCCATTAGGGAAGAACAGAAATTTGTTATTGGTCTCGGCAACCCTGGGGATGGACTCTGCCCGGACTGATTGGAATAAATTCTCTGCCGAGCTATTGACAGCAGAGCCGTTGGAAAATAGGAAAATAAAACAGGACAATCTCTTCCTGTCTGTCTGTCTGCTAGTGGAGATAAAAAGTGTGTGACTTTGACTGTGTGTGTATGTGTGTGTGCAGTGCCTCTTCCTTTAACATATTTTCCTCTCTGTGCCTGTCGGAGCAGCGGGGCCACTTTGATCAGAGTGTTATCGGCACTGCTGCGGCCTAATCCGCGTATTTGCTCCGAGTTTTAGCTGGATCACCGCGCTCAAATCAAAGCACTACAGAGTCAGACCAGGAGAGGACAGAGACATGCGGGAACCCACACCTTCAAACACTTATAGTCACACTGTATGCACACGCACTCTCAAACACACGTACGCGCGGGACTTTGTGCTCATCGCGCTCTTTAATTGAACTCGTTTGATCAAAGTCACAAGACCATCCATGTAACACAGGCAAACACACAGCCAGCGAATAAAAAAAAATCTTTTTATAAATTAAAGGCTTACTTTCTGTATAACTTCTTTTTGAACACTAACACGGAGTTAAGCTTCAACCGCACAAATAATCTCCTCGTAACACCTCTGAAACTGTTGTTTGCCTCAAGATGAGGCTGTATCAAAAGGGGCTTTGAAAAAAAACTGTTTTTGTCTACCTCAGATTACTAAGTACTGCTAATTACAATGCAACTGCCTCTGCAACATTAGAAGACAATCAAAAGATGATTTTGTGTATCTTCTCACACTGAACAGTTCCTATAATTTCTACTGTTTGCCTAATGACACTCAGCAGTCATTAAAACCATCACCCACCAAAGAGCACTGTGGATAATTTTGCTATGAAATAACAAAGAAGCCAAATATCTGGAGTATCAAATGATTTTTTTCCTTCGTCGTATAAAGCTCCAGTTGTTTCATTGACCATTTCGACACCTTTAAGCATTTCGCTGTTGACTATTTCACAGCTGGTGTTTAGTCATTCTTTTAGAAGCCATTAACCGGCACAACCTTGAATTAAGTTCATAACAACAAATTTAATGTTCTGACTCTCAACAGCCCAAATCTAAGTGTATGTAAAAGAAACAAAAAAGAAAGTCAAAGTGTTTTTTTTTTCTAAATAGAAAAAGAAATGTAAAAGGTGATGACTTGAACGCAGCCATTTACCAAACAGCCAATAAACGCTGCAGACGTGTGACAGCTCAGATTATTATATCCAACACTTTGACTGCAAAATCATTTCTGGAATGTCCTCTGTTTAGTAGATAATCCCATACCCTTCTGTGTGACCTCCCAAAGGAAGCAATACACGCAGGGAGATAGAAAAACAAAGCAGAGAGGGAGAAAGCAGAGCTGTGAGATAATGAAATAACTTATGGAGATGTGCCTCCCTCTTGGAGTGAGCGAGTGAGAGGTATAAAAAGGGAGAGAGGTAATTGTTCTGGGCTAGCACTATTTTAAGTTCGGGTCAGACTTGGGGCAAGAGTTCTTTTTCGGGGCTTCCGACTGTTGGATGCAGATTTGCAGAGATGCTTTTCTTTTTCTGTTAAATATTACATTTGTGTAAGTGTTGCGCCTTAAAAGGTAAGTTTTATTTTAAACCCTTTGCCTTTCAAATCACTGCGACCCACAGTTTCCTGTAAGTCGTCCTCAGCAATCCCATATCAACAATATAACCCCTATTTATTTCATTCTAGTTAAATTCAGAATTCAAGGCTTTGCTTATATAGCTGAACGCTAACACCTTACCTATTCATGGTTCACTTCTCTGATCTTTTCAGCTAGGCCTTTTAGCTGTTCCCCATTCTTATTTTAAATATGGATGATGCTCCTAAACTGAGGTCTACACCTTCTGCAGTCTTCCCTCCTAAGAAATGTTCAAGCTTTTGGATTTCTACTGATCTTATCAGGAAAAAAAATACAGTGAGCATTTAACAAATGGTCTTTCCTTATTAACTGCAGACAGGCAGTTTGTTTAAAAACACAGTCACTGATAATACTGATAATAATCCAACCTGTTGGTGGAAATCCCAAGTGTTCCTAGTCATGATGAGAGCAGAGCTGAAGCAAACTTTGATGCTGAGCTTTCTGATCCCCGTGAGACTCCCATGTTAATAAATGAGATCTCCTGCAAAGCAATACTGCTTTAAACCTATGTATTATGTATGAGGCAAAGGAGAACGGCGCTAAAAAGGAGGAATCATCTAGGCACACATAAGTGCCAGAATCCAATCTCAGCTCCATTAGTGCAGGACAAATCCTATACAGTGAGAAGGGTTCTCCGTATGTTTCCATGAGGGAGCTCAAGAAGCCATTATGGAAATGAAAGGGGACAAATCACATGTTACAGATCACTGGGTAAAGCAGGAACAAAATCATGGTGCGGTATACTTTGGACTCGAAGACTCAACAAAAGAGGGCTGAAACCTGCACAGTTCCCCCTGCAGACTTCTAATAAACTGTCATAGCGAGGAGAGAAATTCTATTAGTTCACATTTCTGTCATCTTGCATCTTTAAATTATGCCGTTTTGTTTTCCTGCAGATCACAGATTACATCTCCATCTTACTTTTTCATTGCACTAAGTTTTAGCAGCATGGCATGTTATTTGATCATGTGTCAACACATTATCGTTATCTCTCTGTCTGAGCACAGAACTCATTCTAAGTACGCTCGGAGTCACAACTGCTGCAGAAGGTTACAGTGGAAGACAATTTGTCTGTGTTTTCCAATGAGTTAGCATCCCCTTTGAGCGTATGCTCCATCACTGTAGATACAGATCCTTACAAACAATCTCCCAAATGCTAATTGAGGTAATTAAAGCCGCAGCATCCAGAGGAAACAGGTGCAGGTGGTAGGCATTATTCATGTCCCCTTGCCCTTGGAGGTAACCCTCTCAATCTAGCGAGGTAAACAAGGCAGACAAGGGTGCAGTTTTCTCTGTTTTCTTTGTTAAGGTGAGTACACAAGTAGCTATATTTCCCCCTGGAGTGAGCGCCATTGCTAGTGTGTATGACAACAGCAGATAAGTAATCTCCTCAACGCCAAGAGCTCTTGAAACACAGACACATATTTTCCTTGAGCTATATGTGCAGTTACCTTTATTACGGTGTACTTCTGATCAACCTGATCGTTTTTACATCACAGGTAAGACAAATTTCAGAACCTGGCAAAGCCGCTGGCACCAGGCACATTCAGTTCCCAAGGAAACGCCGTGCCATAATTAATAACTGAAAAGTTGCTCCTTTGAGAGTCAAATACTTTCTTGAAAAGAAATGGGTGAGGCAATTTTTCTAGCCATCATTATAGCCCCCTGCCATAAGAATGTCCTTCAATTTGTCAAGACTTTTTTTTTTTTAAGAAATGCTAATTCCCTGAGCCTAAATGCCAGAGTTAGGTAGTGATGGCGGTAGGGGTCTGACATCATTACAGAATCCTTGTTTATATCAGACAGTGATTAGATTAATACTCATTAGAGAATATTTGTGTCTGCACCCTTCCTGTCCCCCCCAGGCAACCAGGCAACAGGAACCATGGCAATTAAAAATGGGAAACTGTCATCCTTCATCACCCCACCGATGTGTTGGCCCTTGAAATAAAAAACAAAACAAACAACTCCCCCCTCACCACCACCAAAACAACA